>NC_141764.1:15954470-16560184 GCF_982258835.1 Parasteatoda tepidariorum | reverse complement strand
AAGGTATGCAAGTAAATAAATTCAGACTTAATTAATTCTTTGTTTTTTTCCTTGTTTGTCAAATCAATTTGGCAATTTATATCAGTCATAGGTTCTTATTCAAATGTAAAAAAAACCCAAATATTACTTTAAATTATGTGGATTGTAAGATAGGATATAACCAAATTAAAAAAATCATTAATTTAGTTTGTTTATCAAAACCATTTAGAATGCTATAACAATCATATAAATTTGTTTAAATCAATAAAAACCAAATAAATTTTAAATTATGTGTACAGTCAGAGGAGATATAAGCAAATGAAAAATTTATTAATTCTTCATTCATTTAGATTACTGTTCATCAAAACCATTTAGCACATTATATCAGTCATAAACTCTCATTCAAAATGTAATAAAAACCAAATACATTTTAAATTATTTGTTTAGTAAGATGAGCTATAAATAAAAAAAATCTTTGATTTTTCATTCTTTTTGTTTATTGTTTATCAAAGTAGTAGTAAAATGCTGATAAATAAATTCCGAATGCGTTAATATTTTCAATTTGGTGTTTATCAATTTAATTTAATATTAATCAGCACAACTTTTTTTTGGGATATCAACCAATTTGTCGGTTATGAGCCCAAGTTGATCGAATGAATTTATTATTTATTATTCTAATCTGTTATCTCTCCCAATATTTGCTGTTTATCAGCCTAATTTTTCGATTATCAAGACAATTTGATCGTAATCAACTTAATTATAACGTTTGCAATCTTTCGACAAAGCTCAATATAATGAGTTTTAAACTTAATGTTTATGAATTGTAAAAGATATAAATTTCCAAGAAAATTGAACTCTCACGATTTCTGTAGTAGTAAGATGTAGATAGATAATTCATTAATTTTCTTCTATAGATGTAGTAGCTTGATGTAAATAAGGAATTCATTAATTTTCTTTAATTTGATGTTTATTAACCTAATTGTTACTGCTTATAAACCCAACTTGTTAGTTATCAACTTAATTTGTAGGTTAGAAATCCGGTTTGCTAGTTATCAACTCAGTTTTAATGTGGAAAAAGCTCTCGACCTAACTCAGTAATAATTTTCAATGTGTGAGGGAGACCGGAAAGTAACGTCGTTTCGGCGCATTAAGTATTCGTTAGTCTTGAAAACCAATTCATTTTTTTCGATCAATTCAATCCTGCATTGACAGTTTGTTGCTCACGAGGGTGAATACATTATTGATTAAAAATAAAATCTTGATAACAAACATCACATTGCACCGACACGACATTACTTTCCGGTCCCCCTAATATGTTCATAGCAAAATCCAAGTATCCAAATCAGCACATTTTACCAAAACAACACATCTTCTATTTTATTCTCCTAATTCGAAAACTAAGTATTTTATCTTGTTTTAATGTATTTATTAATCTTTTATTAATAATTTTTTTATTTAAATAATTACAGATTAATGAAGCTGGCGTTGTCTTAACGTTTATTGGTATGTATTTTAAATTGTTTCTAATTTACTGTGTGACAAAAACAAAAACAATTATGTTATGTCAATGCATATAATTATTTATTAAGTATTGTTTTATTTTAATAACAATTATTTTATCAGACGAATTTATGTAAATGTTGAATTAGTTAAGGTAGTAAAATTTAAAGCTTGTTCTGTTAAAGTAGTTTCCTATAATATAATATTGTAACGTAAAATGACATTTTAAATAAAGTTTGTCTTAAGTTAGAGAGATTCCTCTTTCTTTAGTAGTGCCTTCATCTAAAATGTTTCAGATGACTCTTAGTAATTATAGATATGTGGCGTAACTACCACTACGATTATTAAGCATCAATTAACTAGTATATAAGACATGCTAACCTGATCCAATTTTGAGGTACCTCTTGATAGATGATGGTTGGCATTGTCTAATGGTCTTTCCCCACACATATAATAATCAGAATTACAGTTACTAATATGATCTAGCAAGTTTAAAACAAACATTTAATTAAGATTTAATTAACAAACTTTTAACATTAAAACAAACATTTAATCCGTACTCAAAAGGTCTTATCTTAAAAATAATCACGATTTTACTAAATGCTTGAGTAGTCATCGTTTTAACCATATTCTTTTTGTAAATTGGAGGATACTTTTTTTACTTTATTAGAAAATATATGTTTCTGTTTCACACTCAAAAATGTCATTACTGCTTACAATTTTTAAATTATCATTTATAATTATATCAAACATTTAATCCGAACTAAAAAGATCTTATCTTAAAAATAATCACGATTTTACTAAATGCTTGAGAAGTCATCGTTTTAACCATATTCTTTTTGTAAATTGGAGGATACTTTTTTTACTTTATTAGAAAATATATGTTTCTGTTTCACACTCAAAAATGTCATTACTGCTTACAATTTTTTAATTATCATTTATAATTATATCAAACATTTAATCCGAACTAAAAAGGTCTTATCTTAAAAATAATCACGATTTTATTAAATGTTTGAGTAGTCATCGTTTTAACCATATTCTTTTTGTAAATTGGAGGATACTTTTTTTACTTTATTAGAAAATATATGTTTTTGTTTCACACTCAAAAATGTCATTACTGCTTACAATTTTTTAATTATTATTTATAATTATATCAAACATTTAATCCGAACTAAAAAGGTCTTATCTTAAAAATAATCACGATTTTACTAAATGTTTGAGTAGTCATCGTTTTAATCATATTCTTTTTGTAAATTGGAGGATACTTTTTTTACTTTATTAGAAAATATATGTTTTTGTTTCACACTCAAAAATGTCATTACTGCTTACTATTTTTTAATTATTATTTATAATTATATCAAACATTTAATCCGAACTAAAAAGGTCTTATCTTAAAAATAATCACGATTTTACTAAATGTTTGAGTAGTCATCGTTTTAATCATATTCTTTTTGTAAATTGGAGGATACTTTTTTTACTTTATTAGAAAATATATGTTTTTGTTTCACACTCAAAAATGTCATTACTGCTTACAATTTTTTAATTATTATTTATAATTATATCAAACATTTAATCCGAACTAAAAAGGTCTTATCTTAAAAATAATCACGATTTTACTAAATGTTTGAGTAGTCATCGTTTTAATCATATTCTTTTTGTAAATTGGAGGATACTTTTTTTACTTTATTAGAAAATATATGTTTTTGTTTCACACTCAAAAATGTCATTACTGCTTACAATTTTTTAATTATTATTTATAATTATATCAAACATTTAATCCGAACTAAAAAGGTCTTATCTTAAAAATAATCACGATTTTACTAAATGTTTGAGTAGTCATCGTTTTAATCATATTCTTTTTGTAAATTGGAGGATACTTTTTTTACTTTATTAGAAAATATATGTTTTTGTTTCACACTCAAAAATGTCATTACTGCTTACAATTTTTTAATTATCATTTATAATTATATCAAACATTTAATCCGAACTAAAAAGGTCTTATCTTAAAAATAATCACGATTTTACTAAATGTTTGAGTAGTCATCGTTTTAACCATATTCTTTTTGTAAATTGGAGGATACTTTTTTTACTTTATTAGAAAATATATGTTTTTGTTTCACACTCAAAAATGTCATTACTGCTTACAATTTTTTAATTATTATTTATAATTATATCAAACATTTAATCCGAACTAAAAAGGTCTTATCTTAAAAATAATCACGATTTTACTAAATGTTTGAGTAGTCATCGTTTTAACCATATTCTTTTTGTAAATTGGAGGATACTTTTTTTACTTTATTAGAAAATATATGTTTCTGTTTCACACTCAAAAATGTCATTACTGCTTACAATTTTTTAATTATCATTTATAATTATATCAAACATTTAATCCGAACTAAAAAGGTCTTATCTTAAAAATAATCACGATTTTACTAAATGTTTGAGTAGTCATCGTTTTAACCATATTCTTTTTGTAAATTGGAGGATACTTTTTTTACTTTATTAGAAAATATATGTTTCTGTTTCACACTCAAAAATGTCATTACTGCTTACAATTTTTTAATTATCATTTATAATTATCGTGGATTTTTTCTAAGGTAAATTAAGGAAAAATTATGAATTAAGAAAATTTTTTTTCTTCAAAAATGTGCAATTCTTTAAAAAATTAATTTATGTAATAATGTAATGGATTGTTACATCTATGTTTAAAACGTATTCCATAAAAAGATCCTAAAATGTTTCATTGTATTAATATTTTTAACTTCCTTATAACTCAAGTTCCTTATTATTTCAAAAAACACAATATGATAAACACTAACAATCTTTTTTTTTTTTATTTGTTACAATTTTTTAAAAATTAGATGTAAGTAAACTTTTTGTTTTGGTTTAGTAATACAGAATTATATGAACTGAACAATTAAAATCCTTAAAAATTTAAGTTCTTCAACCATCATAAAGAAAAACTTCAGCAAGAGTTTGAAAACCTTTATATACTTCGAAATTCTTTTTTAAAGAAAAAAAGAAGAAAAGATAACCACTCAAATGTGTATAAAAAGAAGAAAAAAATCCTTAAATCCGGAGAAAAAGGAGAAAAAAGTCTCTCATATAAATGGGTTTTGCCTTTGAAGGATTTATATTTCGGGAACGGGAAGTCTCAAAAATGTAAAGCCCCATCTCATGCGAAGTCTTAATAAGTTTGATGGTATTTTGAGACTAGGGGATGGGCAAAAATACGGCAGCCGTAAGAAAACTACCGTATACGTCTATGCCATTTCTACTAGATTAGGTCGTATCTCAAAAACGGGCTCGCGCACCGCAATAAAGTATTCATAACGTATCTGGGTTTGATTACAGTGGGGCCGTCACGTCTCACTTTCCTCGTTCCTCACGTAATAAATCTCGATGCATTCCCCGTACCCACCTGATTTGGCCCCACACTACCGTTGCGTGACACTCCCTCCGTATACTTTCTCTAATATAACACTTGTTACCTCTAAACTTTCTGTCGGCACGTAATAGTTTCTTATTTTTTTTTCCACCTTTGCTTCTGTGTTTTAGTCTTTCTAGTTTCACTCCTCGCTTTCCATTTTGAGTTTTCACCCTTCCTCTTTTTACTGCGTTTTTTTTAACCTCCTTTTTTTGTCTTTTTTTCATCTTTCTTGTAGTACTTTGATGTCATTTGTTGTATTCGTGTAATTGTGTTTTAACTTCGTTTTCGAGGTTGGAGTAAAAACATTTTTAGCTCATCACAAAAGTTTCGAACATTTTTTTCCCCCTCCATACTCTCGTTCCGTACTTCGCAATGGTTTATTTTTTTTTTTCTTTTTCTCCTTTTCATATTAAATTAATAAAGCAAGAAACAGCATCAGTTATTCCTGTATAATGGGAACAATAATTTGTTGCTTAAGTTTTTTTTTGATAATAAATTCAATTGTTTCCGTGATTTTACCATTCAAAAATCTTTCATGAAAAAAGTACCAGAGAAGTTAATTTTCATTTTACATATCATCCAATTATGGTCGGTTTTGCTTAGTTTCCAATTATAAAGAAGAGAAATGAATATCTAAATAAATAATTTATTATGCACCATTCATGAACGAAAAAACATTACGCTAAATATTATTAAGTATAAAATTTTGTTTAAAAAAAAAGTAGTATAATTTGTAGTATCTAGTACAGGAGTGGCGAACGTTTATACATCAACGTGCCATTTTTTTCTAAAAAATTGTTTGATGAGGTCATAGACGTGCCGTCAAATAATTTCGACTTCGTGATTATTTGGAAAATAATAATACTAAATACTATCAACTCAAAACTCTTTATTTACATTGAAAAAAAAAATTCTTTTGCAATGTTTCAGTTATACGCGTAATTCAACTTAAAGTAACATCAGTGTGACTTCTGTTGTTGCAGATTAGATGACAAATAACTTATTTTAGGTTGTAAGATGTTAGTTTGAGCAGGACTGTTAATTTTTCTGCTAGTTATTTATTGTTAGCTTGCTTTTTATGGTTATTAATTGGTTTTTTTAGCATTAATTGTTAATTTTATAATAATAATTGTTTATTATTTTGTGTGGTTTTGGTGAATTTTAATTTAATTGTTGCATATGCTTCATAGTGTAATACCATTTGTGCAATAACAAATGTGATCGGTGGCGTGCCCGAAATATTGTGTCGGGTGCCATAAATGGCACGCGTGCCATTGGTTCACCATCCCTGATCTAGTATACACGAGAACCACTTCGACCTTACTAAAGGCAGCATTACGTAGAGCTCATGCCTGTCAAATAGTATTTGTTGCTCATTTAATTTCTAATTGTTTTTAATTTTATTCATAACTTTGTTAATAAAATGAACAATTACAATGTAAGAAATTTTTAGATGCTTTAAATCATAATATTGAACCTTAATATAAAATAGTTTTTCGTGGTTAATTCTAATATTTATAGATTTGAAACTTAAAAATAAATAAATCATAAAAACAAGGAAGTTAATTTTTGATTTAATGATCAATACGTAAAGAACAATGAATACTTTTTATTAAAATATGTAGTTATAAATAAATTTATTCATTTCGATATTGCTACTAACCGTAACAATAACGATAATAGATACTAAATAAAATGCAAAGTAAGAAATTATCTTTAACTTTTTTTCTTATCACCTTTAGGTTTATACATGTAAATAATATGGTATATTTTTGAGTTTATGGGAGAAGCTATCAATGTTTAGAAAATTTATTTTGTAGCCATTTTTTATTTAAAAACAACTTTAATAATTTTATTATTATTATTATTTTAAATAATAAGAATTCTTTTTTTTCAACATACGACTAATTCTGGAAGAAAAAAAGGGACGTTCATCCAAAATCATGTGAAAAAAATCAGCAAACAATATAAATTGTGATTTTAAAATATTTTAAAAAATCATTTGTTTAAATATTATAAATTTGTCTACTGACATTTATAAAGATGTTATTTCCCAGAAATAAAAATTCAGTCGTGAAAAAGTTTTGGTAGGTCATTTAAAAATATATACATCTGTCGCAGCAGCTATTTTTCAATCTCGGGAGCTTTTAAAAATGTATTTTGAAGTGACCTAAAACAGTTAATGAACATTTTGAGCTAAATCGTGATTAGTAGAAGGAGGTTAATGTTCATTCTAACTTGGAAAAAATACGAGTACTTAAGAAACTGCGTATCTTTATCGTTATAAAGTATCTTTAATGTCATGAAATGTAATTCAAAGAAGTTTTTTCAGTTCCTTAAAATTGATCAAAAATAATATTTCTTGTTTTTTTTTATATCCAAATACATCTCGGATTTTATAGCCTACTATATTTTCTTCTACTTTGTAAAAATTAGAAACTAAACTATATATATTTGCCCGGTACTCTGAACACAGATTTTTATCCTGATCCATCCTAAGCAGATATTAAAATATCAAATTAATACAATAAATTTAACGAATAAACGAATAAACGAATAAATTTATATAAAATCGGATGTAACAAATACTTCGGACATTCACCAGAGCGACTATACGATTGTTGACATTCACCGGCAAAAGTTGACATTCTCATAATTTCTATCATTCACGGTAATATATTAGGCTTAGTGTAAAGAGAATAATTCTGAAAATAAATTTCATTTTATTGTGTCAGCTGGTGCTTAAATTAAGTAGGAACAGATCTAATAACTTAAAGTCGAAAGGGGTAATTTGGTCACTAAAAAAGGGCTTCTGAAATTTTAAACTTTTTTAGATTAGAACTAGAAGAAATTATTAAAATATTTACAAATCATTCGGTCATTTGTTCATTTTTAGCACGTTTTCATGAATTTTTAACAATAAAATAGGAGAGTTTATTCATACTGTGGGGTAAAATAGTTATGTTAAGAAAAAGTAAATTAAAATCCAGAAAATAAATAAAAAATAAACGTTTGTAGGAAATTTATTTAATATTTAATTATAGTTATTAATTATTTAAATTATTAATTTAACTATTAATTTAATTATTAATTTTACTATTAATTAATTTATTAATTTAATTATAATTTAAAATTAATATTATTTAATATTTAGAACTGATTAATCAGAAAATTTATTAGATCAAAGAAAAAGTATAACTATTTGCCTTTTCTTTCAAATTTACATTTAACTTTTAAATTATTATTTTCAGCTGCAAATAAGTTTTTTTAGAGTTAAATTCTACACAAATTATCAAAATAAATGATTAATTTTTAAAAAAAAATTTTTATATTATTATTTACGGAAAATAAACATACCCACGGAAAATAATCTTTATGGGAAATAATCATAAAATAATCAAGCTTAATTAACCCACCAAAACGGATTAGCTATTTATATACGAAATTTCGTTTATTGCGTTGATACGACGGACCAGTCATTTAATTAAGGACAGTTTTTGAAAACATCATGGTACTAATGGCATTATGGAAAACTGGTATAACATCGATATTAGAGCAAAACTTCCATGATATTTTTTAACTACCAATATTTTTTTTCCGTCTTTTCATTTATTTATTATTATTATTTTTTTTTTTTTTTGTAGACCTTAAAATTGTTCCAAAGCATGATGCATTAATTAAAGTCGACGCAGCCTTCCTAATATTGCTTCAAGTAAAATAGCATCATTAAGATCATGTTTGTTAAATTTTGTGTTAAATTTTAGAGTTGTTTTTACTTTACTCTGTTACTATGCTAATAATTCAAATTAAGAAATAACAGTCTTTCTGTTTAAAAACTAAAGAAGCAAATCGAAAAAGTCTTTTTTCTTGTTTGACTTACCCCAAGGAAACGACCCTCCTAGAATATTATTTCAAATTCCATAAATTAAAAACTCGTTTGTAGGTCTCTACCACATCATGCATCATGTTTTTTTCCCTACCTTCGCATACCCCCTTAGCTCGTCCCCAAAATCAATTTAAAAAACGTTTTTAACGTAGCGGAGTTTCTAAAAAGCTAGGGCCTAGCATGCTCTTCGCATGATAAATAGGTCATTTGTTCCAATGCATTCGACTTCACAGTTCATTTAAGGTCACTTTAGGAAAAAGAAGTAGTTTCCCTCCCCCATTACCCCCTTTTTACTCCTCCCCCTTACGAGAAAAGATATTACGGCAACGCCTTGCCGTAATATGCCACAGAACATTATAGAAAAGACTTGAACGGGAGTAAGAAAAAATTATATAAATTTTTTTTTTCTTACTTCAAAACAAATTTTTAGAAGAGGGTTGAGCAGCTTCTTAATAACTTTATTCGAGTAATCCAATTATGGAGTGACGATTTTATTCTATAATATGGGGGAAGGGGGTAGTCTTGTGAATTAGACACGCAAGAATGAGCGTGTTAAAGACTTATTTATACAATGCTCGAATAATTTGATGAAAGAATTTTTATTTTCTGTTCGTTTTTCATTAATTTCGTTCAAGATGAAGTGTGGAGTGTAACAAGTATTTTGACATTATATCCTTTAAATTAATTTTTATAATTAATTAATAATTTTACGTGCTGTTAAGATACAGTCGCATTTCCTAATAAGAAACTTCTTTAATGAGAATTTTAACAAAATTCTGTTCAAAATGTGAATATTTCTTTAAATATATCCGAAAAAATTGTTAACGCAATTTTTTTTAAAATTCTATATGACTCTGTAAATAAATTTTTACTCAAACTGCTTTCCTCGTTAGAAATTTTGTACATTAGAAACGTTAATATATTTCTTTTTAATTTTACAAAACGCTTTAAATGAATTTTACATAAACTGCTTGTTACATTAGAAATGTTGTTGGAAATTTTTTTGTTAAATCTTTGCTTAGAGAGTCTGGGTTCTTTTTGTGAAACTTAGAAGCAATGTAAAGTAGCATAGAAACAACATAGAAATGTACCAAGTAACGTATCAAATATTTAATAAACAAAAATAAATTCATTTTTAGTGAAAGTCTCTTGTTTCGGTACCATAAGCAAGTGCATTCGTTAGCATAGAAGCAGTAAACACAGCAAATATTTTTTTTTTCACAAATTAATTTATTTGTTCCTTTTACATTGTTTCTACTCCATTTTATACATTTGTACGCTGCTTTTACATTATTTCAGTGATAAATATTCCAATTTTGTGCATCAAAAGATATCAAAGACAATTTTGTGCATCAAAAGACATTTTGCGCATCAAAAATTTTTGTAGTGTTATTTTTGATTAGACTACAATTAAATTAAATTAAAATTTGTGCTTAATTGGCCACAGAATCGAATGTAATCACTAAACCATAACATTCTGAAATATCTTGCAAAGGATTCGTTTTTTTTTTTTTAATTTCTATTGATTATAGTTTAGGACAAAGTAATAATCAAATTTATAATTAATTATCGAAATTAAAATAGTATTACTATTTACTATGTTTTAACATCAAATGAGAACGGTGATAAAATGTAAACATGTTACGTTATTTGTACATTTAGCACTGCTAACTTGCACAATGTTAAAGTTTGATTTAGATTGGATCAAAATAAAATTTAGATATTCTGCGAGGAATCTGAGACATCTGATATGATACTTTGATGATATGCTAAGTGGTGATTAGTGTTATTATTATAATGTATTAAACTACGAAAATCAATAACAGCAAATAAACATATTATGTAATGATATTTTTCTTCAGCTTTGCAAGCAAAATTTATTGCTGTCACTTTTTGCATTAGAAAAGTCATAACAAAAGTTTAACATTTTACCAATATTTGTTTTTTTAGCTATTGAGATATTAAAAATACAAATATCTTTTATTGCATTGAGCAAACCAATGAAACTCTGATGAAGTATAATGGACATTTTTTTTCTTCTCAAAATCAATAGTTTTCGATAACTTTGGATGTCTGTAAAAAATGGCACATTCGTAATACATTTTTTTCGATAATTTTTTTGAGTTATTTATGTTAGTTTCGATTTATCAGAAAAGAGAAAAAGCCGAAAATCCAATACAGTTTTTTTTTTTTTTTTTTTTTTTTTCCTTCCGTCAAAGCGTTCGTATATAATTTTTCCCCTCTTCTTTCGTTCTATTTTACACCGCGAGAAAGTTTCTTTTCATTTCCAATCCATCTGAAATTGTAAAAATAAGAGAAGTTTTCGATTAGAACGATCTGAAAATGCCACCGGGAACCGAATAGGGAATTGGGAGGAAAAAAAAAAAAAAATTCTAGAACTGTATTGGGAGAAATTTAGAAAAAAAAAAAAGAAAAAGAAATGATAGAAAACCTGGGGTGTGTGAGGTTGGTGACGGATAAAACGAAAGGGAAAAAATAGTGAAAAATAAAATACCAAGCGATTTTTCTGTCGTCGTCGCCTTTTATCAACAAAAGAAAAAGCAATTTCGTTCGGCAAGTCGTGCTTACTTCCTTAATTACCTGAATATTACAGAAAAATCGCGCAGCCTACAAAAGTTTCAGACGATTTTTTTTTTATTTGCTTTCATTATTTTTTCACTCTTATAGTATCTATTCTCGGCTTAAAATCTCGACTGTGAATCGATTGGATAAAAATAAATAATAAAAAAAAGTAGAACCCATTATTTTCGATCCATGTTTGAGCCTGAATCGTTTTCCTATTATTTGGAGTGAGCCGTCCAAATAGCCCCTTCACATTTCGGACTTCGAAAAGAGAGATTGTTTCGAGATAATAAACATCAAAGCAATCCTTTTCGAACATTTCTGTTATTTCCTTTCTCTAATAAACACAATCGAATATTTTTTTTTTATCATTGCCTTTTGAAATAATTGAAATATTCTCAACAATTTAATATTTGATTTTGATCTCAAAAGTTTGAAAATCAATAGTTTACTGTCTCGACTCTTATTTTCTAAGAATTACTACACAGCAAAATTATGCACGTGATTATTTAACAAAAACAGATCTATGTCAGAAGGTCACAAGCATTGGATAATATGAAGATTAATTGTAATTGATACATATCTGTAATCAGCATTACAGATATGTATTAAATTAACAACAATTTAATATTTGATTTTGATTTAAAAAACTTCAGAATCAATAGTTGCTGTTACATTGTTTTTATTAAGTATAACTGCACGGCAAAATTATGTTTCCATCATAATTCAGTGTTTAGTAAACAGAAATGTGATGGAATATATACAGGGGAATATGTATTAAGTGTTGAATCGATGCAACGCTCTTAAACTATATATACAATCTTGCCGTGAAGAATTACCTGGGCCTTAGAACAGACAAATAACTTAAATATTTTAAAAGTCTTTAAAATATTTTAAAAATCGCCAATTTGGTGACATTTTTCGTCCCAGATGAAAACTTTCAAAATAACTGCCTTATTCTCAGTTTTTGCAAATTTTTATGAGCCCTGGTAGTGCAGCATTGAAGTTTTTAAATCAGGGACTTCCAATTTACATGAGGTCGGGGGCCATAATTAAAAACACCAGTCAAATGACGGATCGCAACTTAATCAAAATTTTATATAGGACTCTTTTATATTCGAAGGAGCATTAAATAATACTGTCAGATTTTTATCAAGTTGTGCGACACAAAAGCATTGAATTACAAATTAAAATAAGAAGTAGATTTTTAAAAATATTTAATCAGATATTAAAAAATTCTGGCTACAAAATTTACGAGTGTAAATAATTTCGTCCAAAATGAGTGGTTTCAAGAAGTTAAATCGGCAAATTTCTTCGAGAAAATTTTTGATACACATATGCTAAATTATATTTACAAAATAAAAAAAGTGCAACAAACACGATTATTTTTGTAATTGAATAAATATTTTCTTGAATGCAAAACTTGAGAAATTTTTTTTTTTGCACCGTTGGTATGTTAATTATTCCAGAAACGGAGAAATTAGGGTTTTTTTGAAAGAAAGAAAAGTATTTTAAACCCATATAGACTTTTTATGAAAATTGTCAACAAAAAAATGACAACTAATATATTAGAGTTCACTGGCCACAAAACAGGCTTAGCGGGCCGCCAGTTGGTAACCACTGCTTTAAATATTATAAAATTAGACTGCAAACACTTTACATTTTCACAAAACTGTGGCTTTTTTCCATATTGAATGTCATGTATTTTATCTTCAGTGTAAATGCGCCTTGCAGCGACTCAACTCAACTCAACCTTTGTTATCCCATCCTCGTCGCCAAATTATTATATACAAGAATCAAGGTAAATCATATTTTATTAAGGAAAAGGTGACGTTTACATCTTGTTACGTTTAAAGTTGAACAACAACTGACTAGCGCGGGATAACAAAAAGGTTGAGTTGAGTTGAGTCGCTGCAAGGCGCATTTACACTGAAGATAAAATACATGACATTGAAGTTTTGTGCCATTTTCAAAATAAGCGGAGACAGCGCTAGGCTAAACTTGACCTAACTGTCTTGAGTAACAGTTGCAAAGTCACAGCAGTTCTAAATATAGTATATTATTGGCGAAAAAGCATCATTTAATATTACGACGGGTTCTTCGAAAAACAGCCTTTATAAATAGTTCATATAACCGTTTCCTGCCTAAATGCTGTCAAACAGAAATCTACAAAGAATTTAAACTCTACAGATTAATTAAAAACTAGATGCAAGTTTTCTTTAAAAATCAGATTTCAATGTAAATATAATTTGAATCGCGAGCAAATTACTTTTGAAAACGAAGCCACATAGTGCATGACTTGCATATTTCAAAACTTCTCAATATCAGTAAATACTCAGCTAAAATTGCATCCCTCGCCTTAAAACGTAGAAAACTTTTGCTAATTACCAACCCTCACACCTAAAATGGAAATTTAAATCTTCCTGAATTCCATTTTCCTCCTTGATCGGAAATGCTGGTGGTTCAGAAATGCCCCCACACCACCTCTGAACCACCCCCCCTTCAGTCCGAATACTTAACTGAACCCTTCGCTAATTACTGTCGTTTAAAAGGAACGGAATTACGAATTTCGAAGTTGCACAGCTCGGCGTTTAGTTTGGTCCTAAAACTTCTGGCCTCAGCGCTTTTTAATGCACCTTCCAGTAAAGGGATCTTGGGTATAGGGGGCCGTTCAGGGGGGAGGGAACTCTTATATTAATCAGCAAACTTTCCCCCTTCTAATTTCTGATCTGTGACATCTGTTGGCTATAAGGCCGGAGTCTTAACGAATGGCTGTGCGATATTGAAATTTTCCTCCACAGTATCCATATTTCTGTTTACTCTAATGTAATCAAGTTTTAATCATTTATTTGATGAATTGGAGTGATTTTCGCTCCAACCAGTAATTATTTTTCTCCAATTTAATTGAAAAAAATAATATTTTTCTCTTTTTTTAATTCCCGAGATTTTTCACTGAAATTAGAAAAAAATTAGGATTTGATGGATTTTAGATCGCTTTTTTTCCCTTCTTGAAGTTCGAAGAGTTTTATTAATTAGTTTTTTTCTTTCTTTTTTCTTATCGATTTTGACAAAATTGCTAACTTTATAATGGATATGAATCATTTAAAAGTTAGATTAATTAAGACTTTTTGAAAAATGAGTTCCTTAATTATTGATATGTTTGCATGCATCCAATATTTTCCACATGTTGTCCCACCAATAAAATATATTTTAATATGTTCGGTAATTAATCATTCGGCCAAGCAAATTATTATCAAGCATTAGCTAGGCATAATTTATTAGACCAGGACTTTTGATAAGAATCTTTTGATTTACTTTCCCTCATTTTGGCTTAAAAAGTGATTATTTGAGTCTTTTGCTCGTTTTTATTTTCTTTTTATGAAAAAAAAGTACCGTAAATGGAAACAAATTTATTTTTGTTCCCTCATAAATTCCAAAACCTAACTATATATAAAATACTTGTTTAAAATTGTGTCCAGATATTGTATGTTTGTATTAATTTGGAACTCTAAACTCGCTCAGGAGAGTGCTAAAGGAGAGGAGGTATAAAAGGAGACGAGGTACGAAAGTAAGTATGAAAAAGGTAGAGGAGGTACGAATATAATTTTTTAAAAACTCATTAAAGTTGTCATCAAAAGGCAAAGTTGCTTTGGCTTACAATAATACAGTTTTGGCTTACAATAACCCAGATGATTGCTTCGCAATAATTGCTGTTTCTTGGAGTACAGCAGTCTAAATTATTCAACTAAAAATATATGTATACCAAAAAGATCACTTATCTCACCTCTTCCCACTTTCAAATATTTCCCTTATTGTACTATTAAGATCTATTAGCAAACATAAATCATTTTTCTAAGTAATCATTTTTTGAAATAACATTTAAAATATATTGTTATATTATTAAACATTTAAAATATATATATATTTAAAATTTTTTATTAAACATTTAAAATATATTTGAAATATATTGTTATTGTAATGAAAAGTATATTATTATAACGACTGTTCACAGCTGTACAACTGTAATTTAATATTTTTGCTTATCAAACGAACGGATGTATATTTTAAATACAATTGCGTTCATCACTTCGTGCAAATTGACACAAGTTGAAAGTTAAGTTCTAAATTATTTATCGAATCTCTTTCATTTTGCGTATATTAATGTAATTTGCGCCGAAAAATAATAATTGTAAAACGATTAATTAGATCAGACACTGATTTTAATAACTTTATCTTAAAATGTAGCGTAGAATTACGTTATTCTAATAATAATAATTGTATAAACTATGCTCTTAAATTCTTAATTTAGAAAACAAGCAAAATTAAAAACTTAATAATAACAGTACAGGGAAAATACCTTTAAATATGGGATGCAAACATATTTACAAAAAAACAATATCTTTATGCCTTATATGAATTTTATGCTGATGAGAATCAAACCGACATGAAAACCAATATGGGAAAACTGGATCCTAAATTGTGATTTTCCGGCCAATAAAAATGCACCGATAACAAAACTGCAAAAGCATCATTAGATTTTTATGTCTAGTTAGTTCATTTTTATTTTTATTTTTTTCTTCTTTTTTTATGGGGTACTTCGATGATATGATGGTCGCATATTCTTTCATTAAATCTATGTATCATAGAAAATTATTTAAGCAGAAAACAATGCAGTTAATAAAAATCGTTTATTAAATTTTAGATGGGAAAATTGTCTTGGTTAAAGATGACAAATCGCCGTCATGACATATTTACACCCTTTCGGTGCTTTAGTTCAAGATGGCGTTTTAAAAATGAATGACAATTTGAAAATTTAAGAAAAATGGAAGCTATGCAATTTGAAGCTTTTACTAAGGAAATAAAAAAAAATATTCTCCCCAAATTTCAAAAATTATTACAAAGTTCGTCAATTGATACCGTTAATAAATTCAAAACATATGACATAATATTATCGAAGTCACCTCCATTTACAACAATGACGCGTCTGTGTAAGTAATTAACAAATACCGGTACTAATATTTCAGTAGGGATGGTTTAACATACCACATAAAACATTGTTAAATAATGTTTTCAGTCAGCGACACCATCTTCGGACGAGTTTTTCAACTAATTTCTTAAATTTGGCGGATACGAATTTTCTTGTATTCATAGAAGAACAAAGCAAACCCCACATTTTGAAATCTTTCCATTTTCCTTCAGTAGATTTTTCCAATTTTGATTCATTTTTGGAACACTCAGCCAAATCTATACACGGAGAGTATGCAAAGATCACATTTATAACGAAGAAAAGAAAAAAAATTAAGTTGGATTTAATATTTCATGTAATCTGGACTGAACGAATGTAAATAATTAATTTTAAGAAGATAAGGGAGAAAAATGTTTACTCCCCCCCTCATTTTTCAATGCATCTTCAGCTCGTTAAAATACCTAATTCGAGGAAAAGACTTTGATTAATGAACAAATTCCCAACATAATATGTTCAAATGGCTGACAACAGACATCAATTTTTACTCTTTATCTCCTATCTTTCCATTCGCAATCCCTTTCGTTTGGCGAGCAAAATGCAATTTGGCAGAACTGAGATAGACGCCCAAAGGGAAACAAAGAGCAAGAAAAACTCCATCACGGAAGATTGTAAGTCAGAGAGTCAGCTCTCGAAATTCCGAAATTCGAAAAGAGTCTTTTTGAAGATAGGGTTCAATTTTCAGGAAAACACAAACATTCTAGAAGGCGTCTGATAAGCCAAATAAGCTTCTCTCCACTGTAATTATTTTTTCTTGCTTCTTCAGTTAGTAAAATCTAATGCTAATCTCCATAAACTGGCAATTTGGAAAGAGGATTTTCTTCGTTTGTGAAAACTTGAAGTTTCCCGTCCCCCTTCCCCGTAAATCCCCCCCTGACCATAGCTACGGTTTCGGATTTCAGAAACTCGTTCCCCTTTCCTACATTCTTTATATTATAATCCCGCGTAACATTCTCCAGTCAGAGAGTGTGAGTAATTATGAAGGCTCTAATTAACTAGCTTTTCCGGAGGGAGGGACCTTAATTAGAGGATGGGGGGTGAAACAGGGGCTTCAGCTGAATACTGATTTGCAGAGTTTGGAGTGTATAATAGAGAAGGAGAGATTTTGCAACTGTTTTAGAACAGCTTATAGTGGAAGCAAAGAGATTATATCTTTTTGTGATTCTAAAATGGGGAACCTCATCTTATGCTAATTATATCTAAGTATTTAGACATGTTTAGGTATGTCAATTGATTCACTTTTGAAGATTGTGTTATTCACCGAACGTGTTTATGAGAATTAGTTACGAGTCTGAAACTATCCAAGAAGAACTCAGATGAATTGATGATACTTCTAAAGCGTCTCTAAACCTTTATACAGTCAAGTTTAAGAATTAATTGGTCAGTTATAAATGACAAAAATTCATTATCATTACATATTTTAGACTCTTAATTAAACATGAAGGTGTCAAAATTTCTTATAGAATATAAACTTTTATCAAATTAAACTGTGAATCAGTTAACATTTTTCAAACTAATTACACTCGTTTATAAATCACACTAAATTTAATGAAATAGTAAACTTTTCAGAATTAAGTTGAACTTTTGGAGTTGTAATTACAAAAACTTCGTTTCATAATTCTAAATGCATAAAATTGATTCCTAGAAAAGGTTACATTTAATTTTTAAAAGGATGAACTTAAACTTTATTATTATTGCTACGCTAAGTTTTAAAAGAATTAAATTGATTTTAAACATTTTAATTTAATTTTCAAATTGATTCTCTTTAATCTCCAAAAAAGTTTATCTTGATTAAGAAATTGTTTTAATTTGGAATGCTAAGCATGCAATTGCAGTAGATTTTTTTTAAATAATGGTACTTTGGTGTAGGTTTAGATAATTTAGTATAGTTTAACAAATTTAAAGTAGATTATGTTATTAGGTTACATCTAATTTAATTGTTTTTATTGTTTCATATCTTAATATATATTGATATAGGTTTGAATAAAAAGAATGAAGCACTATAAAATAATTTCATAAGTCTTTTTAAAATTAAAAAATATTATGTTAAGGGGTTAAAAAATTCATGTAATTTCATCTTGAATTATTTCCTTTATGAAATCATAAAGTGCTCAAATTACATCGTAAATCTTTCACATTGAAAAATATCATAAATGAAAGATCAACTTAAAATGGAATGCGTTGAAAAAATTATTCAGTTCAAATGCCATTTGTACAATAAATTCTTCCAATATATTTTATGCAAAAAAGCTTATCTTACAAATTTAGGATTAAAGAAGAAAAAAAAGCAATGCTGTTTTTTAAAAAGATTTAATGAATATAATTCCAATACAGAACTTATAATGTAATTATAAATTTAAAAACTGTGAAACTTTTTTAGAATGTTATTTAAAAATAAGACACTGAAAAATTTATTTGAAAGTAAGTAGCTTTTATATGATTACGAAGAATAGTAACGATGCTTTTGTTCAAAAAGAAAAAAAAAAGGTTAGATGCATCTGCAAACTTATTAAAACTGAAATTCACCTTTGTGAAAAATATAATGTTGTGCTAAACTTAGATTTTAAAAAACTTTTTTGTCTGTATTCTTTCAATAAGTCTCTTTGATTCCATTTATTACAGTAAATATTCTAATTACCCACTTACAAACATATATTCTGAACACCAAATCGCAATTAATATTAACAGCATTATTAATTAAATTTCATAACTTTCGACTTACGTCAATCGTAAGATTTATATATTATACGTAAACAAATATAGATATGCAAAGAACAATAATTTTAGACTACTATAGTAATACTTGATTAGCTCCTATATTTTGATAATTTATCAAAATCTATATTTAGTTACTTTGGGTTAGTTATGTATTTTCCAATTTATAGCATTTTTATTAAGGAAAACTTCAAATTAATTTTATTTCCAAGGTATTACATGATGTTTATCAACATATACTGTGCCACGTCAGTATTAAAAAAATATCCTCTCTTTGCTTTCACACCTGTAGTATTTGACACTGAAAAGTTTTAAGACAATCGATAAAATTTAAAGTTTTACTATACGCAAGATATTTCATTTGAAATTAAATAAAAAAATTTGATCGAATTCAAGAGTAATTAGACGAAAACCGAGTAATTGGCTCATTTCCCTTTTATATTTCATACAAGATTATGATAACGAACTACCATAAATATTCTTTTCTTAAAAATGTTCTGCAGCGAGTAGATGAGGTGTGGTTTCGAAGTTTGGTTCCGCAAACGATGCATTTTAAACTTAAACACTCTTTGAATTAATTTCCCCTACATTTTGACGATTCAAAATTTTAAATTATTCCACCGGGGGCAAGAAGGAAAAAGAAAGTAGGGCTAAAGTGTAAAAGTAGCATCTTCAATCATTATTTTTCCCTTTCCGACTTTTGGCAAAGAAGATTAGATCGAAAAATCCCCGCCAAATAAAGACATCTCTTACTTTTCTTTCTTTTCACAGTGGCAAAACTTTTTCCTGCGGTGTATATCCATTTGGATAAGCTAATTAGTCTGTTAGCTTCAAGCAGTGGGTTAAGCCCCAGTGGGTAAAAGGTAAAAGTGATCTCTGCGGCAAGAACTGTTGGCGAAGTCGTGGCTTGCCTTCGCCATTTCGTATTCTCGTGGGACGGTGAGGAAAGATTCACTAATTACTTGAGAGCTGCCTTTCCCTTGCCATTAAATGAATTAGGACGCCAAGATACAAGAACTTCAAACTCTTTCTCGAAGCTCCTGAGACCCTTGCTTTTGCTTTCAAAGCGGGGAAAAGAAGAAGCCAACGTTGTAAGCATACAAATTCCTTCTGGAAAGTCATCAGGCAACTGATGCGAGTTTAATCCTGGCATCTTTGTAGCATGACTGCGGCAAAAGCTGATGAATCTAGTTTTAATTAGGCTTGATAGATAGAAACGGTTGGCTAAGAGCTCTAGCGGGAGTCGTAAAATAAGATCGTGCCAAAAATGATCTCCTTGTTTTTCGGAACAGACTCATGGAAAAATTTAAGGAAGTTTCAAAAGTGATTTTTGTTGAAACAACTCATTGAACTAGACAATGTCCAATGAAGCCTTTGATTATGAATGTGTTTTCATAATCAGGACGAAAATCGAAACTGCATTTTTTTCAGATTCAAGTCGGATTGTTACTTTACTTGTTTTTATGTCCATTGTGACATGTTTTCGCAATTTCTTAAAAAAATTTAAAAAGATCGTTTTAGCTTTTTTTTTTCCATAAGAACTTTTTTAACAAAAATATATTCATCCAGTCACATTTAAAGGCCTATTTCATCACTCAACTGTCAAAGAAGTGAAGACATGGAGGAAAAATTCTAAATATGTTTTAATTTTTACAAACTAACTAATGGGAGCCGAGATGGCTCAGGGGATAGAGCGTTGGCCTTCCAGTGAGGTGCACCGGGTTCAAATCCCGGAGATGGTTGGTCGATGCAAATCCGCATCCGGCTTGCACCGACCACAGTGCTGACGTGAAATATCCTCAATGGTAGACAGATCGTGGGTTAGAGTCCCTTTACCGTCGGGAGGATTTCGTGGTCTTCTTCTCCATGTAATGCAAATGAGGGTTAGTTCCATCAATAAGTCCACCACGAAGGCAAAATTTCTCCCAATACTTGATCCAGGAGCTCCCTTGTCTTCTGGATTGAGTTCAAAATCAGAAGGCTACGGAGCTGAACGTTCGAAATCGAAAACCCAAATACTGTTCAACGATGCTTATGAAATAAAATAAAACCATCTAATGGCGGATATGTAATTTATTTATTTGGCAGTTTCTTTTGAAACAAGTTAAATACCAGGTCGTCCTCTAATTAGGATTTGAAATGTAAGTTGTGTGGTTTTTTAAATTCTCTATTAATTTCTTCTTGATTCCAATAAAATATTGCAATCAGTATTTTTAGAAAGGCAATAAACAGTTGTCCGTTCTTAGATTTTTGTTAAAGATCGTTGTTTCTGCGCATTTTACGTTAAAAAACTTATAAAATCATCTATGTCGGTTAGCTAATTTAAACTGTAATAAAGTTTGAATTCAAAAAGTAAATAAAAACATTAACTAAAACCACAATTCGCGTAATTTTATTGTTTTTCATTACTGAGGCAAAATCAATAGAATTCCTAAAAATTATCAAACCCTATTTCTTCTAATCTAATAAAAGACCTCTTTATTTTTAATATTTTCTGAAAGATCAAATGATCAAAAAATTTTTAAGTAAAAAGAAGAAAAAAAGAAAAGAAGCAAATTAAAATTTTATTTTAAAATCCAAGATAAAGAAATAACTAACTAACGCAAAGTAAAATGTTAAGAATTTGAATTTACTTTTATTAAGGAAATACGTTACGTACTTTAATTTGTGCTATACTACCATCTGAGGCTAAAATTAATTATTTGATTTCTGTATAATTTTAAAAAAATACAAGCGTCAGAAAAACTGCTAACAGGAATTTGGCTTAGCTTTAAAACCATAGAAAAAATTTCGAACATTGATGCTAATTAGAGTGTGCTAACTTTAACATTTAACAAGTGATTAACTTCTGAACAGTTGCATCAGTTAAGTATTCGGCTGGTAGCTTTTTAGTTTTAAGTTTTATACTCAAGTAATTTTTTGTACTGTTAGAAAAAGAAAGATTGGTTTGCAAATCTATTTTTTAGTTAATTTACTCCGCACTTAACAAATATTTTAACCATTGCAAACGTCAGATTACTTCTTTTGGAGTGGAGAGCACTTTCACTAAAACATATTTCTTTTCTTTCTGGATACATTATTTTATAGATGATACAAATTTTCCAACTGAAAAAAATTGTGGTAGCTTTCCAGTTGATTCGTCAGTACTTAATATCGGCATATAAATTTTATTGAACTAATTAGATTTGTGCATAAGTAGAAAGTAAACAAAAACTTTCTATATTTTTTTCGGTAAAATTTTATATAAGTTTAGAAACCAGTGCCAGCTTCAGTGATTAAATTAATACTTTCCATTTCTATAAAGATCATCTATTTTTCCCCAAATATATTTTACTCGAGATCATTTCTTTTTTTTTCCCCCCACTTTTCTTTAGTTAGCTTGAAATTATATGCTTTTTTTCTATTTTTTAAGTCTATTTTTTACTCTTTTAGCTTTTCAGGTTACTTACATTTAATTTAAGAATAAACTGATAATAAATTATAAATGTGAGCCACCGTAAAGACTGTTGACAATAATGACTCTTAATAAAACGAGTGAATAGAGATAGGAAGAAAAAAAAAAACAGAATAGAAAGTAAAAGAATCAAAGAATCAGTGAATCGGCAAATTAGTGATTCAGTGTTTTCGTAAAAAGGGAATCAGGAAATAGGAGAATCAGTTTATTAATAAAAAAATATTTACAAACCTGTAATTTTCTGTTTTGCAGTCTACAACCATAATTTTTCCGTCTTCCATTAAAAGTGAGATTGAGTATGGGAATTTATTTTGAATTATTATTCAGAAGGAGAATTTAATTTTTGATAATACTGTTTAAATCACTCGATTATAAATAAACCGAAACACAAATCAAATATTTTGATTACATTGTCAGTAAAATTCAAAAAAATTTCCAAATTCATTCTGAAAAATCTTTCAACTTCTTTCTGCCATTGTCTCCAAACGGGATGCAATGAAACTATTTTTTTTTTCTTTTTTGTTTTAGCTTCTTTACCTCGACTAACTTTGATATAATTCTCTTGAAAAGAGCAGGACGAGCATAAGTTGGATGGTAAAAGGGGACTTATAGAGTAACATTTCAAAGAAAATAAAAATTCATATGCATCTTTGCTTGCAAATCTCTTTTTGGACAAGCAAGAGGAAAGAAAATAAACAAATCAATCTATAGGAGAATGGGCGAATTAGTGAATCAACATTTTTATGAATAAGCGGTTCAATGAGCGGACGAATATGTGAGTAGGTGCATCTTCTAAAAGGCGTATTAGCTGATTGGAGAATTAGTGAATGAATGAATAAGTGAATCATTTTTTTACTGAATAAGTCAATCAGTGAGTGGGCGAGTCAGTGGATCATCAAAAGGGTGCAATATTTATGTAGAGAATCAGTGAATAGGAGATTTGGTTTATAAATATTTAGAAATTAATAATTGTTCATTATTTAGAAGAGAATCATTATTCAAAAAGGGAATTTAATTTTTGATAATAATGTGTGGTTTATTGCAACCACAAAATCCCATTCTTTGCCATAGTATAGTGTTATTGTAGTTATCATGAAACCATAGTTTTAAGCATTTTTAAGAAGTACGATAATATTGTTCAACTTAACACTAAATAAAGGTTGCAGCATATTTTAATGATATTATAGTTCAACAGTGTATTAGTGTATATACAAAGCAATGAATAAGTGAATTCTTAGGTGGGATAATTACCAGATAGGCAAATCAGTGAGTAGGCGAAAACAGCGAGTAGGCGAAAACAGTGAGTAAGAGTTTATAAATAAATTTTTGTTAATAAACATGCAACTTGTAGTACGGCAATTTTACGACCATAATATAATTTCTTCTATTAAAAATAAGATTAAATTTGAATATTTATTTTGCATTATAATTTAAGCAACTTAAGAGCTTGTTTTATGATGCTTTCTAACTTATTCGATTATAAAAATCACAACATCCCATCAGTAAAACTTTTCTTCTTTTTCATCAAATCCAAGAACTTTTTTCTGTCGTTGTCTCCCAACTGGATACAAAGAAACTATTTTTTTTTACGTTTTAGTTTCTTTATCTTGACTAACTTTGATACAACTCACTCGAAAAAGAAGAGGACGAGCAAAGTGTTGGTAAGCTGGATAGTAAAAGGGGAAAAAACTGGCAAGGTAACTTTTCCAAAGAAAAATTCTGGATACGTCTTTGTTTGCAAACCTCTTTTTGGACCAGCCATTAGATAAGATGCCGCTAATGTTTCCTGCGTCTGTCAGTCCTCTTAATGACCCCATGTTCCGATTCACCAGCATTTGCTCAAACTTTTTCCTCTTGCTCTTCTTCCAACATCAATTTTTTTTTATTATTTATTTATATCAAGATATTTTTTTTTATACTTTTTCTGGTGGTCGTTGTTATTTTTACTTTGATGTTACGCTTGCCGAGTAGAGGCAAATGGATGAACGGAATATTTCATGGCTTAAAAAAACATTTGGATGGATCGACGCTGTTTGTTTTTCTGGTTCAAGTCTTCTTCTATCTTAGAGTAGGATGTGTAAGGATGTGGGGAGGTTTTGGAAATTCTTTTGCAATTTTTGCCAGTTTTTTTTCTTTCTTTTTCTTTCTTTGATGTAAGTTTTTGCCTTTCAGATATTTTTTTATCTTTATTTTATCTCAAAAGATTATTATTTTTTTTTTACGAACGAGTAAAATGTTTGAGTTTTTTTTTCAAAAAAAGATCGAAAAAGAATTAAATGATTGATGCATAAATGTTAGTTAAGAACAGCTATTTAACTATTGAAAAGTTTTTTTCATTATTTCGAAATAAAAGTTTTGAAAAATATTTTGGCATCCAATTGATGCGGAATCTTGTATAGAGAAAAACTTGATCATTTAGTTCCTTTTATATACATACATTTAAAATTGATAATGCGTTTATTTACTTATTTACATTTTACTTGTTTATATGTTCTTTATTCCACTGCTTATTATTTTTCTTCATTTCTGGTTTTCAAATCCAATCAATAATCATGTTACACTATAATTTTAATTACATGTTTTCTTCTTTAAAATGAAAGCCTCACGTGTGCTCGTTTAAGGGAAATTAATTTTTTTAAATTTAATTCAGCATTTTAGCGAAAAATAATGAAAGGATTGATATGTTCTCTTTTTATTTTTTAAATTTAAACTTAATTAACGAAGTAATTAATTTAAATAATTGCAGTGAATTTAAAATTAAATTCAAAACAAATATGTGTTTTTTTTCCAAGAAATTTTATGATTTTTAAAGTTTATTCATGCTGCGTCAGAACTAAAGTTACTAGCACTTTAACTTTTATTCGATGAGTATTTGCCATGAAATTTAAATAGATAATTTAAAATTTTACCCTGCAAAATATCAGAAAAAGTTGTAAAATCACACGTTTCTTCTAAAATATTAGCAAAGCAACTAAGAAATTTATTTTTAAAACCTTATCGTCGTTGTTTTAAACATGGTTCTTATTGAAAATTTAATTTCTATTAGCTTTTACTTAGAATTTTGTGTTTCTAGAATGGAAATATTTTTGAATGAGCTTTGTTGAAAACTTTTTATTGAAATTTTAAAATTACAAATTTTTTGAACTAATATTTTGAGGCAAATAGGGACTACCTAGATTGTAAATGTCTTATAAGTCTTAACAAATTTGTTCTCGGAAATAATAATTCGGTTTAAAATTAATCAGGCATTTTGAACTTGCAAAATTTCGTTTTTCCCCCTTCTATATATGATATTTTTAAATAAAATAGCTGAATGCTGAATGAAATTTGAAAACTTATTAAATTCTCAGATATTGTCAAAATGCGGAATTTTAATTCTAAATTTTTCTGAAACTTTTATAAGTTCATAATTTTACAAAGTGTTTCAAATTAGTATTTTTTTAATGTATCTCGTCATTCTGGGCTATAGTCCAAGTGACATAGAAGAAATGTATACATTTTAAAGTGATATTTAATGGGGCTGTAAAAAATCAGCAATTTTGACGAAAAGTTTGATTTTCTTTATTATTTTCCATATTTTAACTTTATTTCTTTAGCTTTCTAAAACTCTTTAAATTTTTGATCATCAATTTTTAGAAATAAAGTTATAGTCGAAACCCAAACCTAGGTAAACTAAAATGTATATTTTTGTTTCTTTAAATGTTTCTGTTTTTTTTTTCATACTTTAGGTATTTCAACATTTTTTGATTGGATTGAATTATATATTTAATACAAAATAAATTTAATTTCAGTAATTAATTTTCGAATTATTATTCTTTTTGATCTCAAAATTTTCTTGTATTTCAGAATTTTCTTGCTTTTAAATGCATTTTCGTTCAATTCAAAATATTTTCAAACCGTTGATTTTGAGAAAAAATCTTTAGGCTAGGATACATTGCAAAAAAAGTTTAAAATAGAATTTCTTGAAATTTTGTATGTAGATTTTGTATAATGTTAGCTATGTTTTGAATTAAAAGCTAAGATCTAAGCCTGAATTTACTTTAGTAAAAATATTTAGAATTTTTCTTGAAAAATTCAACATTGAGCAATATATTTAGTTCTATTTTTCAATGAATTTTAAATTTTTTTAAAAGTTCTTTGCTTTCAAGATTTAACAGATTTTAAAATTTAAACACAGGTAATCACATTATAGATCAAAAACAATTATTTTGAGATTTATGCATTACAATTTGTAGTAGAGGTGCTAGCGGGTAAGAAAATCACAAAACCCTCAATTATTTACATATTAGTTACTTACATAATATGTAAATACTTAATTGTCAGTGGTTTATAAATCCAAAGTATAAATTCTGACACGAGAGATTCTCTAAGAATTTTGCAGCATGTTGAACCAGAATATAGCACAAATTTACTACAACCTTAATATGCAGTCAAAGTGAACCGTAATATGTTGTATGGATCAATTCCTCTTAAATTTGATTACATGATATTATAATTCAACTTTCAGACATATATGGTTCAACCTGATTCTTCATTAAAGTTGGATCAAGTTTGCAAGGCATTGAAATTCAACTGTAAACTCATTTTTTTTCCTTTGACAGTGTATGAACTTTGTACATATAACATTTATTTAATTTATTTCTCAGTTTCCTTGTAATTTTGAACCTCAACTCCAAATAAAAGGGAATTCATAAATTAAGTATTGGATAAATTCGGCTCGTTAGAAGACTTAATGAAACAAATTTTTCAGCGCTTGTTGCACGGAGAAAAAATCACAAAAATAACTCATAAATGATCTAATATGCGATGAAACTCTGAACCGCAATTAGTTAATTTATAAAATGATTACTCGAGATGGAGACAGTAACAAATACATCAGTTATAACCACAAATCGAACTTGGATAGTTCGTGTCATAAGCTATCATTTTATGCTCTGAGCTACACTGGTCGCATGATATTATTTTATTGTTCTTTTGCGAGAAAGTTGGAATCCCTGTTTTGAAAAAGAAGTGCATAAACAATTAAAAATGGAAGTCAAAAATGAAGCCTTAAACTATAAAATATGTAACAATGGGCATTTTAATTTCATTTCACTTGTTCATTATAAAATATATTATATGTAGGCACTTTAATTCCATCTCAATATTTCATTGTGCAATAAATAGAGTAAAAACGAATTCAGTGATTCAAAAATGGGCTCTTTAATTCAATCTTAATTGCTCATCGTACAACATATAATGTTGAAATGATTCCAGTGATTCAATGATGAATACTTCAATTTTATCTAAATTGTTCACTGTACAATATATATATATAATGCTAAAATGATTTCAATGATTCAATAATGGGCACTTTAATTCAATCTCAATTTACAAATTATCGAAGAGACGTCAGATCTATGTTATCTCCAAAATATGTAATCTAAGTTTATTTGAAGTTGAATTGTTCAATTTTTCGAAAATTCTTTTAAATTGCCGGAGTTCGAGTAGTAGTATCGGGGTTCACTAAAGAGTAAGTTATGTCTTTCGGAACTTTCTGCTCTCAAAATAAACCCCTCTCAAATGACCCTCAGGGTCTAATATTACTCGAATTCCGATACATCTCTATCAAAATAGTTTCAATTTCCTTGCAACCGATTTATCATTGCTTTTTGGAAAACGAAAGGCGGTTCGGTAAAAACAGTTCTCCTATTTCTTCTTCTACCCTTGGTCCACCCCGTTTTGGAGTTTTCTATTCGAATTTTTTTCCAACTTCACGTCACCTCTCAAGAAAAAGCGACATCACGCGAAATAATGAAAGATATTTTGGCGCAAGTGTGGTGGGGTCATTTTTAAAGCCCTCACCCTCCCCTGAAACCCGGTTGCGTGGGCGGGCAGGTGAGGGGGAGGGCTGCAAAAATGAAACAAGCCCCATTCGTCATCTTTATAGCATCTATCCATTTCTGGGCGCACACTTGACAGGAAAACTGTCACAGGCGTCGGGGTCCCCGTGAAAGATTTCCTTTTCGATTGTGTCACAGGGACCCGGGTTGAAGGATGGTGCCCGGGCATTCGCTTATGACTGGGCCGCTTCCCATTTACCGTTAGAAGACCTTACCGTAGGAGACTAATAGCTGGCACGCGCCTCACCTAATGTCCAACACTCCAATGCCCGGGCATTTCTTTTCCCGTCTTTTTCGTTCCTTTTCCCAAACCTATATTATTTGGTCTTGACTCCAATTTCACAGAAAAGTGGCAGGAATTGATAGAAAGAAATTTTTTTCCAAGCGAGACACTAATATATTTTGCACAGCAAGACAGAGTGAATTTTTCATCCCTTTTTTTTTCCTTACGGTGGCAACAGTGCGAATGATATGCGATCCGAGTCTTTTATTATTCCAGTGAAAAATAATACTCGCGTATTCCATGACAAATCTCTTGAGACATGTGACTGGGTGAAGATTATTCTTTCTTCCAATTTAAAGATCGGATCCTCTATCCCTTCGGTTATTTATCGTCTAGTCTGACTTCTGGCAATTTTTCCCGGATTCTAATCTAAATACAATCTTTCTACTTGACATTTATCAATAATCTAACGAACGTAAATGTTAAAAGGTAAAATGTCTGTGAAGAATTCTGATAAGTCTCAGTTTATTAAGTTTAAAGAAACTTTTATGCAGTTAAGTGACTTTTTTTTATTTGTTTTAGAGTTTATATCTGCGTAAAAGTTTTTAGGGTTTTAGTTGAAGAACTAAGTTGGTATTAACAGCTGGTTGTTAATACCAAGGATTATTATAAGTTGGTACATTATAAAGTATCAAAAAAGTAGAAACTATATTTTGATTAACTGTAAGCAATTTTGGTGTATCCTAGCACCAAACTAAGGTAAACTACTTCATACCAAAAATAGCACAGTAAATTCCTAAGGATAACTCTTGGTGTAATCAAATATTTTTCTCTGTTAAGAAATCGCTATACCAAGGAAGAAACTTATCATGGATAATTCTGTTTTACCCCCGTTAGTATTGTGTAATTTACAGTTTTGAAAAAATTGAGTCCTTTGAAGAATTACTTACCTACTACGTAATCCTGTCATAATTTCCTTGCATTTTTTATTTTCAAGTTTTAGTTAAACTTCATGGTTTACTTTAGGCTTAAGAGAATTCACTTCTTCTATACTTTTAAAATTTCGAATTATTTATGTAAGTGAAAGAGAAGTAGACATAAACGGTTTTTCGCGCGATACAGCTTTCTCTTAACAATGACTTGAAGCATTGTATCAGCTATCTAGATACTTAAAGATTAAAAACTCTACTAAAAGCAATATTTTTGTATAAAATATTTACAAAGAGATATGAGGAGTTTAATTTGATATATAAACAACTTTCATGCTGTAAATTCGTTATTTAAACACATTAAAATATTTTTATTTAACAAATCTACTTTAGATTAAGTCACACGAGTCCGAAAACGAAACTGAAAAGGGCGTTACTGTGGTGTATGCTAAATGCATTCAATTCATCTATTTTATTTATAAATATTCTGGGACACATAAATAAAAAATCTATCAGTTTATTGAGTTAAATACAACTTTTATGATTTCCAGTTAATTTTATTTTTAAATCTGCATCAATTAATATTTTAGGCAATTAACTGTGTTAAGAAGTTTAGGTATTTTTTTAAAAAAATCTGATGCATATTTAGGGTTTTAATCTGCAAAAGAGTTTTGAATGTTTGATTTGGAAACAATAACTGCCTCATTTAATAATAATAATAATAAGCATTTTATATTGTAATTTTTCATTATAATTGATATTACTTCAATTTAATTAAATGGAATTGCTTATAATGATTGATACCCTTAAAATGATATTACCTAATTAAAAATTATTTTAATTACTTAAAATTATTAGGCACACATAAATTCAATTTTTTTTCCTTATTTATTTAGCCTGCAATGTATTTCTTTGATATTTCAAACAGGTATTTTCTTTAAAATTCTACGTATTTCATGTGTCATATTCAGCTATTTTTAATCATAATTTATGCATCTCTGAACTCAGATTAATTTCTAGTACAAGAATTTAAATCAATTTATAGAAAGAAATGTCTATCACTAATAAGTGTTTAAAAAATAAATAACTGCTGAAATTTCAGTTTTTAGGTAAGATCTACTATTGATTTTTAGTACCGTGCAATCGAGAAGCTAACAAATGCACTTAAATAAATAAAATTGAAGCATATGCTAATAGGTTGAGTAAAAAAAAAAGTTTGCTTTACATGCATTTCTTTTCCAGCCATGGAAATTTAATTTACGCTAAATTAACTTTTGATTATTATGAAATATCTTCCAAACAATTCATTATTGACGAAAACCTGGAACAATTTCTTCAAAACTTTTGAATTTAAGAAAAAAAAAATCTTGGTAATTATTGCTTATTTTTAAAGACTAATTAGGCAAACGTTTACAACATTCGTAAATTTTTTTAAAAGCCTTCAGAGCTTAAAAGATGCGTTTTTCATTCATTCATTTACAATGTTGCCAAAAAAGTAGAACAAATCGATTGTTTGTCACTGGAAGACTTCCAAAATTTCTGAACGTCAAAACTTATTTAAAAGGCATTGTCTGACTTTTTTTCGTTTCTTATTTTCTTCTTTTTTCTTATTCTTTTTTATTTAGCTCGCCACGATATATTTTTCAAAAAGTGAAAGCAAAAAAAAAGAAGAAAAAAAAGAAAATTCTGTGAGAAAACAATAATAAAAGAAAGAAGATTTTTTTTGTAAACAATATTGTTATGGAAAGTTTCTTTTTTTTCTTTCTTTTTTGTTCATATTTTTAGAATTTTATTTTGGAAGCTTTTGTAGATGGAACAGCTCCAAGGAAAAAAAGATATTTCTGGGGAGGAGAGTTTCAATTTTTTTCCCTATCACTTCTTTTAACGTTAAAATTTGCATGAATGAAAAAATATGGAAATGTATTTTCACTTTATTCAATTACACCTATACTTGATAAATAAAAGATTCGTTCCTGAGCTCTTCTGAAAGACGCATGCATTGCATGTTAATGCCATTTTTTTCTCCTTTTTTTTTTTACAGCTTTGTTCTATTGAAATATTATATTGCAATTTTCATTCAAGTGTTGATAGTTTTCTGTAAAAAGAAATCTTGATTTAGTTAATTTTCTCCCTAAAAATTTTTTTTCAAAAATTATATTGAAAGTGGGAAAAAATGTTATAAACTCAATTAAACAATCAATGTGAATTAAAATTATACGATTATATGAAAGCCTGAAAGCTTTGCTACTAATTTCTAGTATCAAAAATGAAAACTTTCGACATTTCACTGTGCATTGTTTATTATTAAGAAAATTCAGAAAATACTGCTTTGAATTTTTGATATTTATGATAAAATCATTCAATGATAAATAATGTTTCGTTAGTTTTTGTCCATATAGTAATTAAACTTGGAAGCAAAATTTTTTGTAATTGTTTATAATCATTATCAGGAAAACTTTAAGAATTCAAGGAATAATTTCTAAAAGGAAAATACTAAATAAAGCATAATACATTGATACATTCTGAATATTAAGGAAACTTGAAAGATTTCACATTTATTCATCATCTAAAATATTTAATTTAGTATTACATATGTAATGTAAGATATTGGGACTCTGTTGGCACACATGGTAAAGGCGTCACCCACACCGCTATTTGGAGCACTTGGGAGTAGTGAGTTCGATCCTGGTGAAACAACCGACGTACTGAATCAGCTAGGAGCACTTAAAATCTGTCATGGCTAATCCGTTAAAAGATAGAACCCTAAAAATACGGCTAGATGCTTAGCTATGATTGGGTGATGATGATGTGCAAGATATATCCTCATCAAATTTCATCATCACACTCTGATGTTCAAAATGAAGAGAATTTGCATATTTTGTTGAATTTTCTGAAAGCAGTTACTGTCTTAGAGCAAATTTTGTGTATAAAATATCTAAGCATGCATATACGTGTGTGCGCGGAACTAATAGAGAAATAAGACTTGATAAACGCGCATGGTAAAATCTGTATATCCTTCACTCGCACTTCTTGCCGAATTTCTTGGTGTCTTTTAATTATTTATTTGCTTTTTTTGCAACAATTTTAACTGATTATTTTAATGTTTCAAACAACAAAAATGAGTAACCATCACTTTTTTAATGATGGAATGAAGGGGTGAAGTGTGGGGTGTCTTGAAGCAAGCCAGTCTCAAAACCAAATTTGTGAAGACTTCAGTTTTAACTGCCAGGATCGCGTGCAATTTATGGAAACAATTTCAAGATACCGGCATGGATCAAAGGTCAAATGCCCTCTTCGCTGAGGAGTCCCGATTCAGTTTGACCACTAACTCTCAACTTGTCTTTATATGGGAGAACCAGAGACCTACTACCTGCCCTCTAATCTCAGAGAAATCGACCATTATGGCGACCGAGGTTCGGTGGCCTGGGCAGGTATAAAGCTGGATTTCCTCACTTCCTTCCATGTCAATGTAAAAGGCATTGTGATTGGTATGAGGTATAAGGAAGAAGTTACGAAGCCATATGTTCGCTTTTCAGGGGTGCGGTGTGTCCTGATTCCATTTTAATAGCTGACAATGCCTCATAGAGCACTTTTGGTTGACTATTTTTGGGAAAATGAAGATGTTTTCGGTTTGAATAGGCCAGCCAGATCTCCGGACCTCAACCCTATATAGCACATCTGGGACGCTTTGGGAAAGACAATTGTGACGCGTAACCATCCAGAAAAGCAGTAACTGAATGAGTAAGGCACATATTCCACAGGAACTCATTAACTGACTTATTTACAGCATGAAATCCCGGTGTGAGGTCTATATATCTGTACTAGGCGGACAAACCATTTATTAAACCATTTTTTATTAAATTCAGTAACTACTTTTTGATACCATCCATCTCTGATAAGTGTTCATGGATGTGTGTTATAACTGTTGAATGATTATTATTTTTGTATTATATCAACTTGTGTTCAAACCAAATTTTATTAAAATCTGCCAATTAGTTCTACAGATAATCAATCAAATAAAAAAATCACTCTTAGTTTTGAACATCAATGTAGTTGAGCAGATATTTAAGGCTAGGCCAGTGCCTTTCTTTAACTTTCGTCCCACTGAGATCTATTTTAGACACTTGTGCGTCAGTATCTTTCCTAGATAGCAAAGAAGTTTGCCTTCTCTAATTCTAAACATCTCAATCTGTGTCTATCTCTTTTCCTGCTAGTGTTTCATGAAGAATTTTTTTTTAAATGTGAAATTATTAAAAAAATTAGCAGTTATGACTTCATCACTTTAATTCAAATAATATAGGAAATTAGATTGTAATTTCTTAGGCTAAAAAAAATTGCAAAATATGTAATTACTTAATTGAAATCGCTGTTTTTCCTAATTTTGAGCAATGACAGAATCATGTTTTATAAATGATTAATAAATGACTAGAAATATAACATTACTCTCATTTCTTTAAATTTGAAAAAAAATATAGAGTGATATATAAATAAAATTTTTTTTAATAAAATAAAATTGTAGAAACGTAACGTATGGTAATGTAGCGATTATTTCCTCTACTCATTTCAGATAAAATAACTAATATATAATTTCTATTTCATAAAATCATGAAACAAAATTAAAAAGTAAGTAGGTAAATAAAATTAATGAAATAATATAGAAAATGCATTAATAAAACATGGAATGTTTTTATTTCCTTCTTAAAATTGGAACAAGAAAAAAAAATCCATATAATTTTTATTAATACGTAAATTATAACAACATAATGTTATACTAATAGTAAAATATTAGTAGTATAACATTACAAAACTATATATATATTTGTTTCATGAAACTGAAATAATGTGAAAAAGTAAAAACACAATTCAAGCGTTGTGAAGAACATAAAAATATTTTAATTTTCCGATTCAATTGCTGATTTATAGACATTTTTTACATGAGAGAAAGAAAATGAATAATGTACTATAAAAACAGAATTAAATACATAAAGTAACCCACAAAACAGATTCACAAGTTACAAAGAAAAAGTTCAAAAAAAAAAAAAAAAAACTAAGTAGTATTATAGAAAAACAGATGAAGAAACCACAAAGCGCATATGAAAAATTGAAACGTAATTAAGGGGATAAATTTCTTAAAAGGTCTCTACTATCTGGGAATTACAAGATATGCTCTCGGTAGTCTCCCAGTACCTAGAAAAAGCACTAAATTGAATGAGGGCTGAGTAAACGAGTAGGTGCTCAGCTTCAATCATTGCACTATTGCAGGAATGGCATAGACAGGATTATATATATATATATATATATATATATATATATATATATATATATATATATATATATATATATATATATATATATATATATATATATATATATATATATATATATATATATATATATATATAAAAATATATATATTATATATATATATATATATATATATATATATAATATATATATATATATATATTATATATATACATATATATATATATATATATATATATATATATATATATATGTATATATATATATAAGCAAGCACAATACAGAAAAAAAGAAAAATGAGGAAAACGAAGAAAATTAAGAAGAAGAATTAATTCGTCTAGGAATTTTTTATTAATTCTTTTATCACTCTTAGCTAACTTATTTTTGCACTATTATGAAGAAAAAAAATTATACGAGTACTCCTAATATTAAATTTGATTTTAGATTTATTGATGATTTAATTATCTTTAATTTTCAAGATTATGCAATTTTATTAAATGATATTTGCCCTGAGGAATTAATCTTGCTTCGTAATTATGATGATTTTATTAATTTTAACTTTTCGGATTTCGGTATTGAAAAAGAAGAAAATATCTGCTTTCTTGATTTATACGATAAGAGAAATGATTTAAATTTTAATGTAAATAAACTAATTACTTAAAATTCTAATGTTTCTTAAAAACCTCTATTTAAATACCATTTTTAATCAAATGAATAGAACTAAAAGAATCTGTAGTCATGCTTATTAATCCAAAAAACAAATAGACAAACACTTTCAAAATTTGATAAAAAACAATGTATACCCAACTAAAGTAATTAAGTTCTATATAAAATAATTGAGTTAATTGTATGTTATTATTAATAAATTTACTAAAAACTTCGTTTTTAATTTATATTTTTACCATATTTTTACCATACTCTCTCTCTCTCTCTCTATGTCTTTTTCTTTTTTAAATTAATGCATATTTTCTAAAATCATTAAAATTGTGTAATTAACTATCAACCTTATTAATTGTAAACTCCTTTAAATTATCCAGTATAATATTATTATCTAGCGCACATCCATTTTTGGGCCAACCTTTGGTAACTAACAAATCAAACGTGCTTCAGTACTGCAGTAGAACGCACCAAAAAACAAAATCAATCTACTTACGCTTTTTACTCCATTAGCATCATCTTCTGTTTTCATATTTCATAATCTGGCAATCTTATTACGGAAATATTTTGAATCATTCTTAAAAGATTCCGGTACATGTAAATTCGCTACTCGCTTGTATTGATATAATTTGCTTTGGCTATGTTGATACAATATTAGAAAGCACTCCCTTTTGCGGACATAATCGTGTGAGTTGATGAAGCAATCATATCTTTTCATTTCTTTTTTTGTCTTATGGCTTTAAATTATTTTAAAAATATTTTATTTTAATAATTTTTTTTCCACTTTGTTTTTTTAATTATTCGTTATTATTATCCATGTTTTCTCTATATTTTTTTAACTATATATATATATATATATATATATATATATATATATATATATATATATATGTATGCAACTTATTCTTTTACACTGATTCAGTATTAGTTTATTGGAAAATTATAAAATCTGTTATTTCGTATTAAAAATGGGTGTTTGTTTTCATTCATTTGAAGTTTTAACTTCCCTTCCGTTTTCCCCTTTGCATTTTAAAATTTATTTTAGTTTTTCAAATTCTAGTTCCTCGTACCTAACAAAATTATGACTGTTCGACGAACTCTTAATGAGTCAATCGAAAGTTTTTAAACATTATTAAAAAATGTAAATGTACATTTTTTTTACAATTCTCATTCCTGATAAAACTGTAATAAAAAGGGCAAAATTAGCTTTCCGTCTGTCATACACACATAGAGAGAAAAACCAGGTCGTTTACGAACGATAGCAGATTGAACTTTTAAAATAAAACAAAACGTGAAACAAAAAAATCGTTGAAAAAGACAGAAAAGTTCAAATAATCCAGAGATATGAGGAAAAAAAAGGCAAATGGGCAGTCATCAAGGTGGCATTTACGGATATTAAAAACAAAGTAATTTCTGTGAGCTGAAGCAAAAGAGGAGGAAATAATGTAGTAAAACGGATATTTGATAGCAGCGCCAAACAGTTCTAACGATCTCATTTTGATATGTAAACGCCATTTGTCATCAGAAATTTTTACGACCCATTTCATCAGTCAAACGATGAACTTAATCGTAATCGATTTCGAACCTGCGTAGGTTTAGAGATCGGAGCGACATTTTAAAAAGTTAAAAAGGGAAGAGGTAAAAAAAATTTCCTGTAGCTCGTTTTCACATTCGATCACAATTTCCACTCCTCGCTACGGAAAATCACTTTTTTTTTTATATACTCTCTTTTTTTTCACACTGACACTCTTTTTCAATTTCTTTTCACTTTTTCACAGAGATCGCTTATCAAGAATTTTTTTTCTTCACTTTTTTCTTTCAATTTCAGTCCTCTCTTATTTTTTTAAATGTGTAGAGAACTTCATATAGATGGAAGAAGAAAAAAATAGTAGTATGTTTGTAAAGGAAATGAAAAAAAAAAAGAAAGGAAAAAATACAGAAGAACCAAAAATGGAAAGTTGAAAGAAATCAGTTTTGCAATTTTTCGTTAGATTCCGAACTTCACATACTTTCTGTTTTGATAAGTCATTTTTGTTTAAAATAAGCAACGAAAAAAACTACAACTTCTGCGCTTAAAAATCAAAATAAAATGCAAATTTTGTCAATTTGTTTCTAAAATAAGAAGACTTTTGAAAAATTTTGACACATACAAAAAAGCTTTTGCGTGACAAGTTTATTTAAAAAATGCTTTTGCCCTTCACAATCTCGAAACTAACATCATTATTCAAAAAAAAAAAAACTATGCCATTATATATTTCTTGGTTAAATTAAACTGTTTAGCTTTTTCAGTACAGAATTAAATTTGAAAAGTTTATACCAAGAACTGCATTTTTTGAGCTAATTTGCAATAGTAATTGTGATGAGACAATTATATTTGAATAAAATTGCAGTTTCTTAAGGCAATAAATAATAATGGATGCTTTACTAACTCCTATTTTTTAAAATATATTGTTAGAAAAGATTATGAAAAAATAAATTGCATGCTTATTGAGTCAATTTTAATTCTGTTTTTACATTAAAAGAAGCATAATAAATCTGTAAAAAAAAATATTTCTTTAAAAATAAGGTATTGTTGTTAAAAATAAAAGATATGTCAATTCCAAAAAAAAATCCTAAAATAAATACAGTGAAACCACCAGGAAAGACCACTTCTGTGTAGCGACCACTTTCAGAAGGCATGGAATTTTTTCCATAGATATTTTGCTGAAGAAACCCTTTAGGAGAGACCATTAACCAACTGACTGTGCAAAATCTTTGCAACAAATGCAAAAAAGGTCAACTAAAAAAACACGAAAAAATACCAAGGAAAAAATATTATTAAAAGAAATTAATAGCGTCAAATATATTCAAAACATTTGTGAGTGGCTCTTATTTAGAGAGTTCTTTTTGACGATTTCTGAAAGAGATCGACAACAGCATGTTGCAGTCCAAGTACACTGAAGACGATGCTATAAATGATTTGACGATCTCTGAAAGAGGTCGACAACAGCATGTTGCAGTCCAAGTACACTGAAGACGATGCTATAAATGATTTGACGATCTCTGAAAGAGGTCGACAACAGCATGTTGCAGTCCAAGTACACTGAAGACGATGCTATAAATGATTTGACGATCTCTGAAAGAGGTCGACAACAGCATGTTGCAGTCCAAGTACACTGAAGACGATGCTATAAATGATTTGACGATCTCTGAAAGAGGTCGACAACAGCATGTTGCAGTCCAAGTACACTGAAGACGATGCTATAAATGATTTGACGATCTCTGAAAGAGGTCGACAACAGCATGTTGCAGTCCAAGTACACTGAAGACGATGCTATAAATGATTTGACGATCTCTGAAAGAGGTCGACAACAGCATGTTGCAGTCCAAGTACACTGAAGACGATGCTATAAATGATTTGACGATCTCTGAAAGAGGTCGACAACAGCATGTTGCAGTCCAAGTACACTGAAGACGATGCTATAAATGATTTGACGATCTCTGAAAGAGGTCGACAACAGCATGTTGCAGTCCAAGTACACTGAAGACGATGCTATAAATGATTTATTTTTAAAGCTTTAAGTTAAATTTAGAAGAAAAATTATTTGAGAAAAAAATTAAGCATCTCAACCAAACAAACAAACTTCTTCTCATTTTTTAAAGCTAATTAATTATTCTAATGTAAAACTGAAAGCAAACTTAAATATAACTTTTTATTTATTTAAAATAGTTCTATCATTCATAATTGGTAACTTTGTTTTTAAGTATAAATATATAAGTAAAGGTTATTTTTACTGACACTGAACTTTATACATCGATCTGGTTTTCATGATGCTGACACACATGATATTTCCGCACTAATAAATTCCCACTGAATAAAATTAAAATTGCATTCAAAAATTCATCTAACTTCGATAATATTTTTAAGTTAATTAAGGTAATCCCTAAGAACGACTAACCTCCTTTTAAAATTTTTTTATTAGTGGTCGCTCCCAGGAGGTTTCATTGTATTTAATACATTCAAAGTCATCTGTGACTGTAATTTAAATTCTAAAATAAGTTTGCATATTATTGATAACCCTGGAGACAAATTTTTTGTTGCATCTGTTCAAATGCTTGTTCTACTCTAATTCATTTAAAGGAATCTCAAGTCTGAAACTAGATTTGCTTCAAAAGCTAAAAAATTTTTTAATCCATTTTTTGTCGAAATGTACAATTTGAAACGTTAACAGAGGCAAACTTCTTTCGGAAAAAAAGTAAAATTAATTGGAAGTAAAATTGCATAGGGACCCAATCCTGGAAACATCATCGTACGTGGCTGGAGGCTATTAAGTTAAAGGTTTAGAAACACACGAAGAAATAGTTCATAGCAGGCAAAGGACCTAACGGCGTATAATGACGTCATAATTCGGTTTTAATCCAGATAATGTGTTTTATCTTCAATAGAAGTTTGTCGCAACATGTATGTGAGCCCTTTTTTTTACGTAGCTTTTTAAAGTTTGTATATTTCGGCAAAAAGATATTAGACCGAAAATTGAAAATATCATACAAATATGAAAAAATAAATAAATAAGCAAATAAACGTTGTTTAGACAGAAAAACGATTGCAGATTTGAAATCAGCAGTATAAAAGCTTCTAAAATCTGTCAAATCTCAGGCAAAAGAAGAAAAAAAATTTCCCAGTCTAATTTACATTTACAAAAATATATTTAATACTAATGGAGAAAGTGAATGTATGAATATAAGTTTTAATAACAATGGATAAAGTAAATTGCGGAATATATTATTAAATATTAGGAATTCAATTTAATTCATATATAAATAATTAATTAGTGAATAATTATAATCATATCACTTACTTTTGGAATTAGTTTCTATTGGTTAAATACTTGTGCGAACATTTTCATTTTCCGGAGTTTGTTTAATAAGAATTAAAGAAAACTTTGAGCTATGCATAATTGTAATTATAATTTCTAATTAATAAAACCTATAATATTTAACTTTAAATAATTTAGTAATTTATTTAAAATATGACATGCATATAATTTCCATAAAAATCTAGAAAACTATTTTAATTTACATGTTTGCACGATTTTTTTTTTCATTTTTGAAAACAAAGCATAATTAATGACTTAAAAATTAATTTAGTTTTGTATTTAAAAATCTATCATAAATAATAGAAGGGCTGGTCTAAATATTTTTTCCATGTATGTCGTATATGAGTAATTTCAAATTAATAGAATTGGCTTAAACTATCTCATTTTTTACGTATTCAACGTACTTACATGTTGAATTTTTTAAGAAGTTTATTTTGAAATTTTAGAGTCATCTGCTTAGTTTAGTTTATTAAAAGTTTATCTTTTCAATTTATTTTGCTCAGTTTAAATGTGTTTAAGTTTTCGAAATAACAAAAGAAATCCTTATAAAAGAGCTCATTTTCCTAAATCTAATAATAATTCTTTTAATGAAAGTTTTAGAGCTTTAACTTAATTTAGTGATTATTTCATAAATGTGTAAATAAATAATTAAAATATGCTATGAAACTCAATACGTAAACAAATACTTAATCTACAATAAAATACTTGCATCTGCAGCAATAAAATTAACTCACTTAAACAATTAAAAGTAATTGCGTACATAAATAAATAGTTCATGGTTTCTTTTTTTAAAGCTATAATCTGCTATTAAATAAAAACAAAACATGAAATTATGATAATTTCGGAAAATCGATATGCAACATTTCGAATTATGCATTCTTCATTGGAAACAGTAAGTTATTATTTACTTGTTCTTTTTATTTAATTCGTAAACAACTATTAGCATTTTGAAGATTAAACTTTCGAACAGGAAAAGGAGTTAAGTTTCATTTTTCGAAAGAATTATCTCCAAGAAGAAGGCTTCTTTTAACAGGGTAGGGGAAGAGGGATTCGGAATTCGTGAGATGTAATTATTCGCTTTATACCGGAGAAGCTCACAAATAATTATTCTTTCATATTCATTGCTTTATTTGGTATCTTCGCCGTTTCAGGTTTCGAAAGAATATTTTATTCTGACAAAACAGGCCATTAAACACATTCCGTTGTCATCAATTCTTTCTGAAATCATTAATCTCAATTTTAATGCCCGAAATTACTAATTACTCTTGCAGCCAAGCTACCGCGCTTTAACCTTATACATCAGCGTCGTGCCTTGACAATGATAATCCCAGCAGACTGTTTTAATTCAGATTCTGGAAATTCGCATCCATCCTTATCAAGGGGGTGTCTCGGGACTGTTTCAAAATTTAGAGCTTTTCCTTCATTAAGATGGGTGTTTATTAAAATATAATAAGATAAATTGCGATGGAGAATCCATTAAGATTTATTGTTTGATCTTTATTAGTTCCAAAGGAATTAAATGTATCTTTCTTTAAATAAATTGCCCACTTTTATTAATCTAAGTTTCTTCATACATGGTCAATTTCTTTAAACCTTATCAAATTTTTCAGAGTATTCTCATTCGATAAAAGTCACATAGTACGATTCTCAGCAAAAAAAAGAGTTAGGATGATCCAGTAGATGAGGTAAATAAAAGTTATCGCAGTATATATTTAGCTGTTATACCTGTTATTACAATAATATATAAAATATTATATTCTGCTGTTAATATTGCTTGTTTTATTTTTATTTTTATTCAAAACCAATAGCCTTGAACTCTCAGAAGAAAAGCATTGTCAAAACTACCAGAATATGGTAAAATTTGCCCTGTTACTGGATGTATGAGAGCACCAAAAAGCTCGGTAATTTTTACCGAAGCGCTTTCGTAATGATTTTAGTAAAATTAACAATCAAATATGATTTTATAACATGAAATAAAGTTTGGTAAATGTGGTAAATCATGGTACCTTGGAGTAAGGTATAAAAACCACTTATTCGGTTATAGTTACTTTTCAATTTTGTGTGTATATAAAATATAACAGAATTTTGCGTAGTAAGTTAAAAATGGAAAAATTACCAAATGAATGGTTTAAATATCGTATATTTCGGTTTTTATTACCGGATTGTTTTTACTAGAAATGGCATTATAGTATAGAAACTTGTAACTGAAACTTGTAAACTTGTGAAATGAAAATTATTTTTTGTTTCAAAGAAGAAGAAAAAGAGGGTGAGATTTTGTTTAAATTCAAAGTATTGTCAGTTTAAATAAACTCGTTACACCAAATAGTTATTTTTTTATATCACCTTCACGATAAAAAAAAGCTTTTCATTTAGATTTTAATAAATTGATAATACCTTATTTACATTAACATTCCTGACATTTTTCTATTTTCAAAATTACGTTTTCTTTGAAGCCTTATCAAAAGATACTGTCAATGCATCCCTCTAAAAATCTCTCATATTCATAACACAAAATACGTATTATTATTTAGGAAAAAGTATACAAACTCTTTATACTTTTAACAAAGGTTAAGTTTATGTTCAAAACTTAACCATTTTGCAAGAATCACATGTATCTCCATTAATTTTTATACATTTACGATGTAAGTTTTATACATAAAACAAAATAACAAAAAGTGTTTGTGTTCTGCCATTGAGTTCTGAGATGGTTGAAAAATTTTATAAAATTAAAAAAAAAATTGAGAAAAATCTTACATTTTATTGATTATTTTAAAAGCACTGGGTTCTTGCCTTTAATTCTTTCGTCTGGTTAAATTAATCTAGTGTTAAGCTTGATATAGATATTCTCCACTTCTTTTACGAACAAAAATATCGAGAATTTAGAGCTTCTTCTAAGCTAAGATGGGATGCTTATGAAAATAGAATGAGCTTAGTGTAATAAAAATTCATTAGGACTCACTGACTGTTCTTTTTTATTCCCTCAAAAATTATATTTCTTTACCTTAATTACAGTAGTCTTATTAGCTTATTCAAAGTTTTTTACGCTTTTTTAAATGCAGATCATTATTTAACTTTTCAATGATTCATATGTTCGTAAATTTCATATGTTCTTGATGTTTTTGCTCTTATACTTTTGAAGATAGAATGCCATTCGGTAGAATATTTAAAAAGGTACATGAAATCGTATAAGTGTAAGAATTAATGGAGTGTGATAAATTGAACTAGATAACTCCCAGAAACTCACAGTATTTTTCTCAAAAATTTAAAGCCATGAAATAAGGCTTTTTATCTCTTATAAAATTCATTAGTTTGTTTTTAATCTTTTATTTTTTATGTATAAAAAAATTCTTTTAATGTAAATTAATTGCACTTTATAGTTTGGAAGAGAATTTCGAGAGCATATATTTTGCGAGAAAATTTTTTTAAATCTAAATACAAATATGCAAAATCAAAGGATTTTTAATTAAAAAAAAACTGAAAAAATGAATTTAGAATTTCATGTACTTAAATGACAGATACCGATATCATAAGATATCTATTGATGCTGATAAATTATAAATAGCGGAACTCTGTCATTGATAATATTTTCTTAACTTATAGAAAGGCGAAGAAAAATAACAAAACAATTGCAACGATATCTGTGAACAGCCCCTTTTAGCCCCACTTTGAAAACATGCATCTCAAGTTGTAACTAAAAAATGTATGTGATAAAACGTAAAAACATGTTTGTTAAAAACATATAGAAAAAAATTCTGAATTCAAAAACTACTCTATATGGGAAAACTAAAGGTTAAAAAAATAATTTTAAGGGAAAAAAATAGCTAGGATTTACCAAAAACTTTTACTTTCAAAATCCCTACACACATACCACAACACGATGCTAATCCCTTTTGGACCACATCCGGGACCTTTCGAAAATAAGAAGGTATTACCAATTGTCAGAGACGACATATTTCTTCGTGGACCTGCTGTGGACGGCCGCAAATCGGATGACAACCACCCAGGAAAAGAAGAAAGAAGACTTTCTTTTTCAGAAAGTCTCTTTTCTGACATGCTCTCCATCTTCTCTTGCACAAGTTCTTCTCTTTCGGCTTTTTCAAACTTAAGCCTAGTTTGAACTCTTTTCTACCATTCTTTTTCTTCTGTGGCCATTTCTCTGTGCCCAATAGTGAAATATCGCTTGTCGCACTTTCATTTCTTTTCGGTCTTAGGCCGGCCCCCCTTCATCTGTATTGTTTGTTGTTACAGTCATTTATTTACTGGGCAAAGCAGATAAATGGACCTTTCCCACCCCCATCGAAGAGCTGTATCTTTCTCTCTCTCTCTTGGGAACGGAAGTTGAAGAAATGGCATGTCCACCTAAACCAAGAAATATCTTCCCTTGAGAAAATGTCCTTTTTGTCTTGTAATTATAAATGGTGTGAACTGAGATTTGGCACCTGACTCAGAACTAGAAACTTTCAGATGTGAGTGATCTCTTACTGGTATTTCTTCCAGAATAAAGCTAAGGGAGCTATCGAATTTTTTTTGAAAATACAAAGATATTTAAATGGAAATTAATAATTGGTTAAGATAAAGTAAGTCCCAACAAATTATCAATTGACTAAATTCAGATAGATGACCGGATGTGTAGATGCAAATAAAAAAGAGTTAAAGCATTTTAAATAAATTGTAGCTCTTAAATAAACACTCGTTTCAAATCGAACTACCTAAATAAATTTGAAAATTAACTAAATGTATATTTAACTTAGTATATGATATTATGAACTGCTCTAGGTTGCTCACAAAATGAGCAAAAAAATCAGGAGAGGTTAAAAATGTAAGGTTTGCTGTTTTCTGCTTAGGAAAATAATGTTATTCTCACCAAGTTTAAAAATTGCTTTGAAGTTTCGTCAACATATGGTACTGTGGATTTGAAAATCAATGCTTTCTGCTGCATTTCAGAACATTTGGCGAAAAGATGATTCAGCTTTTTGACGAGGTCATGGAAATGGGTATGAGGTATGACATGCATATATATAAAAATCTCACGGTATTGACAGATGGGAAATTATTAATTTGGAGATTACATAAGAAAATAACTTTTAAAATGACATAAATATGAAAAAAATTGAACTAATTAGTTGTGTTTCTAAATAAATGGGAGATCTTTTTTGTGGTCTTCGTTTTTTGCATATCATTTTATTTCTAAGAATATATATTATTGTTGTTTATTACATACCTTATATTTTTGTACCTAGTTGAACTTGAATTTTTTCTTTATAAATTAAACAATAGTCTCAGAATTAGATTTGATTAGAATTATTGCTAACTTTAAAGGCTTCTTCAGGTTTGCCTTCGAAGGGGTCATGAAAGGGACCGCTAATTCAGGACCAAAGTCATTATGGCCACAAAGTGACCAGCATCCAGCACTAGTGACCTTTACTTACCAGCATGTCTGGTACTTATAGATCTGAAGCTTGATGTGTATGAACCCGTCACCAGGGATAAAACCCGGATCAGTCTCAATGGCAACTGAGAGCCCCAACCATTGTGTGGGTTCAAAGAGTAAATTTATTGAAACATGTTAATAACTTTTCATGTGCTATTGTTGGTTATTGTAACAATTTTTCAAAAGCTTGCTATAATATTTTTATCTGCAAGTGCAAGGCTTGCAATTTAAACTTTGCAAGTTCCCACTTTCTGCAAATACCCCTCCCATTTATTCCAATTAGCAGTTTTGCGCATCTCTTTCATCGCTCCAGCAAGTCGGCACCTCAACTCTATACATCAAAAACTCCCGTGGGGAAGGTGCAGTTACGGAAAACTCTGCACTCTAGAGTCGAAAATCTATGTCGAAACAAAAGTTACCAAAATAAGTTATCGTTTCTAAAAGCAGCACTTGAGAGAGAAAATCAGAAACGGAAGAATCCTGGAAATCAAGGTAATGTTCCGGAAAACCTGAAATGATATTTACGTCGGTCAGGCTTCATTAGATAGATAATGAAGGCAGGAACATCGAGTCATTTTTGGCGACTTTTCTAAAACGTAAAAAAGTAGGGTTGTTATCTTTAATAATGAGTCGCGTTCTTTTGGGGATAATGGTTTCATCCCTTCCCCTTCTGCCTTTCCCAATTCTCAAAGTTAAATGTTTCTTCCTTAAAGCATTACTAGTTGATCATTTGAGAAAGTCGCAAAAAACGAGCTTTTGAACTTTGTATTTATAAAAATGAAAAAAAAAAAAAAGAAATTCAAAAGAATATTTATAATTTTATTATTTACTATCCGCCAGCTGGTCCACCTTGCTAAATAAATAGAATCTTAAGTATTACGAGATTTAAAATTTGCAGACAACAAGTAGGCATAATTTGCTTAAGTTAGTGAGGTTTTAATTTTTATCTCTTACATGTTAGTATGGTATCGAGGTATTATGGTGAATTTGTTATTAAAATGTTTTAATACAACATATACCGAGATAATTAAAAGAAATAAATATGCTGACTATCTCCATGACTTCTTTGATGGATAACAAATCAAATTAGCAACTTTGTCAAGATAAAACTGGTCACTGATTTGTTTTAGTATTAGAATTTAATAATTTTAAAAGGCCTGAGATTGAAATGATGTTTGGCCGAAAAAGCTTATGTATGCTTAACATTAAAACTGATGGTGACACATAATATTTATTAAAATTTCGATAAATTATATTTCCCTGCATATTTGCGACTTGTGATAGAACTATGAGTTTAGCAAACTTTAAAAATATATAATTTTTTCTAGTCGTTTCGTCTGCTTCTATTTTTTTAAAAAAATATTGTGTAAAAATGCTGTTTCCATGATAGCACTCGTTTTAATCTTCGTGTAACAATGGTTTTCATCAATTAAAATTCCATTTTTTCGGTATTGTGCCCGAACCAGATAATAGCGGAAAGATGTGATTGTTTACAAACCACCCTTTAAAAAATTTGAAAACTGCTGGAAAAAGCACCATCCAAATCGATGCTCTTGTTTTTGAGTTATACATTCATCAAATGTACATCCAGATAGATTTTCGATTATATGTATAGATAGAGATAAATTTGTAAAGATTTATAACTGGAAATAAACTTAATATTGCATCTAAATATTCCAATAACATTTCGATTATATATATATAGAGAGAGATAAATTTGTAAAGATTTGTAACAGGAAGGAAACTTAATATTGCATCTAAAGATTCCAATAACATTTTAATTACACATATAGAGAGAGGTAAGTTTGTAACGATTTATAACATGAAGGAAACTTAATATTGCATCTAAATACTCCAATAACATTTCAATTACATATATAGAGAGAGGTAAGTTTGTAACGATTTATTACTGGAAGGAAACTTAATATTGTATCTAAATAATCCACTAACATGAGATTAATTAACATAAATCAAAGTTCAGTTCAAAAATTTCACATACAAATGCATTTTATTTCTATGAAAAACATAACTTTTATTCCTTTCAATTCATATTTTAAAACTATTGAGATATCTGTGATCAAAGCTTTCATCATTTATTTTGAAACAAAAAGTTTACAAACTATTACTCGCGATCAAAATTTAAACATTCTTTTGAAAAAAAAGTAGTTCAAAACACATCTACATACATGTAAAATAATTAATGTTAAAAAAATATGTATGACTTAATCATAAAAAATGGGGGGTGGGGAGGAAAGGACAAAGAAAACTGGGGAAAATAAACCCGACAACTATTCTTCAGTCATGCCAGTACGTGGTTTCTAAATGTATTTTAGTAGCCATTTTTTTCATTTCGATTTTTCTCTTTTTTATTCGATTGTGTTATGGTTAATTTTTAATTAATTTACAGATTTTTTGTTTTGTTTTTCATTTATAAAAGCACTGTAGTTTTAGTAGCTTTAGCACTGGGTAAAATTTATTCCTAACATTATTACTTTTTTAAAAATCTCATTTCAGCTTTTCAAAATAGTACCAAATTTTTTTATTTTGTACACAAACTACAGTCTGAGTAAATGTCGCATTAAAATGCATATCGAAATTTCTGTAAGCTTTGATGAAGCTTTTCAAAATAATTTTACAATTCTGAAGCATTAATCTTTAAAGTTTACACAACATAAAATTGTAAAACGTTTTTAAAAACTTTGACAATGAAATTTAAAAACTTACTACCATTTTAGACATGCAAAATTATCCATCGTGGTTACAGTGGACTGTGAGTCCAAACTTTTCTTTTCATGTGCATCAATAAATTGAGTTTTGATACGTTCTCCTTTGATGTTGTAAAATCTAAGAAAATTTTCTCCAAAGTGGAAAAATCTCAGTGGTAGGAAACAAGCATTTTTTAATAGTTTAATGAATAGTGTGATCAGATTATTTGATAATATAAGTTTTCGCAATAGTTTTTTCCCCTCAAGAATTGGACTTAATCAGGGTCTGCTATAATATATAATTCAAACTGTTTGATTTTTTTTTCTTTGGACATCTTAAAAGCTAAAGTATAGACATACAAGCAGTTCTTTTTGCTGTGAAATTTTAAGTTTTTTTTTTCCTTCTTAAGTGAAAAAACAAACTTTATTGGGAACAAAAACAAACACATAAATACAAATAATATATATTCGTCGCCAAGAGGAAAACCCTGCCCAGTCGACAAAGAAAGGCAATACAATAAATTTAAAATAGAAAAAAAAAGGGGGGGGGGAATATTACAATCATAAATTATTTTGCTCATCATAAGACATCATATATTGTTGAACACTGTAATAATAGAGAAAAAAAATACATGAGACTATACAAAAAAAATAATAATAATAACAAAGGTAACATAAGAAATTCATTTGGATTGGCACAAGACTGGTATAAAAAATCAAATGCTTCCTTTAAAGTGAAAAATAGAGATCTAAATCGAAAATGTTCATCACAAATTGAATTAAAAGAAGAATATATTTGGATATTTTGCAACTGAAATGGTAATTTATTATATAATTTAGGTGCTAAGTAAAAAAACTGTTTTCGTGAAATTTCTTTTGTAAAGTGGGGAATCTCATATATTTCAGTTGGTCTCCTTTCAGACACATTAGTTTTTAATTTGCATGTTAATTTATTGTTGTGTAAATAAAGTGAAATATGAAAGAATACATTATGACGAAATGGTATTAGATTAATTCTTGTACATATATTGGTAGTAGTCATACTTGAATTATTTATATTTAGAGAATTAATAATCTTGAAGCATTTATTCGAAACTGAGATTAAAGGAAGTAAATTAGTTTTATATGCTTAAATTACATTATGCTTAATTATTAAGCAGCCAAGTATGATAAAATAAAGGTTTAGTAGAGAATTTTGTTATTTGTTACTCTTTAATTTAGTCAAGATTGGATATAATAAACATTAATGTCTTAGCTATTCAATTAATCTGATCAAACCGATGTTAAACATCAACTATAAAGCATTGAGATGTGCATAAATATCCTTATGTCTATCTCTGTTTATGAATGCATAGATATCCTGATAAAATGAGCGTCCTAAAATGAAATAGCGCTGTTTTCGTTACTGTTGTGATATTGTAACAGTTATTCATGACAGTTAGGTTAAGCTATGTTTATCAAACAGCACCCCATAGGTCGATTCTGAAAATTGCGCAAATTGTCAAGTTATAAAGTTTTGGAGAAAAAGAAAAGTGTTTGTGATTCGATTTTTCAATGTTTCAAAAGTTGCATCAATGTTGCATTGTCTGTAAAATTGGTAATTTTTAAAAGAAAATTATATTTTTTTCTTAATATTTAAGCTATTTGCCTGCTCTAAAATCCAGATTATTCTTTAAGACACAATGACATATAAGTTTAAAATCATTGCTTTGACTGGGGAATGAGGCACTTAATCGATAGCTTTATTATTACTTCGAAAGAACATTGAAAAACACCCATAAAGTATACACTCAACATCAGGCTGGTAGTATAAAGGTGAGGGAGGGAGGTGATTTGATGTAAGTACCCCGGATATCTTATGATTCCGATGATAAACTGTATCCAATATCAAACAAAATTATTATAATTATTTTTTAATATTCTGTGTATGCAATGTATTTTCTATCCCTTTCAAAAAATTCAAAAAATATACAAAAAATTCGAAAAATATACAAAACATTCAAAAAATATACAAGACATTCAAAAAATATACAAAAAATACAAAAATATACAAAAAATTAAAAAAATATACAAAAAATTAAAAAAATATACAAAAAATATAAAAAACATTCGAAAAATATTCAAGACGTTCAAAAAATACACAAAAAATACAAAAAATATTCAAAAAAATATACAAAAAATTCAAAAAATATACAAGAAATATGCAAAACATTCGAAAAATATACGTGTGTTCATTATGGAACACCATTTATTATATTCTATACTTTGAAGGAAAAGAAAGTCAGGAAGTTATTTTTGTGTCAAATTTGAAACACTAAACGAGCTGTGTTTTTATTCTTTTAACTTATTTCTTTTGTTTATTTTCACAATAAAATTGTCGCTTTACGATTGTCTTTACTTTTCGAGCGCTTTATTTCAGTTTATTGTATTTTTCTCAGCTTGTGTGCCAAACGAAAACAAACGATTCGAACTAATGCAATATTGAATCGCTTTCAATAAAAGGAAGGACAAACGATTCAAATTCATTCATAGCAATCACGTTTTACTGCGGGAACACTGGCGATTCTTTTCCGTTATCGATATGCAGCGTTCTAGAAATGATTTCCTTGTTATTCGTAACGAAACACGAAAAAGCCATATCGTTCTTGGAGGCGATACGACAAAAAAATCTTTTCCAAACAAACAAAAAAGCACCGAGAACTTTTCAAATTCGAACATCCTTTTTTTTTTCTTCCTCGACTGCCAAGCCAAGTCGCCAATATCTTTGGGGTAAAAAAACGCATTGCCAAGCATTTTCACCTTTACACGGGAACCCTATTCGTCGTCTTGAATCTGTTTCCCTCTTATTTTCAATCTGCGTATTTTTTTCATCTCTATTTTTTTAAGTCTATGTGTATGTAATAGACTTTTTTTCCCCTCTTTCTTTTACTTACTTGTTTTTGATAAAGTTGTTTGATTTTGAAAAGAGAACTGAAAGAAAAGTCCACTCCTGCCTCCACCACCCCTACACCCTTTGAAGAATGACGTGTGCCGTAGATTGGAATTGAACCGGACTCCGCCTACATCAGGAATGCTATTGATCAGTCCAGAGCCAATAGAGTTCCCCTTTTCAATTCCGTTTGAAAAGAAAAATATTTTTTTTCCCCTTTTCTTCCGTTTCTTTTACTCCTTTTTCTCTATAAATCTTCCTTTTCTTTTAAGAATACTAAAGCTGATCGATATACATTGGAATTCTAGTGTTTACCTTTTCACATGTAATTTCAATTCCTCTGGATTTACTTTTAGAAAGAAAGAAAAGAAAATGAAAAAAGAAACTTCAATGGTAAACACAGTAAAATTTAATCGATTCGACCCAGAAAATAGAATGGATTTAACATAAGTAAAATATATATTTTCTGAACTGGAAAGCCTACATTCATCTTTCTTAGTGAAACTTAATTTCGTTGGGAAAAAAAAATAAATGTATATTTTGATAAAAGAAGAAAAATACCAATCAATGTATTTTTAAAGTTAGTTTCAACTTAGACCAAGGTTGTACAATTTTTCCATTTCAATAATTATACACTCTCACAAAAATTAATTCAGCGTTGAACCATAATATCGGTACCTTGAACAATAATACCGTGCAATTTTGCTGTACCTATGTTGAGGAAGTAAATTAAATCATATTTTCATTCAAATTGAGCAATTGTATCGTGTAATTTTCTTTTTGTCCATTCAAGTTGAGTAACTCCATTTCCTTTTGTCAAGGTTAAGGGCGGTGATTAGGGAACACCTTTCATATTATCTCTCTAAAATTAATTGATTGCATTTAGAAACAAACACATATTTAAAAAAAAAAATTAAATCACCAATTTGAAATGAATAATTCCCAGCTTCTTCATATATTTGTATGAGCCTAAGCAACTAGGTCAGGAAACAAGTTTTCAAATATTAAAAGAAAAGCACATTGAGGCCTTTCCTTTCTATAAAACTACCTATTTTTTTTATATCAAAATTTAATATCATTTTATTACCACGTAAGGCGGACGCTAGACATTAAACTTGATTTAAAATTATTAAATTGCAGTTAACAACAGTGCATATTTCGATTGAAAAACATTTCATGCTACAAAAGAATCCTTGTTAAATATGTGAAGTATTTTAAATCCAGTTTCGAATCAAACTAAATGAAAATAATAACGACGACATATATTAACAATCTTGCTTATCTTTACTGTCTGCAAATACACCCAATCACTCCGATCAAATCTACATGCAAATTAAATCCGATCAGCGACTTTTCAGAAAAGACATCCAGCATGAGGACTTAAGAGAAGAATCCCCGGCCATCTTATCAGAAGCCTTTTCCTCCCCAGACCATTAGAGCCCCACCTCCAAGGCATTAAAAGCTGACAAATGTGACGTTCTCCGATATTCCCTTGGCTAACAGTACTTTGATGAGTTTGGGTAGTTTGGGACACCTGTGTGAGGCTCGGGAGCTTAGATTTCCCGCTTTTCCAATTAAAAGGCCGTACAAGATATGTTGCTCTGTGTGTTTGATAGCGCGGATTGCGAGAGGATTGTTTTGAACCTGCTGCCTCGCATAAATCGTTCCTTTGACACTGAGGACTGATATCTGCCATCTATTGTAACTTTTTAACCTTTTATTTTACTTGATTTTAAATAGCACCAAGAATCAAATATGTGGAGGAATTTCTGTTATGGGGCACACTTTTATTTAGCGCTTCATTTTAATTACGTAATGCTGAATTTCCCAAATGCTGAAATTCAATATTTACATTTTCTATCTGAACGAGAAGACATTTAATTCATCTGTTTAAAAATCCCTTAGATTAGTAATATTCTATTTCTATTTTAATTGTACGTTCATTTATTTGTCGATGCATTGAGTAAATTTATTTATTTATTGGAAGACGGGGAAATGAATAAAAATATCTGAATTATTATTATTATTATTTATTTGCAATGAGCTGCTTAATCGGTCTTGCCGATGAACAGACCTAGTGCGTTCTCCAGAGGTGGTATCCACTCTTGCAGAACCACCACAATGGGTGAGATACCGTTGGTCATGTTAATTTGGAAGTCTAGTTTCTGCCACACTAGATGGCAGCACCGAGATATCTGAATTATAAATAGGGGGGGAAAATTTTTCTTCCATTAAGCTTATGAAAACTTGAGAGAAACTAAATTTTCAACTCAGAGCACGTCAAATAATTATATATCATAACAAAATCCACTTTGTATTGTAACTAAACTTCATTATCGAGTTAGAGATAATTAAAGAATACTTATCAAAGTTAGATTGATGTTAATGGCTTATTTTAAGTTAACACTGAAACCATAAGCTTTATATAAAACCTCCACTTCTGAGTTTACTACTGAAACAGTCTGCGTCGTAAACAAACGTTTATACTCATACCATTTTACACTACCCTATTACTTGAGCTTATTACATTCACTTCAGTATCTTTGTTATCTTGCACATAAACTATCAAATATATTATCACAGTCGCATTAGTATAAGGAATTCTTTCGTTTCAAAAACAGTTTATAAAATTTATTGGTCTTAGCCAGGATTCGAACCTGCGACTACTGCGTCGTAAGATTGTGACCTCGGTTATGGTGGTCTCCAAATTAATTTTAGTTATACGGATAAGGAATCGATCAAATAGTCAGTTATTTTATAATTCAAAAATTACTTAAATAAACCTCATTATTTTATAGAGAACAATTATCTTAGCGCACTTTATTAATTACTTCCAATAAAATCTTGTTTCAATAATATTCAACTTATACAGTACAATCATACGGGAAAAGAATTCTAGATATGTTTTAATAGAGGACTGTGGTAGCCTTCCGCTCATTCACAAAGACGTCACGACAGGTTTTCTGTCATATTTCATTTGATTTTAAAATCGTCTATACTGTGAGACGATCCAGTAAAAAGGTTAATACGAGCTTCTGGATACGAGCTTGTTGATAAGGCTTCTTGATACGAGCTTGTCAAATTAGTTCCATGGATTTGAATCCCTGCAAAAACGAAGTAAATTTTTTACCTATACTTTTTTTTAACTATAAATTTTTATTATTAATATTATTCTTAATATATAATTCTTAATATTTTCCTTAATAAATATTGGCACATGATTCGGCTATTTTTAATGATAATTTTTTTTTTTTTTACTGTGCTTGTTTTTTTTTTTTTTTTTTTTTTTTTTTTTTTTTTTTTTTTTTTTTTTTTGCTGAAAAAAAAAACTACATGCTCTGATTGTTGAAATTTTACTATAAATCGTAGTGTTTGATCATAGACTTCCAATGCTTACATCTAGGTAACTTTAAGTAATGCCTAGAGTTCAAAATAGACAGAGGAGGGTCCAAAATAACCATTTATTATTAGATCATCCCTCAGCCAAATTTTACGCAGTTCTTCATTCTCAGATGTAGTCTAATTCTTAAAATAAAGCTGAAACTTTCCACAAAAGACTAATCCAACAAAAGAGTTGCAAAGTGCGAAAGCTTGCAAAACCCATTCTTCTTCCTCTCAACGGAAGAAGAGATTCAGCAACGCGAAAACAAACGCTTTGTTTACAAAAGCTCATTGTTGTCATCTACTGTTATCTAATCTTCCCTTCCCCTCAACCCTTCCAAAAGTATACTTCGTGGTCATTCACACCAAAGATATAAGCTTTTCCATCCCACCCCGAAGAGCAAACGAAGCGAATATTTCATCGCAGTGTTGCCAGATTGGGCTACAAGTAGCGGATTGGGCTACTTTTAGAAGACCCCGCTACTGAAAATTGAATTTTCGCTACTTGCTACTTTTTGGGCTACTTATTATTTTTCGAACGCTACAAATCTTAAATATGCGCTACTTTTTTTCCTTACTGAAATCTATTATATATAATTCTCTTACGTGGCTCCCAAATTTTGGCTGTATTTCTTTTCCGTCGGTGGCAACGTTTGCTTTATTTTGAAAACACCAACGCATTCTGACTTTTAATGATGTGTTTCTGATCTAATATATATAATTCTCTTACGTGGCTCCCAAATTTTGGCTGAAGTACTTTGTACAACTAAATAAGATTCTTTTCACAACAGTTAAATATTTACTTTATTTTCTTCATTCATAGATAAAACAGTCGGCAAAGAATTCTGTTAGGTTAAAAAACATTTCGCTAAAAAAATAACTAATTCTAAAAGAAATAAAAATAAACAACTTAAAAAATAAAAATGCTGTTGCCAGCCATAGAATTTTTTGAAAGTTAACTTAGCAACATAAATCAAAATGACATAGAAGCGCATCTAGATCAAAATTATGATACCTAAGCGCTTGACGTAACAAATCCTTCAATTCTAAAAGTGTTGTATCGCCAAATGCCCAAATTAACAATTGTGTTCTTAAAGAAATTCTATAAAAAGTTTTAAATAAACAACCTACTTCTACAACTGCTTCTTGAAGAACTTGGCTCATTGATTAAAAATATTGTTTTAATTTTTCAGTACTATCTTTACTTCTATTTTCATTATTGCTATGACCCTCTTTCATTACATTTTACAACTTCATGCTAAATTTGAGGACTTTAAGTTGTTTTGTGGTTGAATACTGACATTTAGAAACGCGTACATAAAAAAATTAATATTTAGAGGTTAAGAGTTGCCTAAGAAAAATTTGAATTGTTGACATTGAACTTAACAATGGAAACAATCGTTTTTGTGAAAAATTGAATTGTATTGTTGACATCAAAAATAAAAATATTGTGTTTCAACTTAACAATACTACCTTAACAATACTACTTTAGAATTGCCTCGGAGAAATTTGAATTGTTAGCAATGACTTAAACAAAATGTTTTATTTTAACTGACAAATACTATATTATAATTTCAACTTCTTCTATGACTATAGTCATTTTCTTACTCTTCTCTTTGCTTTTTACACATTTTATTTTTTTGTGATAAAATAAAAAACTTATAGTTGTTCTACTTCTGAACACTGATGAAAACACAAAATGATGGGCTTCATCAACAATCAAAAATATATACATTTATTTTACAAATTCCATATTATTAAGGTGGCGCCGTTCAGAGAATTAAAAATACAAAATTATCTTCATCAAAGCCGATGCTTTACATCCGGCGTTCAGTGGCTGACTACTATTTCATATTGTTTTACAACACATGGCTTTAGCCCTCTGGTGGGAAAGACTTTAAAACAAAACCTACAACAGTTACTTTTCTCAACAACTGAAATTTGGAATAAGTTTATTAAGAAAAATATGTGAACTGTTTTCAATTTCAAATTAATATTGAAATGTACAGGTTTAGAATTTTCTACAGTGAAAAGTTTTCGGAACTTCAGTATTCAAAAAAGTATACGAAAACTAGACGTTTAGAACGTATCCAATGAGCGAGCAAAGCGAGCATTGGATTGCGAAGCAATCCGAAATGAAATGGGAAAGCAGTTCCGGGGGATGGTGAGCGCCAGCGAGCAGGGGGCGAAGCCTCCTAGTATATATATATTTTTTTAATTTTTTCCCTTCCCATTATAAAATGATTCTGAAAGTTTGCAGCTTCTTTACCATTTTTAAAAAGGACATTTTTGTTGTTGTTGTTGAAAACGTTGTTGCTTCAGTTTTGGATTCTTGATATGTTTTACTGATCGAGTCTATAATCCTTACATGTTTATGTTTCAAATCGTAGACTCGGGAAATCGCAAAGATATATATGGAAAAATGCACGGAGAGTATGATGGGGGAAATGTTTTTTAACTCCAACTATTATTAATCGTTTATCTTCTGGAGAAAAAAAATCACGTTACTCGCTTTGAAACTTAGAAAAATTAAATCCAAAGTCATTTTACGTGAAGAATGAAAATAGTTGTTGTGAATGACAATGAGTTTCCAAAAAATATCGTACTGTTAAATGCTTTTTAGTGAATTCATTTCACTTTCGTAAATCACGATCAATTCACAGTTGCACGAAAAATAGGAAAATTTTTATATCTCTCTAGAGCAGGGATGGGCAAATTACGGCCCGCGGGCCAAGTGTCCCTTATGAAAATTTAAGGTATATTTAAGGTTGATTTGAGGTATTTTTGAGGTATTAAGGTTGTTTTGAGGTATATTTAAGGTTGCAGAGAAAACAGCAATAAAAATTATACCTCGTAAAGGTTGTAATTAAGGTGTACGAGGTTGATTTATATATACTTCAGCTTGTTTTGAGGTTGTTTAAAATTCACTTCAAATCATCCAGACTGATAAGATGATTTTTAAGGTATACGAGGTTGTTTCTCTTACACTTGTAACAAAAGAGGTATTTATGAGGTATAAAAAAATCAACCTTATTTCAACTAACGAGAGTGAGGTATTTACTGAGGAGTTGAAGTCGTTTTATTTATACCTAAGCTTGTTTTAAGGTTGCTTAAAGTACACTTCATATTAACTAACTCACTTCCCAGAGTTCCATGCGAGCCGGCAAATGGCGTGTGTGTTGACAATCGAAAGTCTATTCGAAATTCGGTAAGTGTGCTTGACATTTATTAATTTAATTTTATCACTTTTAATCAAATATGCTTCAATTTTGAAACTTAAATTTTATTATTTTTGTTTTAACGACGCGTCCTGATCTTAAATAATTTAAGTTGGAGGATATTCTTATAGGCTATCGTTGTAGGCTTAGCAATAAGAGAGAATAACCGAAATATTTCTCGTCACTGTTTTAGGTAACATTACTGGTGAATCGTTACAGCAGGTTATGCACAGTATATTTTATTGTTTGTAGTTCAGTCAAATAGAACTATTCTTTTTATTTTGCTTAAATGTAAATGTTTTAACGTAGCAGTATGCACGCTGATTAATTGAGAAAAATGTTCACAATTTCTCTTATAAATAAATCATTGAAAATTGAAAGATTTTTAAAATAGCAATTTTGCTTTAAAATTCTACTATAGCTGTACAAAGTTTATATATATATATATATATATATATATATATATATATATATATATATATATATATATATATATATATATATATATATATATATATATATATATATATATATATATATATATATATATATATAAATACAGTTCCCTGATATTACTGAGATGGCCTAGGCTGTAAATAGCACATGCGCGGCGGCGCAGAAGAAGAGACAAGTAAGCTACTGCTCAGCCTTCCCCTAGGATATAGTTCTGAATTTATACCTAAAAGAAAAAGTAATCTCTCTTAATAAACTACAGAATTTATGTAATTGTTGATAACAATAGTTTGCTAGATATTTGATAATTGAAAACTAGTAACTGTACTAGCTCACTTCTTTATGTTTGATCACAAAACTGCTATTTTCACAACATGTTATTTTCTCGCATTTTACCCACGTTAATTATTTACTAAGCAGATTGTTATTACTTATTCGAATATTGGGCAGAATTAAATTAAATCCAATTTCAAGTTTATATGACAATTTGTTTCAAGGTTATGAGCTTTTTCATGCAGCTGTTTATGGTTCACTACTTCAAAAATGTGCGAATTTCAGAAATCTTAAATATTTTAGAAATAAGTCAGTATAGTATGCAATTTTAATCCTGAATTGAATAAAATCAATTGCAAATAAAAACATTTATTGTTGAAAGTAATATGCATTATATTGAGTTTCATCCTATGGGATGTGTATTTATATTTAAACAAGTGTTTGTAACAACTATTAGTTTTATTCTGCTCGGTATTATAAGTTATATAGGAGATATTATACTCAACTTATTTTAAAAGTATTATTTCAAATCATTCTCTCCTAGACATTTTCCTCACATAAAATTACTCACTACTTTAAAATAAATGCTCCTTATCAGCTTGTAGTTTGTTCTATTCGATTGAGTGTAAAAAAAGAATAAAAATTGGTACGTAACTTTAAAATTTTAATTTATTAAACGATTGTAGATTCTTGATTACATTGATTAAAAATTATTAAAATAACTATTTTTTAAGAAACTCTGATGTGATTGACTATAACATAAGTCCTTTTCAGAATCAGCGTCAAAAATTTAAAAAACGGCTGCTAGTTTCATGAAGTCTGACCAAAAGTTGAAAAATATAGACTAGGTTTATTGAGTTTAAAGATTTTTAAAAAAGAAAGGGAAGGAAATCTAATTATTAAACTTACAAGTACCATAATGTTACAGATGTATAGAAAAATAAAAAGTGTTAAAATTGCATAATAAGATTAGAATTATACAGGGTGTTTATAAAGTCCCGGACCCATTTTGGTGTTTAATAACTCATAAAATAATAAAGATAGATTAAAATTAATAACATTAATGGTTAGATAGACTCAAAAAGTTTCATGACCCTTGTCAATGAACTTCCACGTGTGACCCCTTCGTCGCACGGAGAATATCAAGTCGATAGTCAATTTCACGAGAGGTAGCTTTCTTTTTTACAGAAAAGACAATCTCATCAGTCGTATACTTAGACATGTTGGAAAACTTCGTATTTCCACAACTAGAAGAGCTTCAGCCACATGTCTTTTTGCAACAAGATGGTGCACCACCTCATTGGGGTATCATCGTTCGTAGTTCTTTGAATGACCATTTTACAGGAAGATGGATTGGGCGAGGAGGTCCAATTCCTTGGCCACCCAGATCACCTGATATAACGCGGCTGGACTTTTTTCTTTGGGGATTTATAAAGGACAATGTTTACAGGAGGATCGTGTCGAACATTGATGGCCTAAAAGCCAGAATTACAACCGCAATAGCCTCTGTGGATGCCGACATGCTTGCCGCTACCTGGCGTGAAATTGACTATCGACATGATATTCTCCGTGCGACGAAGGGGGCACACTTGGAAGTTCATTGACAAGGTTCATGAAAGTTTTTGAGTCTATCTAACCATTATGTTATTAATTTTAATCTATCTTTATTATTTTATGAGTTATTAAACATCAAAATGGGCCCGAAACTTTATAAACACCCTGTAGATTTGAATTTCTGTAAATGTTGTTAATGGTAATACTGTCTTCAGTGTATTTTATATTGTGGCTGTGATACATGTCATGCTTTTTAGCTACGAGGATTGAATAGAAATGGCAGAAGATATTTATCTGAAAAGGAAAATTAATTTCATCCAGTTAATTTAAATGATAAAAAAAATACTTTCTAATATTTTAAGACCTGCCACTATTATTGTAAATATGACTTTCCTACTAATTTATATTTTTTTTCCTTTTAGGTTCCAATAATTACAAGTTTCAACATGTAGACGGAAACAGTATTTAAAATAATTTTGTTGGTTTGTAAAAAAAGTGAAATTTTAGTTTTAAATAAAAGTACTTTGAATTTCAGCTGACTAATTATTTAAATTTATAGTTTTATAGCTTTAAAAATTCAAGCACCTTAGACAACTATCTTCTAAAAATACGAGTATGAGTCCCATAAATAATTTTTACTAACTGTAGAATTTGGATAAGTGTTATTTTAAGATGATTTAAATCAATCTATTAAAATTATAGAAGAATTATGCATTTGAAACTTTCTTTTATAGCTTAACAAGAGAAGCAATTACTGCCGAAGGTTTAATATTAAAAATTTCTGGTTGATAAATGATCTCTACTAGTGAAAAAAATGTAATGTACATTATTCTTCATATAATATATATAATATCTTTATATATATATATATTATATTTTTTATATAGTAAGTCTAAAAATTAATAAACTAGGTGGTCCGTATAACACCTCACCTTCGTAAGTGCTAAAAAAAACATCTTTGGTTGATAAATTAATGCTTCTAAAAATACAAAAATATATACTTGAGGTTACGAAATAATAACTTAAGGTAGAACATGGAACACATGGCGCTAATTAAAAATAACCTTTCCAATTGTTGAAAATACACTTCAGGTTGATTTATAACAACCAGAAGTGTAAAATGGCCCACCTAAGGTTAAAAAATATATACCTCTACAAGCATAAAATTATATACCTGAGGTTGAAGAATAATTACCTGAAGTCGAACAAAATACACCTGAGGTTGATTTATAATAACATGAAGTGTAAAATGACACACCTTAGGTTGTTGAATAAATACATCCACAAGTGTAAAAAAATATACTTCAGGCTGAAATATATATACCTCTGGAGGTATATTTAAGGTATATTCGAGGTTGATTTTGAGGTATTCATTTGCACCCTTTTCATCCTCCTTTATACCTTTAAAATATACCTCGTTTATACCTCACTTATGCCTCGATTTTTTCATAAGGGGTGGCCCGCCGGAAGGTTTTATCCGGCCCGCGGATATAATTTTAATTTGCCGATCAGTGGCAATATACATAAACAATATACATCCATTTTCTTGTCAACAACTTGTCTATTTTCTTGTCAACTGTTTTTCCTTTCTTAACAAAGTACTGATGACCTTTTTACTTTCTCTATTTTTGTTCTACAAAACATAAATTGATGGAAATAGTTAGCACAGACAGCTTCAATTGGTAAAATGTTGAAAGCTGAAGTTCTTCATAGAATAGTCTTAGATTGGCTCTAACTAGCGTTTGTCTTTCTCGAGGAATCTAATATAGGTAAATTGTACTTTACATTTGGCAAACTACGCATTTTAAGATCCAACGAGCGGACAATCTAACAATCATCTGAAGCAGTTGTTTCTAAATATGCCAAAGTTTTACAAATCATTACCAAAAGCTAGTTTCCAAAATTTAATATTTCATGCCCAGAAAATCAGCTCTATGTTTGCTTAATCTTATATATGTGAACAAGACTTTTCAACTTTGAACCTTAGAAAGAATCATTTCAGAAGTGGACTAACAGAAAAGCATTTAGCCTTGTTCCGTAAAATAGGCACATCTCGCTTCGAACCTTAATATAAGGAACTTTTAAAAACGAAATCGCAATTTCATTCATCTCACTAAATATTTAAATTAAAACTTGTATATCGCTTTTTTTTTTAAATTTTGAAAGTTTTATGTGTCCCACCAAAAATTTTTTTTTTCGATTTTTGGCCCTCGACCAAAAAAGTTTGCCCATCCCTGCTCTAGAGCTTAGATTTGCCCGTTGTAAATGATGAAATTATTTTTTTTAAGGAAGCTATAATATGTATTGCTATGGTTACAGTTATTATTTTTCACCTCATTTTGCCAAATATGCAATAAATAAATGAAACAAATAAAAATTAAGTTTTGGATAGTTATCATATTAAAATAAAATTCGTATTACCAACCGCAAATGATAATCAGAATTGGCATCAAGGAGAATGACATGAAGAAATATTTCATAGAAGGCCAAGGCCCACCCAATGATGACGATGAAACGCAAAAGATGGATTTTGTTTTTAAAACAAAAATATATACTATGAAATTTCAAATAATAATTAACTATAACAAAGAAATTATGAATAAAAATGACTAAGTTAATTGAAACATAATGCACTTAGGGATCAGGAAAACTGAATAACGACAATTTTTTTAATTCGAAAATGTCAACATTTTAAACCTTTCGAAACATTTATAGTAATTGCAAAATAACTAGGAAAGATAATTACTTTAAATGATAAACTCGGTAATGTATATGCTGCGTGTTATAAAAGGAGTTTAGAAAATTATTAAAGCTACTACAGTGAAACTGGCGTAAACTGATCAGAAGTGGAACTACAATTTGATGGTTTTATAAGAGAAGTCATCTTATAAAAATGATAATAAATTGTTTTTACCAGTTTTGCACTTGATCATCAAAATCTTAGATAGGTGATTAACTTATAGAGATGGTCAACTTAACAGGTTTCACTGTGCAAGTAAAGTAAGCACAGCAACTAAGGCGAGCTGCGAGAAAAGAAAATATTTACGAGCATTTAGTGCAAATCTATCTTTTTATCATTGTTTTTTTTTTAACTTTACAACAGATGTTACGGCTACTATAAATGAAAAAATAATTAGTTAAAAATATTTGTAAATAAATACTGTTCATAATATAAATACTTTAAAATACTGTTTCATACGTGGTTCAAATCAAAATATTCATTTGTTCACTAAATTACTATCAAAACTATTCTCAATCGAGTTTGAAACAATTATTGATGCGGTTACAAAGAAAAGCAAAGTCATATTTCTCATCTGCGAGCTGAATGTTTGTACTCTGTATTGTTTCGAACTTCAGAGCAGAAATGATTAAATAAATTATTTTGCTTATCAAAAAAAGATTTTTTTGCCTTTTATTTTTAAATACACACTGATGTAGGCCCATGAAGTTGAACTTTTCTGAATTTCTTGTTGGAGATTGGGTCCTAGTTAGGTCTTATTTTTAATTTCCTCGAAACGCGAGATAATTTTTATTAAAAAAAAAATTAGCTAGTGAGAACATTTTTATGTGCGAGTAATTAAGATTCTTGAGGTTGGGGAACGAAGCGAGCTGAGGTCGAAACCTCTTAGTATTCTTATGCAGCTCAAAGACCGCACCAACATTAAAATATCGAAGACAGTTCCGTCTGATTTTTACACATAAAAAAGCTGGAAAAAAACGAGCTAGCCCATGTTATTATAATTTTAGTGTTTTCTGGCAAACGGCGCTGTTTTACATAAATATTGCCAAATAAATTAGTGTAGTAAATAAATTTTTATATATATATATATATATATATATATATATACAGTACAGAACCCGTTATCTGGAAATCAGAAAACCGGAAAACCAAAAAACCGGAACGAAATTCGATAAATTTTCCCGCCATTTAAAAAAAAAATTTTTTTTTCTTCCTCATAAGATTTTCGGATTTTTCTTTCTTTTATGAAAGATGTTCACCTTACCATCATTTTGGAAATGATCATTAGTGTATTACTTCATCGTTTTTTCTTCTTTTTAAGATTATTTCCAAAACTTTTTATTTTTTAGTTGGGTTTAACAATAAAAAAACGGCTTTTTGTAGCGATACAGAAAACCGGAAAAATCAGTTATCCGGAATAGCGATGGTCCCGATCGTTCCGGATAATCGGTTCCCTACTGTATATATATATATATATATATATATATATATATATATATATATATATATATATATATATATATATATACAGTGGACGCCGCTTAATGTGATCACATCGGGACGAACATGATTTGATAACAATAACCGATTGATTACAATAAACAAAAAAAATTTAAGGTAAAAAATGATTTTTTTACATACGTATTAAAATAAAAATTATTTTAAATTCGGAGTTGTTGCTGTGAAACTTTAAAGTATTTAATAGAAATTAATTTTCACTAAAGAAAAAGAATTAGTTAGTATAGTTACATATTTAATGATGAACTGCAGAAAACGATACAAAATACAAAAGGTTAATTATTAACTGAAAAAGAAATCATCAATTGTCGATTGTTTAGCATTCTTTCGAAGCAAGTCATTTACGAATCGCTCATAATCATAATGTTTATGAAAGTGTTCCGCGTCGGCTTTGTTTTGCACACCTAGCCGTAAGACTCGAAGTGCCTCCCTCATCTGAGCAGGCGTCGGAATTATGTCCTCGATAGCACTTTCGGGTTCATCATCGACATCAAAATCTTGTGACGAAGCTGGATCTTTGACACATACGGCTTCGCAAATGTCCTCATCAATTAACGAAGTAGAAGTCTCAACCTTCTCGTCGATCTCCATCCATGCTTCAAAATCCTCAGCATTCATATCGGGCGGGGGATTGAAAACGTCTTCCATTTCTTTCATTACAGCAGCATTGTTGTCCTCTGGTTGACAAAATCCTCCATGACTAAAACAATTTCGAATTGTTTTTTCCGAGACATTATTCCATGACATTGTTAACAAATGTATGGCATCCAAAACATTTGTTTTTTTGGCTAGAGCGTTAGCATTAAGATCTTCAGCGTCTTGGTCTTCCATATTTTCTAAGATCCTTGAACGCATTTCCTTTCTGTAATATGCCTTCAAGGTGCGGATAATTCCGTGGTCACACGGTTGAATTAAAGAAGTGGTGTTTGGTGGTAGGAACACGATATTTATCTTTTTTAATGAAACAGTTACATCATGCGCAGTGCAGTTGTCTATGAGCAGGAGTATGTTCCGTTTTAGACGCTTGTCCCATTTCAACAGCCATTCGTTAAAGATGGTGGTAGTCATCCACGCCGTTTTGTTGGCAAAATAATCGACGGGCAGATTTTTCACACCTTTGAAACAGCGGGGCTTCCTACTTTTTCCAATCACTAAAAGTTTTTCTTTAGTGCCGGCCATACTAGCGCAACATAGCACAGTTAGGCGTTCCTTGGAGGTTTTACACCCTTGCGTACTTTCCTTCTGAAACATGTAGGTGTGTTCAGGCAGCGCACGAAAATATAGGCCAGTTTCATCAGCGTTATATACATCCTCAAGTGAATATGTGGCAATAAGTTTATGCCATTCTTCTTTAATCCACTGGTCTGCGGCTACATTATCGGCATCTTTTTGCTCACCATGTGTCCTTCGGAAGAGTATGTTCTGCCTCTTTTTCCAGCGGTGGAACCATCCTTCTGTGGCTACGAAGTTTCCTTTACCCAATTTTGCAGCCAAATCTTCAGCTTTTTGGCGCAAAATTGGACCATTAACACGAGCGTACCTCTCACGAACGTTTGCGAACCAAAGTTTTAATGCAGATTCAACCTCTTTGTCTTTTCCATCTCGATTTCTTTTACAATTCAGATTTTCGTTTAAAGTGCACTTTTTTTCGATATCTTCATGATTTTTTAAAATTTTGCACAAAAGCGGCTGCGAAACTTTCAATTAAACAGCAGCATTCCTTTGGCTCATTTTCGGCAATTTATCGTAGCGATTTAAAATGTCAACCTTTTCTTTCACTGTAAGATCTCTCCGTTTCCTTTCCATTATAAAAAACAAATCAGGTTACAAACCGTAGGAACTATGGTAAAGTGAAAATTTATGCTGATCTTCTTCTAAATGCGTCTTTTAAGCACTTAGATGAGGCAGTTCCACTACCCCCTCCCCCAATTTTATTGTTTGACCAATAGTGACTGGCTAAGCGACCCGCCCAGATCAAGTGGCATACCCTAAACAATGTTCTCTTTTGAAGGTCACCCCTTCCCCCCTTCCCATAGTGGCTGGGACATATCATCTGTCACATTGTTTAGTTCTTCTAAAAAGGGGCTCGTGACAAACATTGACTCGTTACTGGCAGGTCTTCTTTTCTCCTTATTTAGGATTTCCGGGAATTTCGAATCGCACAGTGCTACGGAATTTTACAATGCTTGATCGAAAATGGCAAAATACCCCCCCCCCTCATAATAACACGTGTTTAAAAGATAATATACGAGCCCCGTTTGGACTTCTGGTAAGTTTCAGGAAACACTTCACAAAACACAAAAAAAGTTTTCCTTCTTGTTTTTATTGATTTCAGGAAAATAAGTTTACCTATAAACTGATAACAATAAACGAACATTTGATTACAATAAACGATGATTTTTCAATGTATTTTGATATAAGCGGACGGGACTAAGCGATTTTGATAACATTAAACGTTTGATAACATTAACCGTGATCACATTAAGCGGCGTCTACTGTATATATATATATATATATATATATATATATATATATATATATATATATATATATATATATATATATATATATATATATATATATATATATATATTATATATATATATATATATATTTAAATAATAAATATAATACTAATAATTTTAGTACTAATTTTAGTACTAGTAAATAATTTTAGTACTAACATCTGCAATATTTTTCTTTTTCTACAAGAATATAGATTTGTAAAATCACATGTTAATTTTCCAATTGATTCTCTCTTTCTCAGATTCATTGATGATCTATTAGTTATTAATTTTAATGATTTCGATATTCTAGCAAAACATATTTATCCAAATGAATTAATTCTTAATAAAACAAATAATAGTAATTCTTCAGCAAATTTTTTAGATTTGACTCTTAATATTAATGCAGATAATAATATTACATTTAAACTTTTTGACAAAAGAAATGAATTTAAATTTCCAGTTAAAAAATGCATAGATTTCAACTCTAACTTAGCCAATAAGGTTTTTTCTAATATTATTGCCAATCAAATTCATAGATTTTACAGGAATAATTCTAACTATAACGAGTTTTTATTAGATACTGATATATATAAAAACGATTTAATTAATAGCCATTTTCCTAGTTCATTTCTTAATTTCTATTTTAAAAATATCTTAAAAAACTTGGTACATTAATTTTTAATTTTTATTTAATTTTTCTGTTTTAAGAATAAGCTCTGATTTTTTCAAGGTAGGAACTAACTATGATAAACTATTCCTAAAGCCACTGGACGGAATAGTTTGGATGTATGACCTTTTATACTGGATTAGTTAAGTATTTTTTAGTTACTTTTTAATATTTGTAGCCTCTTAAAATTAATTTAATTTTAATTGTCCAGTATAATAAACAGTTTATTTATTTATTTATTTATTTATTTATTTTTTTTTTATTATTTTTTTTTTTTTTTTTTTTTTTTTTTTTATTTATTTATTTAATTATTTTTTATTTTTGTATAAGTGGAATGGGCTCTGGTTCGTAAAGAACCACCCCAGATAAATGCAGGTGATACGTGTATACTTTAAAATTATGTAAGGTTGTATGAATGAAGAATAAAACCTATAAACGGTTTTCTATTCCTGTATGCAGGCTCTGATTTTTAAATAAGTCACCCTATGAAAGATGGATATGTGTATTCTGTAAAATTATGAATGAAGGATGGGTCTATAAACGGCTTTCTATCCTGACAGACTGACTTTTAAATTAATTTCCCTATTAATGATTTTTTTAATTTTTTATTTTTATTTTTTTATTTTTTTATTTATTTATTTTTTTATTTTTATTTTTTTATTTATTTATTTTTTGTTTTTTTAAGACTGCTAATTTATTCAATCCGTTAAACATTTTTATTATTATTTCAATTTTATTACCTTTTTACTAATTGTTTCTCATAGATGGCAGCACTAATATTTTTTACCTAAACATTTTTTTCTTCTTCTTCGATCAAATGTTTTTTTAATTTTATTATATTCGATTCAAGCTATAAGCAATATTTTACATCTTCGCGATTTTTGTTAACTGTTTTATTATTGTACCTTTAAACCTAAACCGCGTTTTAATTCACGCCGGTAAGTTTGATTTCCTATTACATTTTTCTTTTATTTCATGATTTTTTTCAAAATAAGGTTTTTTGCGATATCGACACATATAAAGAATAATTTTTATCTTAGGATAATTATTCTTTATTCAGAAATATCGCATTATTTATGGCAATTAGATGTGTCTTGACAACGACTATTTGCTTATACCATTCTTGTTTCTCTACCATTTAGTCTTTTATTTTTATTTTATTCATGTTTTTCATGTTAATTTGTGTATATATATATATATATATATATATATATATATATATATATATATATATATATATGATTTATTTTTGGGCTACAAAATGTTCGAATCCGCTACTTTTGGAGCTCCCATTCGCTACTTTTTAATCTTAAGTTCTGGCAACACTGTTTCATCGTAGAAAAGGCAAAGGGCTGCTTAGAGCCAGGATTTATTAGCTCCATGACGCAATGGACTTCATCAATGTCAGAAGACGACAACGAAACCCAGGATGATAACGAGCCAAGCTCTGGACGTTAAAAAATCTATGCCATGATGGATGGAATCTGTCATTTGTGTCTGGATTGGCTGAAATAAATATGCAAAGAGTTGGCCTTTATCATCTTCGTCTTCTACTCTCGCTTTTCTTTGGATCGTTGTTTGTTATGAAGAGCTCATATTTCGTCGATCTGTCCTGACAGAAAATAAGCCTCCTCTGTCGGCGACGTGAGATTATAGAAGGATTTGGGACTTAAGCCTCTAGGCAGTGAACCTCTTCTGAGAATGGATGATGCTGAGAATTTTGATGCCAAAGAGTCCGCCAATCCCTGATATTATGAAGTGTGGGAAGCAATATTTTATTAGGATGCGTAAATCTTAAAGTAGAATGGAAGTCTAAACTTTAATGACCGAGATTTGAAGGAAATTTGAAAGTTACCGATTCATAAATGCTCTCTATTGCAGAAATGTTGAATTTTAAACTTTATATAAGAAAGATACATTGCGAAATTGCATTGCTATTTTTATTGCAAAACAAATTCTTTATATTACGAAGTGTGAGCAGTAATATTTTAACTGAACGCGTGAATTTTAAACTTGATAGAAGTCTTAATTTTAATAACCGAAATGTGAAAGTATCTGATTCATAAGAGTTGAAGTTGAAAAGTTGCAGAAATTCACACTGTTAAACTATGTATAAAAAAATAGTAAACAAATATACATAGCGTAATTTCATAGCTGACTTAATAACGAAACATCGTTACATGGTTACAGATATATATATATATATATATATATATATATATATATATATATATATATATAACTGATTATTATTGATTAATCAAACGTAAAATCTAAACAAAACCAGGAGAACAGAACATGATGGATATGGCCTAATTCAAATATCATCGAATCGGATGTGATTGGATTGAATCTCTTCAAATATGGACAAAAATCATACAGTCAAATTAAATTTAATCACAGAAATGTAAACAAATTATAATGGTATTGAATCGATTGAAATGTAAGTAGATAGAACCTATGTGTAGTCAATCCATTATGATAAAAATATAAATTTATTGTATTAACAAGATAAAATTGAAACCAAACGAATAGTTAAATATAAATGCAAATGTTGTTAGAATAATATCTATTTTTTAAAAATTACTTTTATGTTTTTTTCGCCAGTGAGTCACAAATATTGGTCGTTGATAAATGTCAGCTGTTAAAAATTATTTTAACTTTATTAATTAAAAATAAATTATACATAAAAATTGGAGATGGGCAAGGAGAGAATAAACTCAACGTAAAAATATTTTGACGTGCTGGTTATTACTAACAAAGACATTTTCAATCATTGTAAAATCTTTAATGCTGGAAAATTAGTTTATTTAGAATAAAACTATGAACTAGAAATTAAAATAAGGTCATAAATATATATTTTGACTAAAAAGGAAATCTAATCCTTAAACAATCCACCTATAGAAAATTTATTGATAAGTGTAGAAAATATTATAAGCATTCCTTTCGTCTGAGAAGAAACTGCGTTAACCGTCTCATGAAAAATTTAATGATAAAACAACTTCATAGGTATTTAGCGGAGAAGAAACTACGTCAATCATTTTATTATTAAGAAAAATTAATTGTACACAAATCATGTTATAAATAATCATATTACAAGCAACCATAAATCAAAGAATTCATGAAATTTATAATCAAGTTTAAAATAGTCACATAACAAATGAAATAAAATAATTATCATAGTTAACCAACTAAATTTTTTTAAGCTAAAGTTTAAAAAAAGATGTCGTTGATTAGTTAATAAATAAATTTTATCTTAAGTAAGTCGTCATAAATTAAAGTATAGGAAACAATCATATTATGGTCAAATTAAAATAAATGTCATAGTTATCCATTTTGTCCAAGAAGAAACGAAACAATTTATTTCATAAATAAAATTTATGATAAACAAATCATATCGAAATTACAAATATGTATCATAAAATTAAATAATAAGTATGGTAGATATATATTCAGACCAATAAAGAACGGTGTCAATCATAAACAAAAAACGCAGAAATGTTGTACTGTTTTAAAATATTTGATTTTCTTTATAAATTTCATAATAAGAAATGAATTATAAAATTTCATTTCTCATTTTTAAATTAAAAAGAGTTCTAAACTAGATTCGATTTATTTTTCTTTTCATGGAATAAATAATTTTTAAAATATCCGTTCATTGCGAGCTGACTGAAGAAAGAAGTAATTCACTGTACGCTAGCGCACTCTGGCGTTAGAAATAGGATTCACTCAAAATTACATAATGCAAAATAAATGTATGAGCTGTACGTGATTGTTGTATGTTGATTTATACAGCTATAAAATTTATTTTATTTTTACTTATTTTTTTATTATAAAAAATATACTTTCTATAAAAATTATTTTTTACAATTTTCTTTTATAAAAATTATTAATTAGCAGGCAGAATTTTAAAAGAAACTAATGTTAAAAGGATTAAATAGAGTTACACTAATTAACAAGTAATTTATAGCAATTTCAATAGAAAAACCGTCGTTTTAGTTCTTAATAAAAATTTAATTAATTATATTTAATTAAATAGGCATGAAGGAATTCGGCATTCTTATTTTAAAGTTATTCACATTTTTATATTAAAAAAAAAATTTTTTTTAATGTAAATTTTAAGTTTTATAATTCTAAGATAGTTAATATCTTAGATCTTAAGCTTTCGAATCGAAGGTGAGTTCTCAATATTGTTGCAATGTTCAATTACGTGAAGCACTTTAAAAATTTTGTCCAAAATCTGTAAACATTAAAATTCTGAAGTTCAATGAGAAATTTAAAAAATTAAATTATAATTATTATTAATGAAATGAACTATTACTTACCATTTCAAACGAACTATCACTTATTTTAATGGTTTTTAAGGCGATTTTTTTTTTTGTCGGTATACACTGAATTGATCTTTGAATACTGAAAAAAAAATGGTTTTAGATTATTTTTAAGGCAATTTTTAATGCGTAAAATGAAAAAAGAAGTTTCATCAAAAGTTTAGCAAGAATAAGAATTTTCAGGATGTGGTTTGTTAAGTATAACAATCGCAATTTTTATCGAATTTTGGGTAACTTATTATTGAAAGTGAGTTACAATGAATTTTAATTTCTTTCAAATACCGTCGTTCTTTGTGCAAATTCGAATTTGGCATTTTTCAAGTGCTGCTATTCAGTATTATGTTTATTTCAAGTTAAAAATGTGTGGAATTTGAAGATAGAAGTCTCTTCTATTACTGCAAACATTTTTTCGAATTTTAAAATAGTCTCAGAGTGTGTTTCGTTCATCCAATGTCAACAACTTTCCGAGGACGTCGGATGTCGAAAAGTGTGCGTGGAAACTTTAACTGTGAAATGCAAAGACGTTGATAAAACAATTGTCGTAAGTGCAAAATTTTTTATTTATATATTAATAAACAATTATATCATGTTAGCGTTAAAAAAAATTTGAAAATTAATAACAAATAAGCGGAAAATGAAAAAAAATGCACTTTGGGGCTACTTTGTGCAAAGTTTCATTCGTTTTTTTTTTTTTTTTTCGACAGAAACATGGTCAGACGTTATAAAAAAATACCTGGAACGAGAAACTACCGTGATTACACTTTGGAAAAACTGCAACAATGTTTGCAAGCAGTTGCTGGTGGTATGTCGATTGCAGAAGCTTCTCGGAAGTATAAAATCCACAAAAATACTATCTCTAATAAAATTCACAAGAAACACGTGAAACTTCCTGGTAAACTATTATTTTTCTTCTACAAAGATTTTTCTAATGAATTAATCAAGCGATTTAACTCATAAAAGTATATTTTTTAGGACATCAGGTGATTTTGACAGAAACTGAAGAGCAAGTTCTGTCATGTTCATTCAAGGATGTTATGTTCAAATTTAACAATGTTATAAATGTTAATGAATATGTAATAATTATTATTTTTAAAATTTCATCCATTTCAATGTTTAAAAATGTATATGGTTTCCTTTTGTTTAAACTCAAATATTTAGAAATAAACATTCTTTTTAAGAAAAAATTCTTAATAGAAAATGGTTTTTTAACGCTGAAAATTATTTTAAACTAATATCTTTACATATCTTGATGTCAATATTTTACTAAAAACATGATTATTAAACTGAATTCCTATCGCCTGCAGAAAGTAACCCCACTTGGGGGCTACTTTGTACAAGGCATGTTTTGACTTATTATTTTTAAATATTACATGCAAATAATGCCAATATTGATCAAATTCTCTCGTCTGAGTCCAGTTATGAATATAATATCAATAAATTTTACTGAAGTTTGAATTAACATAGTTTTTTTACACTTCAAAGTTCAAAAACTGCGAAATCCTGCACAAAGTAGCCCCGAATGACGGTACAATTTTTTTCATACACTCAATTGTTTTTTTTTAATAAAAAATATATATGGTATTTTTAAGTTGTTGAAATTTAATTACACAAAGAAAAAGTGGGCAAAATTTTGAAATTTGTCCTAAAACTATTTATGTTAAATTTACGGCATTCTGTGCTAGATTTTTAAGATAAATGTATAACAATCATATACATTTTTTTTAACAATACCTTTCCTTTAAGAATAAATTACTATATGTTTTCAAAATAATCTTTAAAAAAAAAAATTTTAATTTAGTAAAAGAAACGAAATGGTTAGTTTAATTCCCCTTACTTTTAAATCATGCCCATTTTAAGTACACTTTCTTAAGAACTATTTAAAGTGATTAGTTTGTACAACTTAAAAGACAGTTAATAAAATTTAGGCTACGGTCAATAAAAGTACAATTAAATAAACTAAGTGAGTTCTTAAAAGTTTTCTAGGAGGAGACTTATACAGTAGCCGCTATAAACGATGACAAGAAACAGGTGGAGCATCGAACTCTTTTACGAACCAAATTGAATAAGAAATCTAAAGCAATTAAACTAAAAAGATTTTTAACTCTAATTTGAAAGAATGTCGTTATTTTTGCCGATAATGGTATCGATTATGGGCGACAAAAGCGTTTAAGACTTCTCCAGCTTAATTTGAGTTAGTTAAAAAATATAGGGTAAGTTTAACAAAATTTCTCCTCAGAAAGTTAAAAGTTATTTTATTTTGCTGAGCTCCTAACATAATAATATAGTTCAACTTCCGGTATGGTATACTTTAAAAAAAAAAGCTGTTTCAATATTGCAATGTACCATAATAAAAACAATTTTTTTCTGTATTCTTTTAAGTTTTATTGAAATTTGTGAAGAGAGTTATTAAGTTTGTTTCACTAGAAAATGAAGTATAACGCATTATAAAAAAATAGTAATGTTAAATTTTTTTTTGATATAATTAAAAGAAAATTAATATTGAAAAAAAAACGTCCCCCAATTTGATGTCTATAACTTATTTTAATGTTTAATTATGAAAAATGAAGTAATTAGTTACTAAAACAATTTTAAAAAAACACTATGTCTAAAATATAAATATTATTAAAAAAAACATTTTTTTTTTTTTCATTTAGAAGTATTAATTTGAGTTTATAAATTTGCGTGGCGTGGTTAATAAGTACGAAAATTTTTAGTGTGCATATAAGTTTAATAAATTTATTCAAATTTAAATATTTGCAAAATAGGATTTTAAACATTGTCCGACATTTTTTTAAAAAAGATCCTAAATAAACTAATTTTTTTTTCTGGAATACATATTTGCTTGCTGTATTAAATTTTTACTGTAATATTTAATTATTTACAATTAAAAATTATAAGTTTCCTTTACTTTTTCAGTCAAATAAGTAAATTTTAATAAGTTTATTTTTCTTTGGGGGGGGGGGCATAAAGTCTTAGTTTTAAACTTGGTAGTTAAGGTTAAGCAAAAATTGCACCACTTATAAGATTTTTTTTATTACTATTACTGCTACTATTTAGATACTATTTCTTTTTTTTAATGTTCAATCAAGTTAGTAAATATGTTACTTAATGAATAATGAAGGGAAAAAAAAGCTGCAGAAACAGGGAAGTTGAATAAAAATAACTTGGAGGTATAAAAAAGTTCAGATTGGAAATTGAGCAAAAATAGCTTGGAAGTGTTAAAGTTTAAATTAGAGGCTAAACAATACAATAAGAATACAGCTTTAATGAATTTTCTCCAATACTTTTTTTTAAATTTTTTCTAATTAATAACTGATTCCTTTACTTTTTCAATCTACAATAAAGCTCGAAAAGAACTTCCTCTTGCTTAGAAAAAAAATGATTAGTTTAGCTTCCTTTTTTCTTTTTTTTTTTCTTTTTCCAATTTGAAATAAAGCAATCCTTACAAATATGTTACTTATTTAAATTAGAACTTTGTGATAAATCTTCTTATCAATTTAAAAAAATTAATACATTTTTTATCAATAATTTACTTCAACGTCATTTTCAATAATAGCTTTATTTATTTCAATTCATACTTAAAATATTGACAACTAAAGTTAAAAATCTCTAAAGAATCAAAAAATTGTTTGATTCACCGAAACGGTTGTCTCTAAAATATTTATATTTCAAATTTCTATTTGCTTCTATGTATTAATTCTCAATGATAACAAGAAGAAAAAAAACCTTAAAAGAAATTGTGCGTGTTTATAAACCACAAAAATGTGGTTTACGCAGTTCTGTTTACGAACCGAAATTAATACCAGCGAGGTGTATAAATTATTTCAGTCACGTTCACCCGATTTGCGCGGGCCCTTGTGAAACATCATAAAACACAGGCATTAGATTAAAATAAGTCATTATTATTTTTTAGTTGTTTAAGTTGAGAAGGCATGTTGTTTGATGTATGGCTTGATAACTTCCTAGTCTTTAGGCCATGAACCCTCCCCTCTTATTACATTATTTCAAATTCTGCAACCGGTCCCCATGCAATTTTATTTATTTATTTTTTATTATTTTGTTACGCTACCCTCGTAATTAAGAAAATAAAAATAAAAACGTGTGTTTGATGTTTTACTTAGTAATACTTTAATAAACATCCATCATTTTAACCCTTGATGAGAGTTGTTTTCTGTCTAAATTGCAACCGAATGATGAATGCTCTCCTAGAAGTATTAAATTTTAGACATCTTTTGGAATTTTGTGTCACGAAGATATTTTAAGTATATTGAACAGTTCTCACAAAACTTTATTTTTGTTAAAAAAAATAAAAAAAAAATAAAAAGAAAAAAAAAAAAAATAAAAAGAAAAAAAAAATATATATATATATATATATATATATATATATATATATATATATATATATATATATATATATATATATATATATATATATATATATATATATATATATATATATATATATATATATTATAACTTTCTCCTTTCCACTGCTCGGAATTTCTCTGAAAAAAAGATTAAATGACAATTTATTAAGAGAATTGAGAGCACTGCACCGTAAGTGTTAAATACGGTGAGATGATCTCGGGATTTAATCATTACAAAACGCCTTTAACACAAAATATATTTAATAACAAACACGGATGATGGTAATGATACAGTGGCATGGAGGAAACTGATTACAATTAATGATATGATTTCACATTACTGCGCAGAGCGCCATCTGTTTAGTTTTAGAAATTATAGTTTTAGAAATTATTATTATTTACATTTAGAAATATTATTGACAGTAAGCTGGATGCTAAGCCAGGTGATAAGAATTGAGAATTCATATTTTTATTTTCCATCATCGGATACCCAATAATCTTGTAGTAATGATCGTGCAGTGAACACCTTATGAATCCATTTAGTCCTTGCTTCCTGGATCCGAGAGGGGTAATCCGTCAATTTCAGGACCGGTTGAAAGCGGGTTTGAATCCTAGCGTTGACACCACATCATTTCCTCCATGACTTGAGCACATAAAGAGTTTCTAGTGTTCTGCACTCCTCAGTGGTTGACCCTGGCCTATTGGAATACGAAACTCTCATTCACGTATTAGGTGGGAGAATCACAAACCTGGTTAACACATTGAGTAGTATTTCTCATCTCTCACGATAGATGACGCCAGTTATATTTCAGTTTTAAGATTTTGCTTTACAGGAGGTTTTCGTTGTATTCCCCTCAATGTAACGTAAAGGCGGATTAATTTCACTTAAAAAGTTCTCCAAGAAGACGAGTTTGTTTCAATCCTTGATTCAAAAGTTCCCATTTCTTCTGGATTAAAATAAAGACCAGAATTCTATGGATATTAATATTGGTTGTGTCACAAATCCAGTAAATCCAGGTCCATTGCTCATTGCTTGTAAACTAAAATCATTACGAAACTGTCAACACTTCTATATGAAACCTTCAAAAGACGGGACAAAATGAAAGTGTACTTATAGGAGTTTTGATACAAAGAGGAATTCTGATATCATTTGAATCGACGCAAATATAAAGTGTTATCGTTGATACCAAATATGTACAATGTACGTGATATCGTTTAATGTTTGACATTGTAAGGGAAAAAAGAGAGCCAGAATTACTAAAAACGAGTACTTTATGTACAACCCCTAACCTAAAGTTTTCTTTCAACACTAATATTAGCTAAACAAATCACAAGTTTAATTAATTATTATCTAAGTAATTCTAAGAAGTTAAGTTTTGCAAGAGATAACTTAAAGTTTAAAAATTCTATTTTTAAAAAGAAAAAATAACGCCCTTTTGATTAGATTATAATTAAAGTAAACTAATGGTTTTCTCAAGTAGCGCACTTTACTATCAAATTCCTTAAACATTCCTGAATAAAACTCGAACAGATTAAACTACACAATAAAGGGAAGGCTCCTTTATTGCTCTTTTTTTATTTATTTACATTTTAAAACTTTTCCGGCAGAAATCGGGAAACAAAGTCAAACAATCCTGAAAAATGCCCGGTCATCATTACAGCGCATAGTTATGAGATAACCGCGCACCAAACAAAATGCTGATGAGAAATTAATATCCAAAACCGCAGCCGGAAGGAAAAGGAGATGCTTTTTTTTGCAAAAGATGGGGGACATTTAAGAAAATCTAAAACATTTAGTTCCTCATTACCTTTTACAAGTGAGTTAGGGAGGAGGTTGGCAAAAGCAGGACACTTAATGAAGACATCATGGCACTTTTGAAATCTTTCTTGGCCATTGTTCTACTAAGTGTCATTAGTTCTTGATGGACGAAAGAGGAGACGTCCTTTGCCTTGTAAAGTAAACTTTTCTACGGCAATCAGTTACTTGGAAAGGCGGGGAAAAAGGTGATATGTACTGACTTAATGTTTTTGCCCTTGGATTAGATCTCTACACGCGCGTTTATTAATCTTGTGTTCCGTCTCTCTCTCTCTTGACAAAAGGAAATGCCCCGCGTTTAAATGTATTTCTTTTTCTGTTGGATGCGTCGCATTTGTAGCTGAACGTGACAAAGGTAACAGACACGATAAGGAAGCAAATAGCTCTTAAAACAACGAAGAAATAATTAATTTGGGCGCTTAGTCAGAAGTTTGATGCTGTACTAATTAACCCTAGATAACTAAATTTAAATCAGTGTTAACGTCATTCAGAGTTACTTCAAATACTTTGCAAGACGACAGCCAATTCAAGTGTATTTACTTCAGAGGCAAATAAGTCTTTGTAAAATTTGTGTCTACAATTGACCTCTTTATTTTCATACATGGAAGTTAAAGATGGTAACTTAAGTAATCCCTTAATAGGGATTACTTATGCCATTGGTAAGAACTTACCTTGTAAACCTTGTCTTGTAAATTTTTCTACAGTCACCGAAATTACTTGGCGGTGAAAAAAAGTTATAAGTACTGACTTCATGTTTTTACCCTTGGATTGTATTATATCAAACGTATTTATTAATTTTATATTTTGCCTCTATCTTGACAAAAAGGAATTATTCTTAGTTTAAATGTATAATTTTTTTTATTGGGCGAGTCGCGTTTGAAGCTGAAAGTGACAAAGGTAACTCTAAACGTGACAAATAACTCTAAAATTATTAAACTTAAATCTTTTAGCAAGTACAAAAATCACTCTTGTGTAATTGTGTACTAACTGCAGAAAAATAGCATTTTTAAATTTTTGTTACGCATTTTAAACAAATAACTTTTATTTAAGACTATATTTCAAAACTTTTTCTGAAGGAAAACAGAACTAGAATTTAAATACAACTCCAAGTACGAGTATAGCATAATGCTACTTATGCTATATAGCTAAAACGAAGTGATGGAAAAAGATTTGAATATTTAAAAATTATTAAATTTTTTTTTAAATAAAAAATCATTAATTAGACTAGATTTTCTTTGCCTATAGATGACAATTATATGCGAGAAAGAATTAAATAAAAAATATTAGATTGCAAACAAATAAAAAAAATTAGATTGGTAAGAGTTTTCATTTTTTTTTCTTCAAGAAAATTGGAATTTTGATCCGATTAAAATCAGCGTAGAGAGTGCTAATGAGAGATGAATAAAACTTGGTTATAATAATCGCCATTAACTGTTACGAAGACACAACAGTAACAAAAATGGCATATTAATCTTCAAAAAGTGATATTTTATATGACGGAAGAATCGTCAATGAACAGTCTTATGAAAAATATTATGAAGAAGACATTGAAAGAACAATAATTTATTGTTTGTAATTTATAAAATTCATAAAATTCTTTATTTATAGTAATTCATAAAATTCTTTATTACGGTAACGCTTTTACAAACATGGCTGCGTTATTATTACGGAAATAAATTAACTTCTTGCATGATTTCAAATGCTCTTTTAATAATAATAATAAAAAAAAAGCAAAGAAAAGTTTGATAACTGGTTTTCACATATTTTTTGAATTACATCTCACATGTGTGCAATGTAAAATAGTTAAACCATGTGATTATCTTCGCTAATAATTCTTCAAGTTTTAAAAAAAAAAAATTCATTAATTCATTTGTTTTATCTTACCAAAATATTACTTTGGATGACCTAATGACCAACTTCTAATTTCTTCAATTATCTCAAAAATTCAGGAAATGCTTGATAAGAAGTTAATGTCACATTTTCATAATTTTCTAATTTAAAATATAAGTAATTTGCAGTAGAAGTAATTTTAATTATTTTTTTAAATATAATTATAAAGTCTAAAGTAGTTAAAAAAAATTCGTTATTTAGAATTTTTAATTTGCGAATTTTCAAAAATTCTTATGTAGCTAAAATTAAGCTTTCGAAGTTTTTAATTTATTTTATATCAAAATGCATATTTGCTTCGTGTTAAATTTCTGTTATATTTTGTAAATTTCGACGATTTAAAATTGATATATTTTTATTTATTTATAAAATTAGTTTTGAAATTTATTTATCAAAATCAAAATTAGTTTTCTTCAATTTGAAGGCGTTTATAATTTGGTTTCATAAATTTTTGTTATTATCTTTTGCATATTTTTTATTTATTTATGCATTTTATTTTATTTATTTATTTTATTTCATTTTTTTTTATTGAGATCGAGAATTTCTCTTCAATTTATTGTAAGCAAGTTGAAGGAAAATGTTTGAAATATGCGTGTTCTAAATTTCTGTAACTGTTTAGAATTTCTATGAATATATACCGTTCTTTAACAGTATATATTTTTTAAAATGCAGTTTTGAAGTTTGATATATATGTGTAAAAAGTAAACATGAAGGAAAATAAAATATTCAAAGTTCTCTAAACTGTAATGAGTAGCAAAATTACTTATTTTTATTAATATATAATGTAATTAAAGTAAGTAAGTATTAATTAAATTCTAAGTAAACTCAATCATTTGACCTCCCTCTTCTGGTTGCACGTCTGTCTTAAGGACCCGTTTATTACGAGCACTCGGATTTAACGAGTACATGTTACGGTCCTTTTGTGCTCGTTATAAACGAGTTCGACTGTAATATATTATATAAATAACATATTATACACATTATAAATTGCTTATTGATTTATTTATTAAAATTGAAACATTTTTCTTTAATTTTCAGAAATATAATTACAATAAATTCACTAAAATATATTCATTTCAAATTTTTTGCAGATAGCTTTAATAGTTAAAAAATGTAATTTAAAAGTTTCATAAATGCGAAAGAAGAAAATAAAAAGCATACTAAGTTTTAGTTTCATCTGAAGTTCAGTACGGTTGGGGAAAAAAAGTTATGGTCTATTAAAACTCACAATTTGTTTCTTATTTGTTTTTTTTTTCCCCTCCTATTTTAAAAACAGGATAATATATTTAAGATAATATATATATATATATATATATATATATATATATATATATATATATATATATATATATATATATATATATATATATATATATATATATATATATTTTTATTTTTTAAAGGAAAAAAAATCACATTTTCTTGTTTCGGGCGTTTAAATGTTTCGAATCACTAGACACTTTCTAATTTCAAATTGCAATTTTTTTATATGAACATGCATACTTCAGACAAATTCAATAACACTAACGTAGTATTAATGTTGGAAGCAATACTATGATTTTTGTAAATCCTAACGCTGAAACTTTTTCTCACGATCTTCACCTTAACGAATAGATTACATCTTGCCATTACATTTTAAGCCATTTACATAATGCTAAAAAAAAGAGGGGGGGAGTTGAAAGCTATCTGAAACTAAAAGAACAGGAAACAATAATGCGTCTGACATAATCCTAATTATTATGCAGAAATCACGTGATTCCATACTTAAATTGGTTTACTCTCTTTTTATTGGTCGATTATCAATTGTAAGAGTTCAAGGTCGTTGTGGATAACTTAAAATGTAACTTTGATGACACGAGATGACATTAAGATATAGTTTTTAATTATATATTGTTGGACAAAATACATGATTTTGCTTATGATAGCATTTGCACACATAGTTGATTTACAAAATGGCTCAATTGAGAACTGAAAGATAGGTTACGATGTGGAACATCCTGTCTTTATTCAGGAAATCGTATATTTTGTAGTACAATTTATAATTTAATATTTATATAATGTAACATTTGCATGATTATACATATTCACTCACATTTTATGGTAATGAAAGCTCATTTAAAAATGCTCCTGTTGCAAAGTAAGGAGTAACTTGATGTGTAAAACAAATGAGTCGCAGTTACTTTCACAATTGAATTATACACTCGGAGACAATAATGTTACTTTAACTCTTTTAGAAATGCAGGTAGCAATATTTATTAAGCGAGAGCTGAGTCATAATTTAGTTATTATTTTTTAAAATTGGTTTGCTTACGTCACGCTACAGTGGAAAAAATTAATACTCAAAATTAACTTTTTTTGATGAAATTAAATTTAAAAAGGATTCAAACGAGTATTTCGTCAAATTCAAGAAATTACCAGCTTTACTTTTCCGGTATACGACAGGATTTCGACATAAGCACTAGCACTAAGCAGCCTTAATGCATCATATCTATGAACCAATTGATTAGTAAGTACAAAAGAAGAAGAAAAAGGAGCATAAATGAATAAGCTCTTATAAGCCAGCGGAATCCAAACACGGTAGACATGCTTCGTTAGCAACTTTGTCTCATAGAGAAAACAAATTTACAACAATTTAAAATGTTTAAGAACTTTCAGAACCCACTTAGCAAACACACAAGTGGGGGTAATAGATTAATCAAATAATTGAATGTTCACACGCTTGGTCAAAAATTAAATGTTTTCGTGCCAAAAAAAAAAAAAAAAAAAAAAAAAATTGCCAAGATTAGCAAATTACTGCTCAAAATCAGAGTTTTATTTTTGAGTGTGTACAACTTCACAAATGATCAATTGGAGTCTATCTGAGATTAATCTTTAAGAACTATACGAAGACAATGCCTTTTTATGCATGCGTTGCTTACTACAATTTAGATTGAAGAAGCAAATGGAGATATATCCTCAGTTCTCCGTATAGCTCTCCCAAACCCCCTAACCATGCATATTTTTTTTCCTAGTTATGGATAACGAAGAAGTTATTCAGTATACTGGCTAGTTGGTCTAATTTATTTAAACCACAGAATCGAGAACTGTAGAATTTAATTACAAAACTTTTTAATTGCACATCTAAACCTTGTAATATAAAGTTTGTAGGAGCGATAAATAACATGTGATATATCTGAGTGAGCGATATAATAAGATGATAACATTCATACATCGATGATTGTCATAATTTTTCGTGTCATGACGTCAATGTATACAAATTATGACCAATAATTTTAAGTTTCCATTGCTACCTTTAAGAAAAAAGGGAAAAGCGATACGTCTGAATGCACAATATAACGAAGTAAATTTAAAATAATAAAAACAATAACGTACAAATATATCAATGCAAATCAATTAAACAATTTCATTTGAATTTTTTAATGCATACAACAGTATGATATTAACACTGGCAATCCTTTATTGTATTCTAAAGTAATTAATGTCTAGTTTACAACCTATTTTAAGTTTCTAATTATTAAAATAAAATCTTTTATAATTAGAACTCAGCTAATTCGTTTAAAGGTTTATAATTTTTTGCTCTTGTTCATCTCAGTGTAAATAATTATCTAATTCTTCTTCTTTCAATGACTTTATTAATAATGAAATTTAGTTTTAAATCACTATTTTACTACATTTTGCTTTAAAATAAATAAAAAAAGATAAATTGAGAAACTTAAAAACTACATGACTTGCGTAAACAAAAATTTTAAATAAAAATAGCCAAATATTTATTTTATTTTTTCGTGTTGCCAAGTTTATATTCTCTTAATGAATAATATCTGCATAGTTATAAGTTGATGGCTATTCCTTCTATAGTTTTGAATTGATGCCAACAAATATGCAGGAATAGGGTTAATACGCCATCTAGAGGCAAAGGCGTAAATTAAATAGTACTTCGTTGAATCATATAATGTATTTACTATTAAAATTATCTTGTTTTTGACATAAATAAGAAAGATATAATTAAAGATACGTAGTTATACAATGACCTTAGTACTCAAACATTCTAGTTCTAAAATTTGTCTTTACAAACTCGAGAAAATTAAAACTTGTTTTACAAAAATACTATCGTTTAATTTTAATGCTAAATTATATTAAAAAATAATTGATAAGTTGATTGTTATAACTTATTAGGTTTAAACTAGTAACGTCTATTGTGCTTTGCGTGAAAAATCTGCAACATAATACAATTATTCAATTTAGTGTCATGAAAATCGGTTTTTCAATAACACTTTGCTTTGATTCATCTAGCCTTTTTTCCGCTTTAATGTTCTCTAGAGCTGCTTTAAAATTCACAAACAGTTGTTTTTGATTGCAAAATTTATTTTAAAAATTAAATAGAAAAATAAAAAAGAAGAAATTAAATACAGAGTCCTTAACTATAATCAAAACCTTATGTAAAAAAAGTAAATAAATGAAAAGCAGTCAAAAACGAGCCAACTAAATATTTATACAAAAATTTCTAATATTTGTTAAATTAGAATGTCTTGAAAGTTCATAAAATGTTTACATTTTTATTGCTTTATATTCGAAGACTGGCTATGTGCGCTCGCAAAAGCAGCGTATGCATAAAATACCATCCATGATAGATGAATTAGCAATCAGATTGCCATCAGACTAACCGTGGGAAGATTTCTTCGCGTAATTCATGGAGGATAGATTTTCACAAAGAATCCTCAATAGAGATGAATTAAATTCTACACTATGGAATATGTTCTGCATAGCTAAGTATCTGCAAAACAACCTCAGTCGTCCTCTACATTACAGAGCTTGCTCAGAGCACATCTAAGTGAGCTGGCAGGGGGCTACGTGCAAGTGCTACATTTCTCTAAAACTTGAATGGTACAAACAAATTTAAAGTTCTGGGTTGGCATTACCCGCCTACTTTATTGCAGTGCAAATTCACCAAACAATGCGTCATTAATTAATGCATATAATTCTATGCTTTCTGGTTTGTTATTTTTATAATTGTTACCTGTAAAATCACAACTGCATTTTCTCCCAGTTCTACCATACATGTAACTTTTTTTTTCATTAATTAAATATGCATTGGTCTAAACCAGACTCTTTTTTTTTCGAAGTTTGTCATTTTTAAAAAAGGAAAAAGATTTCACACACTCCCACTTTAGATCACGCATTATCTTACAATGTAGAAAATAAAAACGTTATACAGATGGTATAAACCATTATACCTTATCCAATAACATTAAGTGACGCTCGAGTCATAGGTTACCGACCACTGGTCTAAACATTATATCAATTCTATCTATAAATCTCTAAATTTTGTTACAACATCCATCTGTTTTAATTTTTTATCACCGGTAAAATAATAAAATTAAATATACATTTAACTTATTATTTTATGAAAAAGTTTTATTGTCTTACCATTAATTATTATTTTTTATTTCATCGTAATTTTTTTCCATTAACAATAACCTTTATTTAACGATATTACAATTTATTAACAATAATCTTTTATTTTTATTAGCAAATCATCAATATGGTTATAAATAAATAAAATAAAGAAAGAATGAAATTTGTAATGGTGCTTACAGCTTAAAAAAGTGAAGTTCAGAGTATAAAAGTGTTCAGATAAAATATGTAAAAAGAGATGTTACAACACGTTGATTAAATATACATTTTACTTATTTTTTATGAAAAGTTTTATTGTTTTGCCATTAATTATTATTTTTTATTTCATCATGATTTTTTTTCCATTAACAATAACCTTTATTTAACAATATTACAATTTATTAACAATAATCTTTTATTTTTATTAGCAAATCATCAATATGGTTATAAAAAAAATAAAGAAAGAAAGAATGAAAATTGTAATGGTGCTTACAGCTTAAAAAAAATGAAGTTCAGAGTATAAAAGGGTTCAAATAAAATATGTAAAAAGAGATGTTGCAACACGTGATTTGAAATTTTGTACTTCACCCCCATTTCAGGAAAACATCTCGCGGGACGATATCTTGAGAGAGAGAAGGCCGATTATGGGCAGTTTTGTGGGGATGTCTTTCCTCATTCAGACGAGAAGATGGCCATTTTCAATGTCTGGAAAGGAGTCACCTAATAAACCTTATGGACTTCATTTGCTCTCGATTACTCTCAATAGCAATGGCCATTTCTCAAATAAACGCCATTTTAAACGCTCAAAAAGCATGTGAGGGGGTGGAGGAAGGGGAAAAAAGCGTTTGTAAGGACATACGATGTTGAACGGGATCAATTTATTGCGAATCCAGAAAATGATTGTTTAACAAGAAGACGAAGTAATGTTCGATCATTTTGTATAACTCCTCCAACACTTACTCTTCTTAAAAGTGGGATTTTTTTTAAGGCTTAATAGCGGCGTTTTTTGGCGTGAAATGGTGATGGACGTAAATTGAGATTGGCGTGAAAGTGGCGCTGAATTATATTTGACTCAATTAAGTAGATCGTCTTTTAGATTCAATATTTTGTAAGAATCTGTTGTATGTAAAGGTGGCCTACTTTTAGAAATCTAGTGAATTAGAATAATAAAGCTTACATAGTAGAAGGCTTTTCAAATGCTGCATTTTACTTAGATAATCTATCAAAAATTTAATAAAAGTAATTATGAATGGCTTTCGTTTCTGTTTTGTCTTTATTAATCGTGGCATTTATTTTTTAACTTTGAAATAATCATTATAAATTGCAAAACAATAACATAAAGGCATGCGTTTCTAGGTAATTTTCCATATGTTTGATAAATAAGCTCAATATCTTATGTCTATTACAAAAACACATTTCCAAATATGCTCAATGAAATTAATTGATTTCAAGGCCTTCTAGGATTTTAGGTTTAATTTTAATATTCATTTTCTTGTTTTCTTCCGTTCTTAATACATTTTTTATAGTAAAATTTCATTGAACAGCATTTCTTTTTTTTGGATTCAAAATGACCTGATGACCTTAAGAAATTTTACGAAATTCCTTTAAATAAAAGGATAATGCAATAAAATTATGTCTCTATAGATGCGCATTTTCTGTCTCTGAATAGCTCTTACAATTTACTTTTATTTCTATCAAACAGACGAAAATTGATTTTCTAAAGGTACTAAAAAATTACCTTAAATCAAAATTACCTTAAATCAAAATTACTTTAAATCATAGTCACTTGGATCACTTTTTATAGATTTTGAAGTGATTAATATTATTATTTTTTTTTTAAGTTTAATATAAAAATATGCTGGCCCTTGGCATCCAATTTTCCCTTAACCGAATGCAGTTATTCTTCCAGTTTGACAGTTATCATAATATTTTTGTATTTGTTAATACATAAAAATTTATTCAATTCAAGTTGTCCAAGTTAACTTCATTCTAAATATTTATAATATATTTTTTTTTTTACACTAATGCCCTAAAACTCTATTATCGGTCAAATCAGGGAACTCCTCCAGCCTCAACGTCCGTTACGATAAAAACAAGAAAAATGCTTTTCAAAGAGAAGAAATTTTGTTTCTTGCTAGAAACCTTGAGCCTTGCTTGAAATAATTCAATCTCGAAACCATGGTTACCGACAGTGTTTAACACTTTTGGCTAGAAGAATTCTTCAGTTGGATAGACAGTAAAAAAGATGCAAGGACAAAGATCCCAAAAAACAAGGATCGTGCTATACCAAATTAGTTCGCTGTAAATGCTGATTTATTTGGGTATATTTTGTCAGAAAAAATAAGAATAAGGCGGTGCTATATTTCTTTATTCCGATAGAGCAATGACCTTGTGCTATTTTACAAATTTTCAATGATTCTTCTGAACTGAATTTATGAATCACCAGTTTATTCCGGAAAATTGAATTGCTAAATATAATTATAGATATTTTTTCCTTCGTCTACTATTCCTGTGAGAAGAAGAGGATTAATAAGTAAATACATTGTCAGTGAATTCAATGGAGATAGAAAAAGCGGCGAACTACGATTTTTACCTCAGTATTTTTTTTTCTTTAATTCAAGTTATTTTTATTATTCTTTTTCGTTTTTAGTTAAAATTTTATTAGTTGAACTGCCGACCCAATTTCGAGTTTACGACTACCAATATTGAACACCATAGCCTTGTAATTTTAAACCCAATCCAGAATACAAGGAAACTCCTGGATCAAGTATTACGAGAAATTTGCTTTGTGGAGGACTTTTTGATGGAACTAACCCGCATTTGCGTGACATGGAGGGGAAAACCACGAAAACTTCCCACAGATAGCCTGACCTCAAATGGACTCTAAAACATTATCCGACTGCCACTGAGGATATTTTACTTCAGTACTGTGGTATGTGTGAGTCGGGTGCAGAATTTGTATCGAACAGGCATCGCTGGGATTCGAACCCAGTTCACGTCATCGGAAGGCAAACGCTCTATACATCATCTCCATCAGTTTGTTTTTAAAAATTTAAAAAAAAAACATATACAGAATTTTTCTTTCATGTCCTCACCTCTTTGATAGTTGAGTTCGGAAATAGGCCGTTAAACTCGCATTTGCGTTACATGGAGAGGAAAACCACGAAAAACCTCCCACTCTTCAAACACGACCCAACCTGGGAGGCTCATACCAATAATAAATGAAAACCCACCTCCGCATCAGCGGCAGCCAGCAATAGAAGTCTAGCAATTGCGTACTCTCAGGTCGCGAGTTATTCGGAACTTAGGAAAACAACTTTAATTTTTGAAAGTTGTTTTTACCATTTTTTGTAATAATAGTAAAATTTCTGAACGAATTTCAAAGAACTTAGAAAGGCAACAAAATACAATTCGGATAATTTTTTTTTTAAAAATTCAAGTAAATTTTAATTAATATTTCAAACTTTTTTCCCATTTTTGTAATAATAGTAAAAATTCTTAAAGAAACGTAAACAGCTTAGAAAAGCTTTGATCTAGAATATCAGTATTTTTATGTATGTAAATTGTTTTTTTTTTTCAAGTTTTTGAAATTTTTTGTAGCGTTTTCATAATAATGGTTAAAATTCTCAAAGAAGCTTGAGGACTTTTCTTCTTTTTTTAAATACATGAAATCAGCTTAAATTAATAAATGACAAATATTGTAATAGAAAGGATCATTTATTTTTTTAATTTTGGATCGGATTTTCTTACTCAGACAATTTCAATACCATGAACTATGGTTTTCCTGTTTACATTTAACAGATAAATTGCCTCATCTATCTTCTAGAGAACAAACCTTTTATAAAGTTTGGAAGATTTATTACAAATGGAAGAAAGGAGCAGAAAAGACGAATGTTTTCAAACCAAAAAAGAATGTAAAGAGAAAAAAAAAAATTTCACTAGAAGTTGATGAAATAAATAAATAAAATAATAATAATGCCTCGAATTTATTTTGCAATTTTCTGGTTTATGTTATTTATTTATAGGACGAAAGCAACAGAAAATCGAAATTTCTCTAAAATAAATTTGTTTCCTGAAACATTTTTGTTGGTTATAAATTTTCATGATATAAAGCATCTCTATCTAACTCTATCTATTGAATAGCTGAAGTTTATTGAAAATATACCAAATAAAAAATTAAGTTCTACTTCGCTTAATAAACAAAAATAATATTCATAAGAATAAGTTTAAAAAAAGTAATCAATGGATTACCTTGTTTTATTACATTTTTGTTGGTTATGAATTTTGTTAGTTTGATTATTATGCGAGTACCTTGTTTTTTAGCGCAAAACATCTCTATCTTTTAAATTGCTAAAGTTCATCGAAAGTATTGCAAATAAAAATTTAGTTCTACTTCGTTTAATAAACAAGAATGTGAATCATAGAAAAGTTAAAATAAGTTGTGTAATTATATAGATTTTAAATGCAGTACAAGCTAAATTTTTTTATGACTCAGCATTTCAAATGAATGCTCATTCACATATAGTTTAAGACTTATGATCACAAGATGGTTGATTTTTAACTACTCCAGTCAAAATCTATTAAGTGCAGGTGCTAAAAATCTATAACCATGTTGAAAAATATGGAAAATAAAGCTCGTGTACACAGGGTGAAGTCTCGGTTTGAAAATTGCTTCTCCCTACAACTGTGGCAACGCAAAATTTTTCGATGCATTTGACAAATTAATCAAGTCAAGGTGGCTCTAACTGTGAAGGACCGGAATTCAATCCCTGGTGGGGCATGAAACCTCTCAGTTTCAGTTCGATAGTTACCAGCTTGTCTAGGGTGTAAAGGCGGCTGGTGCTAAATGCTGTTAGTCACAAAATTCTAGTTTTTCCATAAAAGCTATTCTTACCGACTCTTCCAAAGTAATTTCCTTAAAAGTATAATACGGGCTGTCGTGCAAATGCTTTGTTTTAGTGGACGGAGTGTGGAATGCGTTTATTTTCGTATTATATTTTTCTAACACAGATAAATTCGAAATATATATCAGTCATAAGATTTAATTAAAATAAGTCAGAAAAAAAATGGTCAAAACTGCCCCAATAGGGCAAAATTTACCGTGTCTCTGACTTAATGTGAACACTACACAGTTCGGTAATTTTTACCGAAGCTCTTTTTCATTGACTTTTGGTGAAATTAACAATAAAATATGTTTTTTTACAATGCAGTTTGGTAGAAAATGCGGTAAAAGTTTGTAATTTGAGTAATTTGTGTGATAACTTAGAGCATGGCATGAAAAGCATTTATTCCGTTATAATTACTTCATTCAGTTTTGTATTTTTACTAAATGTGTGGTAAATAACTATACTATCAGAATTTCCGGTAAACCTTTACTATATGAAAGGAAAAAGTTACCAAATGAATGGTTTAAATACCGTATATTTTGATTTTATTAACCAAAATCATGTTTTTCTACATATAGTATTCTCTAATTAATAGAAAAGCCGCCAAAAAATCTTTTTTGAAAGCTGACAATAAAAATTTTACAACATATTCATTAGTCCTGAAAATGTAGTATTAAAGATTGTTCGTCACAAATAAAAATATTTTTAAATATATATCTGGTATTAAAATATGAAGAAAAAAAATTCCAGATTGCTCAAATAGGCTTTCACCAAATTTATTTCGAAAAATTTTCAACTAAATGTATGAATTTAAAATAATTAAGACTCTGTGGCGAAAAATTCGTGAAAATCTTCCTCCCCTAAACGAAATTACTCATCGCTTATCGTCGTAACTATAGAAATCGCCAGAACTCAAGTCTGGTGTCTGTAGGATTTCTTGTGGTAGCCGCACAGTAATATTTAATACTCAAAGCCTACATTATAGCTTGCTCGACATGGTGATCGTTTTATTTATTTAAAAGATTGAATCCAAAACAAGTTTAAAGTAAAATAAAAAATATAAGTAGATTTCTTAATATTCTTTTTTCCTTCGAATCATTTGAAACTTTTTCCATTTAAGCTCGATATCGTTTTTTTTTTAAAGCAAAAAACAATCATCGTATCCTTATGCAAGAAAACAAATAGCTAAAACCAAATATTCGTGAAATTTCTTTGAATACCTGCCAATGATGTAAAGCGATTACTGTGACGAATTACAGATGTAAAGCAATTTTAAGAAGAAGGAAAAAAAATTGTGAAGACCAATTTTTACTCCATTTGGTCGGAAAAGCATTTTGAGCAATTCGCCTGCAGCGTATTTATTTTTTAAAACGAAACTCAAGCCGTTTAACACGAGAAAAAAAAATCTAATGATTCGACGTTTCACGAAGAAGAGTTTTTGACGATTGTTGTTAACGTGAGGAACATACTTGAATGAGGCATACGCGGTGTAATCAAATTGTAATTTTGCAGAATTCTAACCCCCTCTTTTCTCGATTTCTAAATCTCTTATTATACCTTCGCATAAGGAATTGTCGTGATGCGGCATAATTTGGATCAGATTGATTCTAAAATCCTTAACGATGTAAGGAGGGAAATTTTATTGCATTTCAGAACATCTTGAGATGTTTTTAGAACTTAAGACAAGGCAAATATTTCTAATATATCGTGGCAGAAAAAAAATTCCATAAGAAATTTTTAGTGTTGACTTAAACAATTAAAAAGCTATTATTATATCATCATATAAGATTAAAATATTTTAATTCGTGCATTCTCAGTAAAATTGGTTCAACATTGATCTTTACTATTAGAAAATTGAAGCATAATACGGTTCAAATTTGGCAGTTAAATAGTCATTATGTTATTATCACCTTAAGAAATTCAAATATTTTAATACTTGCACTAGCAGAAAAATTGGTTCAACGTTGTACCATAATATTTGTATCTTGAGATACAAAGTGGTACAAATTTTGCAATTTAATTGTTTTAATTATTACAATCTTAGAAAAATTTATTCAACGTTGGACCGCAGTACTAACATGAACCATAATATGCTGGAACTAATATACGTAACTATTATAAGGTGGTAAATTCAACCAAATTTCTACTCAAGTTGAAACTGTTGTGTAACCAAGCTTAAAAACGATTAATTTGTATTATACTTTGATGTGGTTCAAATTGGTCCCACATTAAAGTTGCAGCAGTTTGAACAACATTATAGTTCATTGCGTTTCAAAAGCAATTATTTTCAATTTATTTTTTGAAAGCTTTCTATGTGATAAAAGCTGCTTCTCCTATGTACACCAATTCGCTTATAAACAAAACAACTCGCTCAAATGAATTGAATTAATAATAAATCATAATTAATAATAAAGGTAAAATTAATAGCAAATCATAAATAAGTCATAAAAGTATTTATTACAAATCAGAACTATGTTTCAATTCCGATTGTGCTTCTAAATTTGAAAACGAGAATTCGATTACAATTAAAAATATTAAAATGCAATTCACACTGAATGCAGACATTTTCTTCCCAATAATTTAAACTTAATTTATTTTTTATTTCAGCTAAGTTGAGCTTTTTTATTTGAGCTTGTACCCATTAAAATAGTTTGAAAAATTCTGCGTTTCAACCCTCAATACCATTTCGTTTTAGAAATTTATAAATACAATGAAATCTTAATATAATGCAGACGGTATATTACGAAAAGTCCGCTGTTACGACAAATTTTCATGTCATCGTAAAAATTCTAATAAAGATACAAAAATTGTGTGTTTTTGACGAATTAAAAATGACAATTCTTCCTCTATTATGACCAAAAAATATTTAGGAAATATATTTTTTGCTGTTCAAAGTGAGCAATATTATGCGAAAAGAACTAAAATTAAGACATTTTTATTTATTTCTAGTATTAATAAAGGAAATAAATATGTTCACTTTTCACAATTTAAATCTCTAATTTTTTAAAAAACAATGTGTGGGTGACTGAAGGCTAAGTTATTATTTTTTTTATAACGAGCGAAATTTTACACCATTTTTAAAAACGGTCGTTCACTTCAAAAGACAGGCAAAAGATGTGTACTCTCTAGATATTATGTATTTTTAATCAAAATATTATACAAAATAAAAAGTTTTCATGTCTATATTTCCTTTTTTAGTCTTTTTATTGCTACTTTAACAGTAAATATGCGTATCTGCTTAAGAAGATATGCCTATTATAAGGATCTGCTAGTCTAGTAATACAGCTTGGACTAGTAATATAGAAAATACAAGAAATAAATGAAGCGTTACTTCGTTCACTAATTACATTTACAAAACGTGAAAATTATTAAAATAACCTATTTTTTTTAAATGCTGCTTCTAGGACTGGCTATAAACATCAAAATTAGTAAAATAATAATTTTTTTTTGTGGCGGATGCTGCTTTATAAAATAGTAACATTTATGAAACATGAAAAATATTAAAATTATTGACTTTTCTTACTCACATTAACTAATTATATATGCACAGCATATGAAATATTAAACTAACTGATATTTTTAGGCTATACTTTTTTGACTAGTTATATTTATAAACCATGGAAATTAATAAAATAATCAACTTTTTGTGACGCTGTTTCAGGGATTTGTCAAACATAAACATAAAAATTATTAAAATAACTGATTCAGTTTTTCCTTTTGACGGAAGCTGCTTTTTGGACATAGGAAGTTTGAAATATATTGAAATATCGACTTTTATTACAGTACTTTTTTTGCTTATTATGTATAAATAATATGAAAAATATTAAACTAGTTGATTTTTATGATTGTGACTTGATTTATTACTAGTTTATTTTATCTTCTTAAATCGCTAGATGCACAAAAAAATATTTTTTTTTCAATTAAAGTAACTTACTTTTTTAGTGACGCTGTCTCCAAATTATGTTTACAAAATATGAAAAATAATAAAATAACCAAAAATTTAAACTATTAAAATTTATTATTCCATTTATAGTTATTATTTATTAAACGAAAACAAAAATCCGAGTAAAGTGATTTTTATTTTGGAAAAGAAATCAGTGAATGCAGATCTTCAGAGTCCAAGAGCAAGCAGATGGCACCTCCAAAGAAAAAGAAAGAAAGAGGAGGGGGAAAAAAACGTAAACTTATGAAAAAGGGCAAAATCCATTTTGCAACGGTCGTTCAATACATGTCAACATCAGAATCCTTCTTTGGCAAGATCTATTTTTTCACAATTTCGTCTTTTTCTCCTTATTTTTTTTTATCTTATTTTTCCTCACTTTTTCTCCGTATCTCATCCTTTCTGTATCCTTCAAGAAATCGGAAGGATTTCTAATCTGAAAAGATCATTCGGCGAAGAACCCAGGGTACCCCAGATGGTGCATAAGGCCGATAAGCCCTTTGCATCAACGCTAAATGGGCACCATCGCCTGTCAACGTTCCAACTGGTGTGCAACTCTCAGCAAAACTTGGATATATCCAATCTCTTTCCTTTTTTTTTTCTTTCTATCATTTCTTGTTTTCTTAGTTTTTTTTTTTTTTCTTTTCTGTCCCCCACCCGTCTTTGAGCTCATTTATTATTTAGGAGTCAGTGGCCGTCTCGGGAGGGGGATGGAGGAAGATGCAGAGAATCTTCGCAGAAGATCAATGGGAGTTAGAATGATGTGATACATCTTCCAAAGAAGACAAAAAAGCATAACTGATGAGTTTTTTCGCTGCCTCGTTAGAAACAGGCAATGTTCTTCAAAGATGCCCTTTGTGCTTCCATTGGAATAAACATTCCATCATTCCTAGCTTTGCCGAGATTCATATTTTTTAGGGATTCATCATCTTCAGCTGAGTTAGCAGACGCAGCTGGAGGCTCTGTGCTAATTCCCTCATTAAAATCTGGGAAGTGTCCCAACTCTGTCAGTGTGTTTATTTGACTACAAAAAATGTGAAAGTGGGAAAAGATATTTTCGTCTATAGCATATTCTTTTGGTACACATAATCTTCTTTTATCTTCACTCCCTCCCCCGTTTTTTTATTTCTTAGGTATTATAAACTTCTGTTGTATATCATTATAGAATGTATTATATAATTCTTTTTGTAAGTGCGGAATATTACTAGCTTTCCTGAAGCTCTGAAAGAAAAAAAAATATGAGAGGAAATCTATAAAATTTTTGAGGCTGCGTAATGTGTATAACTACACTTTAAAAAGTATTGTTGATGTCTTAAAGAATTTAAAAAATTTTATAAATTAAATACGCAACACAAATAACACTCACTCAAAGTATCAAAGCATATTTTTAAGCAAAGATAGATACGCAACGTATTTATTAAAAAAAGTTATGCATTATATTGCAAGAAATAGAAAAAACGTTAAATTGCAATCGCTAAGTTCTTTAAAAAATTAAATAAGTCCTAAAAAATATATTCATAAAAATTATTAGGAATATTTTTAGGCAAAGATGGAAAATACTTCTTATACAGTGATTATAGATATTAGTAAAAACTTAAATTGTGTTTTCAGAGTTTTCCATTAAATAACTGATCATGAATATATTTATGAGGAAATCTGGGAAGGATCAGTTTCAAGGGATAGGATAATTTTTATACAAAAATATATAATAAATGTTTTGACATTGTAGTTTAAATTCAGCAGAAAGGAAGAAAAAAGAAGATAAAAAGAGTTAGGGAAAAAATTTCAGACTGTAATCTCAAAGTTTTAGTAATATTTTATTTATTTATTTATTTATTTTCTGTTATTCTTGGCAAAGATAGATATTTCTTTAACAGTGGTTATACATTTCTGTAATAAGAAAAGGGAGAAAAAACTTTGAATTATATTTTCGGAATTTTTCATTATATAAGCCATGATGAAAATAATCATTTAAGAATATGGGATCCTTTTGGCGAAAAATGGATAATAATTCTTTGACAGTGATTAGTAATTTTATCTAAAGTTCATGCACAAAAAGAATAAAACGAGCGCTGATATCGTAATCTCGAAAATTCTAATCCCATTAAGTAAGTCTTTATAAAAATATTCATAAGAAATAGAAGGATCATTTTCAAGCAAGAGTAGATAGTACTTCTTTTACAGTGATTATATATTACAATCTAATGTTCACAAAAACTAAGAAGCCGGAGAGAAAAAAAGTTAAATAAAAATCTCAAAGTTTTTTATTAATTGAAATAAACTATAATGATAATGGCATTCATATAAAGTAGTAGGATTATTTTTGCGCAGCAACGATAAATATATTTTTATGCTTCTTTGACGGCAAATATAACTTGTAGCTCAAAATTCATTTAGGCTACAATTTAGGTTTACCGTCAAAGCGAAAGAAGTGCGAAAAGCATAAATTTAAATTCTCTAAGTTTTTCATTAAATTTGAAGTAAGGTTCTCACATGAAGCAGCTGTAATGTAATTTAAATTTTTGGTTAACATATTACATGATTTGGTAAATCAAAATTGCAGTTGAACTATGAATTTCTTCATATATTTTAATATGAATCAAAATTGTCATGTTAATTAACAAAAAGTTTATATCTATATTTATTCATTCATTATTTGAAAGTTAACATTATTTGCACATTTTGTTCTTAAATTAAAATAACTAATTATTTGAATAGTTTGTAACAAAATTTCTCATTGATTCCCTATGTATTTATATTTATAATTTGAAATTCGTAAGCCACGAATTTGATTTTAAAAAATCGATCCATTTGACGTATTTTAAATTAATTAAATTTATATAATTTATTGCTCTCATTCTTGCCAAAATAAATTAATAAACTAATGCAAGAAAAATCTTGCAACAACTAAAGTTTAATTTTTTTTGATTTCCCTTTCAAAAATTATGCATTATATATTTCATATTATTTCTATTTTAATCAATTTCATATTAAATAACAGAATATATATATATATATATACTATATATATACTATATATATACTATATATATACTATATATATACTATATATATACTATATATATACTATATATATATATATACTAATATGAGGAATAAAAATATGACCACCGAAGCCAACGTCTTCAGGGGGTACCGGCCTCGGTAGCCATAAAAATAAAACCATTTCTAATTGAAGGAGAAGCAAATGCTTAAATTAGCTCCCTCAGTACCCCGATGGTTTTGTATAGATGTCCAGGAAAAAACATGAAATATATTGTACTTTGCATTGATTTAAAATTAACCTAAAAGGAAATACTAAATTAGACATATAAAACCTAGACATCCAACAAAACCCTTTTGACGTTTTAAAATATTTAGAAAACACCTAAACCTAGAAATTTAATCAAAATAATTTTTCCTTCGTTTCCTTTATTGATACTTTTTTCTGAAATTTCTGCTGCTTTTTAGCGCGTTTTTTTCAAAGAAGTTTTATCTATTTAGAATTAAAAATATTTGTGTTTTCTTTTAGTATTATGTATATATATATATACATATTTGAAGGGAAATCCTGTAAATTCTGTTATTTGATATGATGCCGTAATAATCGATTGATTTTTATTAGTGCTTCAGTGTTAAGAAATTAGCATAATTAGTTATGTATATTAAAGTATCGTAACAATCAATAAATTTTTCTTATAAAAAATATGGTCTCTAGTGGATTATAAAAAGAAATTATAGTTTAGCAACAAAATAAGAAAAAAAAATCATTATAATGGTTGGCCGAATAACCCAAGTAATAATAGACTGATATGCAAAAATATAATTTAAAATAGGATTTATAAAAATAAAAAAAAATTCTGCCTCCGGAAAAAGAGAAGAAAAAGTTATTTTGAACAAAAGTCACGAAACGCAACTTTCGCACGATCAACACGAAAAAATAGCTATATAATGGATTTCTTTCTTTTCTCGAAATAAAGTGTGGACGAACTTCATTCCACTTCTCCTCCCCTTTTTCTTGGGGTGAATGGGGGATAGAAGAGAAGAAAAAAAAAAACTTGTCATGACACCGGCGGTGACATAAAATGATAATAATCAGGAATGGGGGTTGGACGAGTGAACAATCGCGTGCAAAATCCAAGCAGCTCCGTTGCAACCTTTAATGACTTTTTCAGTCGAATCCTTGCTTCATTGGTGGACCGAGGACCGGCCCGGTAACCTTGAAAAAAGAGAGACAAACTTTCAACAATTCCAATCATTCAACCCCCTTTTTTTTTTTCATTTCTTACCTGTGGAAAAAATATAATAAAAGAGATCGCCGACACATAGTCATCAAGGGGTTGAGAAAATTTTCGACTTCGAAATCCGATTGCACCGTGAATGGGAGGTGGGTATGATGGTAGTCTGGTAATAACATAGAATGTTCCGAGAACAATCAAACGATCCGTAAAAGTATTTTCACATCTTTACTTTGTCAATGAACAGATAACAATCACTAATTTTTTTTATTTATTTTCTTCTTTCCTGTGAAATGACTTCAAACCAACCATCCTCTTATGGGCCATCAACGAAATTCTTTTTTTTTTCTCTCTCTCTCTCTATTTTCACTGAAAAAGAGAAGAACTGTACTAAGCAATGTACATATATTGCGACTCAAAACTCGAAATATTCTTTTGTGTTTTGCAATTCTTGCCTTTAAATTTGTTTGCAATTATTAAGAATCATTTCATTGCTAATATACGTTTTTGTACGGATTGCGTGTACAATACTTTATTCTTACAATTTATGGTTTTAAATAATATTGTCCTCGCAATTTTTGGCTTAAATAATAATTTTATAACAACTTATGATTTGAATAATGTTGTTCTTACAATATATAATTTAAATAACAAGTTATATTTCATAAACTTTAAGCTATTTAAATATAAATTATATGTAAGTTATAATTCTTATATTTTGCGATTTAAATAATGATAAATAAATATCTATTTTATCAGTCTATCATACAGGATCAGAAAGTCCGTTGCCTTTAAAAAAAAAAAAAAAAAAAAAAAAACAAATTTAAATGAAAATAATGAAGCAATTTATTTTGTCATTATGATTCGATAGCTGATCGATTTAACAAATAATGAATAAACTGCATAACGAATTTATATGAAATATTCACTGCAAAAAAAAACGTGGTAAATCTTTGTCCAATATTTGGAGCAAAATTTCTAGTTGCACCAAAATTTTGTAAAAGCAAAAATTACTTTGATTGAAAAGCATTTTGATTGCACCATATATTGGTAAATATGATAGCGTAATACCTCCATGGTGCAAATGATTGTACTAAAGTTTGGTTTCCTCAAATATCTATTTATTTAAGCTGTAAATATTTTCGGTGTGCCACCATTTTTACAGTTGAGAAACTAAAGTTTCTGATAATGTATGTAGTCATATATTTTATTTACTGTTATTAGTTTATTATTTATTTTTCATTTTTTGTTTATTCGTTGACCTACAAAACTCATTTTCGAGCTGTGGTAGCTTATAGGATAGAGTTTTCCCCTATCAATGAGGTGATTCAGGTTCAAATCCCAACTGTAGGTGGTTGATACGAATTCTGCTCCCTGTTCGCAGCGACCACATTGCTGACGTAAAAATGTCCTCAGTGGGGGACGAATCATGCATTAGAGTCTCCTTACCGTCAAGCTAACCGTAGGGAGGTTTTAGTGGTTTTCCTCTCAATGTAATGTAAATGCAGGTTAATTCCATCAAAAAGTCCTCCGCGAAGGCTAGCTGATTCAGCAGTTCCCTTGTCTTTCGGATTGGGTTCAAAATTGCAAGGGTGCGGAGTTGATCAATGATAGTCGTAAACTCAGAATTGGGTCAGCTGCTCAACATTAATTATAAAATAAAATTAAACATATATTTTCAAGCACATTAAGATTAATTTAATGGCTTAGTTGAAAAAACACTTCGTTTAGAAAAACACACATATTTTTAGTATTATATTTGCCCTTATTCTTTTAAACAATTGTTATTTGTCAACTTTAAATAATTTTTTTCACAATAACTATAGTTCGCAAAAACTGTACGCAAATTTTTTTTTTTTTTTTTTTTTTTTGCTTTTTATGTTTAATTTGTTTGATGATAACAGGCGAAATACGCATTCGTGCAACACCTATAATAATGACCCATACACGAACTAAATAGAAAGTGAAATTTTATTTTATAAACTAAATAAATAACTTTTTTTTCCAGTAAATAAATATGCTTAGAATTTTATGAAATATGAAAGCTCAAATCGAAGTTCTTGTTAGTGCCAAAAAAAAAAAAAGGAGTAGCACGTACGGAAATTATTAAATTTTTTACCATCCGAATTTGTCCAGCATTAAAAAATTCCAAATAATGGTGCAACCATCATCTGCTTTAAAGTGCCTTTAAATCACTTATCAGCTTTAAAGCAATTAAAGCTTTAAAGGCACTTTTAAGTGCCTTTAAAGCGCTCGACATATTAGAAAAAATTAAAGTTTCTACAAAGCAAAGATTAAGAAAAAATGCATGTTAAGAACTGTCATTTGAGAACACCCGGTGAAAACCCTAATCACAGACATCATACAAATGATACTTTTAAAATTAAAAAATATTATGCGGAATATTTTGGATCTTGTAATTATTACATTTAAATATTTATAATATCTTTTCGCATACATTTTAATCACAGCAACATCTTCGAAAAATTGATTTTATTATAAACAGTTGCATATTGATTCAAGCTATGAGATGCTCAATGTCTATTCACCAAACATTTTGCCATATTCTGTTATTAATTCTCTTTCTTCGTTTCGAAAGAATCAAAACATTCTGAATACTAAATATTCTCATTTGTCATCATTGATGACAGGAGAAATGGATGTTTTCCAACGCCCCAAATGTTTCTTGAACATTCGAGTAAGAAAGGGACATAGTAGAAGCAAAATTTCAAAGCTTTCAACCCATTCTATGATTAAGTATTATTTCCAGGGGCTGTTGTTCGACAAGCTAGCAGAGGAACACGTCATGTGCTACCTGGAACTGGCATTAATCAAACATTTTCCAATAATCACGATCTACTATGTCGGCTGGGTTCACCCCTTTCTGTGCTATCGACGGATCGACCATGTCGAATACATCGACTCATTTGGAATTTTTCTTTATTTTGGGGAGGAGGAAAAGTTTTCCAGAAAAGTTTTCCGGAAAGGTTGTCGCCGAGTAATTAAGAAACCTTTTGCCTGAAGAATCAAACAAAGAGAGCCCCCTTTGAAGCTGTTGACACATTTGAGGAAAAATGACGTCCTTTTCTATGGACGAAAAGAAAGAAAAGATTCTGGTCTTTGTTGAAGAAGAAAAAAGAAGAATTTGAATGTCCATTCTTCTTGTTCTGACGGATCAAATTCTGAAAAGAAAGAAAAAGAAGAGAAAAAAAATCTCCCGACATGCAATGTTCTAATAACTTTGGAAAATAAATTACCGAATCAAACAATGAAGAGTAATAGTTGGCTCTTTCTTCTGAATATTCGTCTGAAAGAAGTTAGAGAGAAGGAAAAAAAAGGTATATCTCAGTCTGACCTCATTTCTCCGAAAACATAATTTATTAACTTTATTTCTTAAAAAAGAAAATTGAATTTAAAGAATTAATTTAAATAAAAAAAAGAGTTCAAAATGTCAGTAACTGAAAGTGTGAGGATAGAGTTAAGTAACTTAAATACTGAGTAATGGTTAAAAATGGTGAAAAATATAGATACTTTGTGAAAATATCAGACACCCGGTGGCTGAGTGGTAGGACTACGTCCTGTCGTTCTACAGGTCTTTGGTTCGATCCTCGGGCAGGGTAAGGTTGACTCAGCCTTTCATCCCTTCAGTGGGTCGATAAATGAGTACCAAGCATGCTTGGGAGCTAAACACTGGGGGTTCCGCGTTGGGCTGACCACCAAACCGGAACGCGTGCTCTTGCACCCCAGCGCCAAAAGGTCAAGAAAACTGAGATGGGCACAGTAGGCCTTGGCTCTCAATGGGCTGTCGCGCTACTGATTTCAATTTAGTAGTGAAAATATCAAGCACTATATATAACTAATGCTTAATGTGCTTGATAATTTGATAGATTCAAGTAATTAAAGAAAAGAGGAGAAATAGAAGTAGTTAAAAGGTCTAAGACAATAACAAGTAAATAATACTTGTACTTATATTTGCTTGCTATAGATTTAATAATCAAGTCAAGTAGTGTAAAGATGTTCAATAATGCAATGCTCGAATTTTCATTCTGTTAAATATTTATTATGTTTGCGTAAAATGTTTTAATAACTTTGGGAAATAAATAACAGAATCAAACAATGAAGAGAAATTATTGTCTTTTCCTTTGTCAGAAAGAAGTTGTGAGAAAAAGGGTTTACCTCAGTCTGACCTTATTTCTTCAAAAACATAATTAAATAACTTTATTTTTCAGAAAAAGAAAATTGAATTTAAGAATTGCACAAACACACATTCCTTTTCACTCCGAATCGGATCATAGGGCTTCTGTCATAGCTTTTCATTTCAATCTATTTGTCAACAGATATTTTGCCTCTCTCCATGTTTTTCCTATTGTTTTCTTTTAGAATCGTCCTTCATCAAATAGTTTTAGGTCTTCCTCTTTTTCTATCGCCTTGAGGGTTCCAATCTAAAACTTGTTTTACTTAAAAAATTTCAGGTTTACGTGCAGCATGACCAATTCATTTTATATTTACATTATTTAATTTCCAGATCAATCAGTTTCAGTTCTGCTTTTCTAAGGATTTCTGCATTACAAATTTTATGAAACCACTTGATACGCAAGATTCTTCTTAAACAATTGTTAATAAACAGTTGTAGTTTTTTCATGTTCTTTTTATTGCAGTGTCATATCTCAGATCCATATACTAGGACAGATTTAACATTAGTATTGAATTTTTGCAGAAATTTTTTTTTTTTTTTTTTTTTTTTGTTTTTTTTTTTTTGTTTCTTAAGAATTTATTAAGACTGCTTCGGACTTTGTCTAATCTATTTATTATATCTTCATCAGTTTCTCCTTTGTTTCTAATTATACTCCGAAGATACGTATAAAACTTCTTACCTCCTCCAGTTTATTATTTTCTAAGAATATGTCATTTAATTACTTAGGATTAATATTTAAAATCTTAGTTTTATTTTGTACTGTTAGAAATTTCGCAGAAAATATTATTAAATGATAATTTATTTGATTGTTACTGTACCATAATCAAACAAAACAGTCAAAAAACTATAAAGAAGTTAGCAACCAAACTGTAATCTGTGAGAAAAACAGTTTACTAACTGCTTTCACTTAATACGGTTAAGTAACTAGGATTTTATTGCACCAACTAAGCTCACCTAATGAAGCCACTTATTTACTAACAACTGCGTACATATCATAGCCGAGAGGGCTTATTTGTCTTTCGAGTCCCGGCGTCAACACCACAATATTTCCTCCATTCCCTTCAACACATGAAGAGTTTCCTGTGTCCTACACTCTCCAATTCCCATTACCTGACGTAAAGCCTAGCTCCTATGTCCAGTTAAATTTCCGTTCTACGGCTATGCGACCATGCTGTTTGTAAATGGTTAAAAAATCGTATAGTTTTATATTCATGGTTTCATAACCATATTAGTTGTAAATGGTTTCAGAACAATAAAGATAAAAATGTTCTTTACTGCTAAATTTACGGATGGACAGACTGCTGCCTGTTATTTTACCATAATTTTAAAATGAAAATTCTAACAGTGTGGTTGATAATAAGGCCCATTTTCCTTGTCTCTGCGTTTAAAATGTTTGGGTTTGTTTGCACGTTTTGAAGGGTGTTGGTCAGTAAACATAAGTCGTCTGCAAAGTCAAAATCAGGAAGTTCTTCAAGGTTGCTTCTTAAACCCCCTTTATTATCTGATGCTATCTTCATAATTCAATCAATGGCAATTATAGTATTAATTTTAAGAAAAAGAGTTCAAAATTTAAGTAACTAAAATATTGATAATAGAGTCGTGCAGCGATGGAAAATGCAATAAGTTAAATTTAGGAACATCATATAACTAATTCTTGATGTTGCTGGATTAAAAAAAAATTATAATAGCCGTCATTTCCAATCTGTATATTTTTGAAGCGAATCAAGTAATATATTACTGCTTCAGTTTCTTGGGATTATTTATTTAATGATTTTTGATGTGCGTGAAAGTTTGCTGAGAGAGTGAAATAGTTTGAGAAATTTTGAAAAAAAAAGTAGTTAGTGTATTAAATACAAACCTCTTGTTACTAATTCTTGATGTGCTTAATATAATAGAGTCAAGTAGTTAGAGGATAAATAATATAAGTAGTTATAAGATTAAACACAACATCTTATAACAGATGACCGATGTGTTTGATAATTTTTTAACACTTAATTAGTTGAAAAAATTATAAAAAATATCAGTAGTTAATAATCAAAAACACTAGCAAGAAACTATTACTTGATGTACTTGATAATTTAACAACAGATTCAACTTGTTAGAAATTATTCAATAATTCAACGTTCTATAATAATTTTGGAAAATAAATTTCGGAATCAAACAATGAAGAGTAATAATTAGGCGTTTCCTTTTAAATATCATTCTGTTAAAAGAAGTTGGGGAAAAAAGGTATACCCCTGTTTAACTTCTTCCTCCATTAACATAATTTTTAACTTTATTTCTGAAAAAAAAAAATTGAATTTGAAGAATTAATTCAAGTAAAAGAGTTCAAAATTGAAGTAACTAATAGACTGGTGATAGAATCATATAACTGATAACAGAGTTCAATAAACTGATAATAGAGTCAAGTAGTTAAAAAATTACTAAAACATAAGTAGTTAAGATCAAACACAGTTTAAAATCACTATTACTTGATGCATGTATTTGATAATGCGATAATTAAAGGAATGAAAAAAATAGAAGTTGTTAAAGAGGAATGAAAAATACAATTAGGTGAGGGAATAATAATAAAAAATCAATTAGTTGAAGGTAAATTGTTGAAGGTAGGGTGTTGATTAGTAAAATATAAATATTAAAAGTAGGAATGAAAAATGCTAGTAGTTGAAAGAACACCATCAAGCAGCTAACATTTGATGAGCTTAGTAATTTGATAAATAAAAACGCCAAGTAGTTAATTATTGATTAAATTAAGTTTTTGAACATCAGATTGCTAAAAATTGAACACAATATCTGTTATTTAAAAGATTTATGACATCAATTTTTAGTTATAAAAATTTTTTTAAAAACTTTTCATAAATGAAATTTCAAGATTAACAAGCTTTCTCTTTTTCTGTTTGCCCATTTTTAAACTTAAAATTAAGTGGTTCAATATATTGTTAAAAATTTTTTGATTTTGAACCACGATAATGTTACTGCAAATTTGTTTAAATTTTAGTAATCCAAGCAAAATATCCTGCAAATTTTGATTTCTCATACTATATACGATGTGATTCAATTAACAATATTGTTACATTTAATGCTCTATATAATATTTAATTAATTTTAGCCCATAATAAGGGTCAAATTATGTAAATGTTTATTTTGCAAAAGCATATTTTTCATTATTATTACTTTAAAATTAATTCAATTTTTAAATTTCTTTTTCTAGGTAGTAAAATGATAAATCACTAAAGATTGCTGCAACAGGAGAAGATAATTTTCAGGTATGCTTTTATCATAACTTATAAGTAACATTATTATTTGAGAGAAAAATAAAATGCTTACAAGAAATAAAATGATTTGCGCTTACAAATACTTTTTTAATAAATTTCAAATGAATTTTAAAAAATTTACATGAAACTCACCTCAATATCTACTATTAGTAGAAAAAAGAAGCAATATATAAAAAAGGTAATGAAGATTTTTTATTACTGTAGAATAAATTCCACATAATTTCAAGAGTTTATTATAAGGGGAGCCAACTAAAATTAAAAACTGTTACAACGAAATATTACCATTTTGAGGCTAGCTATCGTAGCACCACCAAGTGCCCCACGGACGTTGTTTCTATAGTTTAAAAGTCTAGGTACTTATACATTTTCGGGATTTAACTTTTTTTTTAACTTTGTAATAACTTCTTTGTTAACTGAAGAAAATCTTGAGAATAAGAAACTATGCATATTTAATATTCACCTCAAAATAAATTGGTATCAAATTTTTTGTATCATAAATATTAAAAAACGAGAGGTATTAGTATATAGCAGAAAACTCGTATATTTAATTTGAGCTTCTCAGAAGCGATAATTCATATCTTTATCTGGTTTACAGCTGAAAAAATCTTAACTGTTTATGGAAGCAATTTCAACTAAACTTAGAAACCATATGAAATTGTATACCCACGGAAAAAAAGAGGATGACTCCTTTTCTTTCTTCCAGTTTACCTTTAAATTTAAAATCGCATTTGTTCTTGGGTACAAATGCGATATTTTACGTTTACAAAAATGTTGGATTTAATGTGCTGACAAGTGACTAAATTAATCTAAATCTAAAATGAAAGAAATTTAAACAAAGATAAATTAAAGTTGTATCGAGTGCTCTAATATAACCTACAATTTAAAAATCCCACAGATAAAAAATGGCTGGAAACCAGCTATTTATTATCACAAAATTTTAAAATTTGTTTCGAAGTTATTCAAGAGATGGCACTACTGACTGAAAAAAACCACAGAAACAATTTTTTTAAAATGAATAATTATTTAGTGCCAATGTGGTGCAGTCTGGGAATAAAATTAACAGACACCAATGCAAATATATTTTAGTTGAAATCGCTTGACATGCAACAGAAATCATCGTTTACTGATTTTAAAATTAACTGTTAATGAACTATGTAGCTAATTTTAATACTTAGCAGAAATTTTGTAATTTCCTAAGCAGACCTCCTTCAGTTTCTTCATGATATGTTTCTGAAATAGCTGTGTATAGGTAGAAGTGTGTGTTTCTTTTAGCTTAAAACTAAAAAGATTTGTAATTTCAAGAGGACATAAAATAAACAAAATTAATCAATGCAGAATTAATCTGCTCCTGATAGAGCTGTCTACAAGTAGAAAAATATTGTTATTTTAGTTTAAAAATAAAATTGCTTTTGACTTTCAAAAAGACGATGCAGACGTATATGTTCTTGAAATAAGCTGTGTCTTGGTTTAAAAAAAAATGTGTTCGTTTAATTTAAGATTTATTAAACTTAAAATTTTTGAAAAGAACTCCATGTAAGTACAGAATAATCAATCATTACATAATGCAATGTGTCTGGTACACCTGTGTATAGGTAGAAGATTTCGTTTAGTTTAGTTTACAATTAAAATCATTTTTGTTTTTTTGAAAGATGACGCTAGGCAAACAAAGAATGATCAATGCAAATGTATATACTCCTGGAATAGCTGTGCATAGGCAGAAGAGAGTGTTTATTTTAGTTTACTTCTACAAAAATATCGTAATCATGTGCTGACAAGTAATTTAATCATCTTTGATGTTCTGAAGCAAAGCAATATAAACAAAGTTGTATTAATTAAACTGTACGTGTGCTTTTAATGACGTAATTATATCTCCTTGCTGGAATGAGGTGTTCTCATTAACAAAAATATCTAAAGCGGTTGAGGCAAGTGGATGGGGGGTGAATCAGTGAAATTGGGCGTTTTAGTAAAAATGTCTGTCCAGCTTAATTAACCTTGTCTTTTGTGACGTCACGGCCGAAATTAAGCAAATGATGGAAGGGACATTTCGGAAAGGACGTCCTTGTGGCCATTCCAAAATGGCACTAGCCGTTGTAATTAGGTGCAAATGGCTTTCCTCGATGCACAAATTAGCATCACGGAAATGGCAACGATGCATTGAGCCTTTGTGACGGGAAAAGGGAACTGAATAATTCGGAGGATTATTCAGGACCTAATGGCCGCATCCTATCAGTGAGAGGACGAGATATGGGTAAGAGGAGGTGACTAAATAGTAGGACCCTCTGAATAGTATAAATCCAATAATGCGTACTGGTCAATCTACCATATCAATGTTTTAACAAATCCTGCTCTTTCATGACGCGTGAATGGGGCTTATAGGTTCATTTAGTTAAAATCACACTTCTCAAAAATATCTTTAAAAAAATAGTCGACAATTCTAAACAATTTAAATTCACGACAATTCAAACACTCTCCAAAAAAATTTGGTTCACTTTGAACCATAATTTCAGTATTTTTTAATTATAATAATGTGAAACTTTACTGCATCCTTAATAGAGTGTTAGATTGTGTTATTTATCCATTAAATTCGAAGCAAAGTATCGTGTGATCAATACGATTCAGGCTTATTAAGGTTGCAACAAATTTCAGGAATATTGTGGTAACAAATGGTCCAAAATTACTAACAGTTTACATCCTCAAATGAAATTCACTTACACGACAATATAATTCAACTTAGCTGTTTAATAGGATCACAGACATTATTATGACGTTAGGCATTATCATGATTACAGAGATGTTAGACATTATCATCCACTAATTCTTTGAAACTAAAATAAAATATCTTGTAATCGAACAGAACCGTTAGAGAAACTTAGACGGACAGGAAAAACATTAGATAAGTTTTTAATCATCTTTATATGGCTTTTTTTTTTATAAACAACCTAAAAATTATTAATTACATTAATCAATAGTATTTTTCAAAAAATGCGCAATACAAAATAATCGAAAACATTAGACTGTTTGAAGTTTTAGAGAGCGTTAAATCGTAATATTGATTTCTGGAATTTCAATGAAATTTCTCTGATAAAATTATGCCATTGCAATTTTGCAATCAGCATTTTCAGAAAAGTATTTTATTGTTATACATTTGCCTGCTTTTAGAAATTTGAAAATATCTTTGCTCTTGTACAGTTTACTTTAAAATAACTTTTTTACCCTCATCTAATTCAGTTTTCGTCTGCATAAACGAAAATAAAAGTTTATTTTTCAAAAAAAGAATTATATTTGAACAGAAATTTAGATTTTTCGTATGAGAAAGTCTTTCAAAAAATTAGTGCGATATTATAATTTTAAAAATTAATATCATACAAATATGGTGCATCATTAATAAGGTATTAGATGTAACTTAAGAGGAACGCATATTAAATATGCAAACGGTCCCTGTATAACTCTTCAGCTATAATCGTCAATTTCTTGAAAGAGAAGGGTACTTAGCGAAGCTAAGAGCGGATTTCTCTAATATTTGAATCAGATGCACAATTAAAAGAGGCGATTTCAATATCAACAAGTTTCAGATAACTGATATAATTATGATTTTGTAAGTGTTGACATTAAGTGTAAACAGTTATCCTCTTCAGCTATATCCGCTTTAAATCAGTAAACGCCCCTCAGCATTAAGATCCCATTACAAGAAAATTAAGATCTAATTTTCTGCTGTTGTGTTCAATTGTTTTCGAAGCTTTTAAAATTGCGTGTTAACATTATATACTCTTACGTTTCAGTAGTAATTGTTAAAACCTGTGATGTTTAATAAGCTATGATCATATCAATTAATGTAATATTTTATTTTTAAGGAAGTTGACAGTTTTATTTTTATATGTATTACAAACATTTAAAATATACTATTAGTTACGTTGATCGAAAAAAAGATGTTATCATATTGTTAAAAATGTAAAAAAATGTCATCCTTTAAAATTAAAGTGGTAGGTTATTTTAATCAAGTTAATAATGAATTGTGTAATTTTATTTTGAAATTAATTAAAATCTTTCGTTGAAATTAATAAAAATCTTTTTTTAAAGAGAATTATAAAATGAATAATATCTAACCTTTTGATTGAAATGTTGATTTATATATGGTAAACAATTAAATAAAAATGTGAGAAATTTAGTAAAAACGAAACAAATTTTTAAGACACGCATGTTAACACAAACAGTACTTAATCAGGGGACACACTGCCATGCTAGCATGACTTTCGATAGTCAGTGGTTAAACCAAAAACTGACTGTGCCCCGAGGCCCCATAATGGAAAACAAAATAAGAATGGAATATTTTTTGCTCAAAACAAATTTAACATTGTGTTTATTATTATATAACTCTGGATGCTTCTTATAGCTAATAAATAAAAAAGAATTTTCAATTCAAATGAATAAATAAAAAAGGATTTTTATATTTACATAGGTGTTTAAAATTTAGAAAATTTTAAGATTTAGTTGATAAAAAAAAAATTGGAGTTTGAAAGTAATGAATACAATGAAATTTGATATGATCGTAGATGATATATGATAGGTGAATAAGATGATATATTGCCAGTCAACAGTAATGTACGCTCTTGACTGTATACATAACTCAACGGAGATACAAGGTATGAACAGTGATTACAAAATTGAAAAAAAAAAAGGGGATGTTTTAGGAACAATGGTTTCCTTTTCCTGAAAACCAGGCTTCGCATTTCGGCTTCATACTGGATACAATGAGAATTGGACCTGCTCGTTCAGCAATGTTGCTTTTATGCACTAATTGTTTGTCGAAGGAAAATCGGGAGTTGCAATCGCCTTCCTGAGAGCATCCCAGGCACGTTCAATAAAGTTAAAGTCTGAAGATTTCGGTGACCAATTTATTTAACAAATTTCTTTCCTTTCCGTAAAATCGTCAACCGGATGAACTTTATACGAACGAACGTTGTCATTCTCTTAAACTTAATCGAGATCAACTATATTTCTTATAAAGCGAACTTAAGATTCTAAAATCTTGTCCCTATAGCATCACTCAGAGTGCGTCTATCAAAGAAATAGAAAGAGCGCATGGCTATTCAACTTGATGCCTGTCCAATCAACGACATCCGATCAGCGCTGCCAAAATGGTCGGTTTTTTGGAAATTGCAGGGTAGATAGTGGGTCCTTGGTTCTAATATTTTCTTCTTTCATAAAAAGAGAATTAACTAGGAATTACGAACTCAGTTGGAAAGTAGTAACGTCCCAATATTGTTTTAATTCAGCACATATCCATAATTTGTCTTCATTGAAAAATTCGAAGAAAAGGTGGAAATTTCATTAGCGACTGGTGGCAATAGCTGCAAAATAATGGAGGGGGCCCACTAAAAAAGACGACCCATCATTCCTCTAAAATTTAAAAAAAAAAACTGTTTAGTCAATATTTATTTAAAGTAATTTTTCAGTTTATTTCAGGACATTTAATACTATGAAAAATTTTATTCGAAAATTTGGACCTGCGCATTAATGGAATAATATTAAATGAAACATTTAATTAAGTCATCCGTATGGTTGGCGTTTATAAGGCTTATAATTACTGATTAATGTAATTAGTGTAAGCTGTTACTATAAGGCAAAATATTTGGACATCACAGTAATTTGAGTTCGTCACAGGCATTTCGTTAACGTCAACTGCAATATGCATTTATTGAATCATAATCAAATGTGAAAACAAAAAAAAATTTCCAGGGGCGTAAATTAATATTTGACTGAGGAAAAAATTAAAATGGTATCAAAATCTGATTAATAACAGTACAGGAAGGGGAAAATAATAGACAAGACAGGTTTAATTGCGGGAGGAAACAGAGAAAAGTTGAAAGATGATTTAGAATTATTTTCAAGTTTCAACCTCTGAATAAACCAGTTGTAATGTTAATTACATTCGTCTCCTCTACTGTAATTTGTCATATTTCGATAGCGTTTTTGTTTTGTCCTCGCTTAAATATTAATTTGTGACCTCCACTCAGCAATACAAAGATTTTCATTTTCACTTTTGATAAGGATTCTAAAAATACAGATTAAGGGTGATCTTTGCGGAGCACCCTATCTGCTAATGACAATATCTTCAAACATAGTTTAAAAATTTTATTATTAATTTATTTTTTATTATTAACCAAAGATTTTAGTTTCAGAAGAAATTTTTAAGGTTCAGAATAATTCATGAAAGTTGACGTGGTTTCTAAGAAATCTGAAAGAAAATTTACAGGACTTATTTTAAATCAAATCTTTAATCAAATCAAATCTTTTCAAAATTTATTTTCTCATTCATATTAACTTTAAACACATTTTTCATGTTTATGAGAAACGGTGTCATTTATTAATAGTAATTGGAGTCATTCAACTTTTGTAAATTACAATGTATTTTGAAACAAGCGAAAACATTTATTAGAGATTTTTTAATGTAAGAAAAAAGCAAATTATCCTATTTTTCTTTAATTTAAAACATTTTTATAATTTTCCCCACTATTGTTTTTCTAATGTCAAAATGGGTATTTAATCAAGCATGATGAATTGATTTTTCTAATTTGAAAAATTCTTAAACTGAGTAATGTTATTCTAATGAATAAATGTTTAAACTTTTCATTATAGTTCCTGATTTTTTTTTAATATTATGATGAAATGATTTTTCGAAGTAAATTCATAATCCTGTAATGTTTTTCTTTTGAATAAATGTATAAAACTTTCATTTGAAATATTTTAATAAAATGAAAATTGATTTTTCCAATTTCAAAGTGTATTTATAATCTTATCAAGTTTTTCTTTAAATTTTGTATTTACATATTTTCTTGTTATTTATATGCTTATAAGTTTTCTTTAATCAAAAATGTGTAAAATTTTGAAAACAAATTGTTCAATAAAAAAACTTTATATTTCCGAACTGAACTATCGTCTTTTCTGGAGTAGGTCATGTTAACAAAGAAAATCATTGCTTAAAGTCGACTTTGAAATTGTATTCTGACACTTTGACGTGAAAAATGACACAGGAAGATGGCATTAAAATTATTCTAAAGCTCCCCTGCAAAGGATTTTCGCGCGATAAGAATACAAAATCAGTCACTTGCCCTGCGTGATTGCAATAGTAGGAGGAAAGGGGAGGATTGCAACTCCAAATGAAGTAGATTTAACTGAATCGCTATTCCTGACCTTTAGACCTGCAACTATTTCACGAAACATTCTCCGTCAACCACAGCAAAAGGGGTTCATCAGGGGGTGAGGGAGTGAAAATGCCTTTGATGCGTGGGTGGGGGGTGCACAGAACAGGACCTACGATTCCCGGACGTAGTTTATGGAGAAAAGGCGGTGCACTCATCAAACACAATCACAACAGAAATCAGAATCGAATCTTCCTTCCATCCCCCCCTACCCTGTTGGCGAAGGATGCTAAATTGAGCATCCAATGACCTACATTGCTTTAAGTGCGAAGCCTCAATCCTATTGAATTCTCGCTTTCAGGTCAAGTATTGATTCTTTTCGGGATGCGATATCGATTTCAAAAGATGGAAGGAGGAGGGGGATCCTGCAGATCGGCATTGCTGTGTTTCCTCCCTCATTCGTTAGTTGTCAAAAGGGACAACTCTTTCTGCTCGTGTTCTTCAAAAGGAGGAATAATTAAGGCCCTGGATAGTACATTTACACTGATCGGGACAACTCTTGTCCCGTGGAATCCCCTTCGGATAGGACGGACGATCATGACAACGTCCCGACGTCATTAGATGTTCAGGAATTTAAGTTGTTCTCAATGTCAGACGATTTTTAACTCTTAATACATGCTTGTCTATTGCCGAAGAGTCATTTAAAAGTTTCAGGCATATTATTCTAAGAACATAAAGCGGTATTGTTAACTAACTTGTGAATTTTTGATTAGTTTTGTTTGGCTTTACTGTTAGAACTTTTAATGAAGTTATAAATTAATGAGGTATTCATAAATCTTTAAGTCCTACAACACTGTAGCTAACTGTATTATTTCAGTTATAAAAGTAGAACTGTAATTTTGAAAAGCAGTTTAACACATAAATATTACAATGCTAACAAAAAACTATGCACTGTTACAAATAGATACTGAGGCTTTTTTATAATAATTATTATTATTATTAAACTGAAAATTATTGTTATCGTCAATCGTTTTCTTTTTTTAAATATGGTTCTTTAAAAAACAAGAGAAATGTTTTGTTTCTTAAATACATTTATAGATGGCAAATTTTATCAAATGTGAGCATTCGTTGTCAAATCAATTCCATTATTTATGTTTGTTTGATTTACTTAAAAATAATAATTTCTAATTCTACTTCAATTCTACTTAGTACTACTATTTGTTGCTGCAGCATTAAAATGTAAATAAACTTAAAACCTGTTAATTAAGTTCTCAAATAAATTTTAATTTCAATTCAATTTCATTGTTTTCTTAAGAAATGACTGTGGGCATTGAAAATATTTCTTTAAAAAAATGCATAATGATTATTTTAAAATTTCCTAAACGTTTCCTTTAACAATATATTAGTCATAAAGGGAAAAAATCTATATATGAGGAAAAGAAGCATTGTTTAAAGTATAAATAGAGTTGTCAAATTTTTTTTTTTTTTTTTTTTTTACAACTATTTTAGAATTCTATGTTGACTGATAAGCTAATAATTGCTTTATTTTAACCTCTTAAACTTTTGAACTAAAGCTGGAATAAAGTGGAATATATCTTTTAAAATTCTTATTTGGTATAAAAATTATCTAAACAAAACATATAAAATAAGTATCAACGTAAAGTATTGAATATTATGTAACATCAGAATAAAATTTACGTATTTACATCTCATTTATTTATTTTTGATAACTCCTTTTTTTACTAATATTAGTTATATTACTTGTTTTCATAGAGCAAACAAAAAGAGAACGAATAAAAAGTTAAGCAAAAAACTTAAATGTTCTTGATTATAAAATGAAAATAATTATGATCAAAATTGAAATATTTTTATCTTCGCCTAATTGCTTAAAAAGTATCAACGGTACAGATAGGAAAATAATTAATTTTAATTTTTTATATTGCAATTTACAGAATTTACAATAGTAGGATTCGCATACACATTTTCAAATTATTGACAAAACCGTTTTTGACAGAAGATATTATTTTTTCACATGTAAGCAATAAGCTGTGCGTGTGTGCATTAAGCTGCTATGTAGAGAAACTTTCGGAAATTATTGAAGCACCTAAGTAGAAAAAAATACTAAGAAGAATTTTAGTTAAAATTTTTTTTAAAAAAATATCTTATCACGTTATTTCTATAAGCACTGCAAGCTTTAAACTGTTCATAATACCAAGAAAAAATTTGATAAAAATGGAGCTTATTACTTTATTGCCGCAAGCCTTGTATATTTAAAATTATTTAATTAATGGTACAATACAAAGGAATAATTTCACAAATATAAGAAAAAGTCTGACTTATACTATATTGCTGCATGCCTGAAGATTTAAAATCAGTTTCTACGAAGATTGAATTACTTAAAAAATTAGTTGCCAAAATGTAACAATACATGTTTACATATCATTTGTAAAATCAATGGATATGAGAAATAAATTAAGTTAATTATTATTTATCGAGAGCTCAGATTAAAAAAAATTAAAGTTTTGATTCACAATTTAAGTTTTTTTTTCTTTTCAAATTGTTCTTGATATTTAAGAAATCAACGGATTTACTATAATTTGCAATACATAAATAGCACGCAATCGTTAATATGAAATAAATATGAAATGTTATAATGAACGTAAATATGAAAACAAAAATAAAATGATTCAAACTAAGTACATTTTGCTTAAAAAATCTCAAATAGACAATGATACATCAAAATTTTTCGATTTCGCTTTCCAATTGGTTCCATTCATCTGTGAAAAGAGCAATGAATTATTTATGATGAATTAGAATTACTGTGTGAGTTTCAAAGTTGAAAGTGAATAAATCAAATGAAAAAAAAAGGCTATTCTTTATCAATCTAAAGAAAATCACTACAAGCACGAAATAACATTCTCTTTGAATTGAGTTGCAAGAATAAGTGTTATACTTTTATCCCCTTCCTCTACCCGAATTCCGATTTTTTCCCTTTCAAATTTCAGAGAAAGGGAAAAAAGAATACTCAGATAGAAAAGCAGCCACTGTGAAGCTGTAGTCACGCCTACTTATATCACGTGATTTTACACGTTTCTTTCAGACATGTGAAATGAAAAGCTTACAGAAAAAGTAAGAGAAAGAGAAAAAGAGTATCTTCATATATATTTGTCAGAAAGAAATAAAGAAAAGGAAACTCTTTTTTGAACTTTTCCCGGTGGATTCAAACTTAGTTTTCTGTTCTAGAGAAAGATCAAGGCGTTTTAGTAGGCGTGGTTTCAATATTAGCTTACGTTATTTCCACCAATCACGCAAGGAATGAATCACTCCTGAGTTCGACCACGCCTTTTCATGGAGGCGGGTGAGGTAGAAGTATCTTATTTGTCCGCTTGATGGCGCAGCTATCGTTAAAGGGAGTGATTTCTCCTGATTACTTAATTTCATTCCCGTATCCTGTTTCAGATTCAGTCTTTTTTTTTTTTTTTAGGCTTCTTTCAAGAGAAAAAAATCAGAATATCTCCTTAGATTTTAGAAGAATTCTAAGAAGAAAACAACACTTTCAAATGAAAGGGCTTTTTCTGATAAAGTAAATTTGTTTAAAAAAATATTATAATTTTCAGATTTTCAAAAATTAATTATGCAATAAATAATGAAAGAATTTTTGGCCAAGTTAATAAGTATTAATAATTATGTTATTTATAATTAGTAATGATAATTAATAAGCTAGTAATAATTAAGTAATTAAGTAATAATAATTAAGTTAGTAATAATTAAGAAATTTAAATTAAAATTGAAGCAAAATTTGGCCTTAATTTTTAGATCCTTAATGAAAAAAAAACTTTTAAGATAAAACTTTTCCACTCCTTTCTCATTTTTTTTTAGAATTTTTAATTCTTTGAGTCCCTCAACTGTTTATTCTTTAGATAAATGCAGATCGCACGACCCTAAACTGTCTAAATGACTTTCTAAATGTTTTATTTGTTTTCTCTCATCCCTTTGAGTCAAACATATTTTCTACCATTATTTGATTTTGTTGCTTTGAGTATGCAATTAAGTAAGCTTTTATCTTTAGTAAGCGGTAGTGGAGTTGCATCTGGATCTTAACCATCAAATTATTATTATAAAAAATTATTATAAGTCAATGCAATGTATACCAAATAAAATCCATTTCAACAATAATTAGGTATAAATTATGTCTTATGCTAAAATTTAAAGAAAATACGTACTAACATTCATTATTCAAAAATATTGTAGTCTTATAAAAGGTTACTTCGTAATATCTTAATCTATATTTATTATTCTAGTCTTTGTAGTAGAGTTCACAGATTATTTATATTTTATTTTATAACCGTTGTTGAACAGGCGACCCAATTTCGAGTTTACGACTACTAATGTTCAATTTCGTAGCCTTGTAAGTTTGAAACCAATCCAGAAGACAAGGGAACTTCTGAATCAAGTATTGGGAAAAATTTGCCTTCGTGGAGGACTTTTTCATGAAACTAAACCGTAGTTGCGTTACATGGAGTGGAAAATCATGAAAACCTCTTACATGGTTGGCCTGACGGCAATGAGACTCAATGAGAACCATCAATTTGAAGATGGATGGCTTTCAAACCACCTCTAGGAATCGAACTCCTGTGATTCGCAATAATAGTTCAGTAAATTTAGAACGGAACAATCCCGTGTTTAGATCTGAATAAAAATATAAATATTATATAATTTTATTTGATACATTTAATAAGCAATTACATTATCGACATACTATTTATTAATTGCATATTAATATTAAAGTAACTTCTAAAAATAGTCGAACATTGAAAGACTTCGCCTAAAATGTTTATTTCACTATTTGAAATACACTTCTTACAAAAACAATTCATAAAAATTGAACTAATAAAGAATTACAAGAAAACATATTTTGTTTAGTGTAACAAAATTTGATTTGCTACATGATACGTAAACCTAGCATATGCTACTTAAAGAAGTCAGTATCAAAAAAAATTTTTAAGCATCTTTAGCAGCCCCTTAAAAAAACAATAAATTAATTAATAAATATTCAAATTATTTTACTTCTTGAATAAATTAATCGTTTCTGCACCCTATTAATATCTTTACGTGTTGTGTTCGTATTCCTCAAATTGCAAATATAGATCAGCATCGTTAGAAGAAGGGTGAGGTTGATCGATCAACAACTAATTAGGAAAAAGTTTTTTTTTATCAATATTCTGAAACCTTTTTTTTTAATCCTAGCAAATCGTTAATATATTTTCCTCAGGATAAAATTAGTATCGGTAAACGATTAAGATTTGTGGGCATGAATTTTTTTTTAAATTTTTTTTTTCTTAATTTGAATATTTTGTTTAAAATAAAGCGAATATATTTATCACGTTTAAAACGTATTGGGGTTTAATTTTTTTTTTCATAATCGAAGCATTTAAAATAGGAGTTAGTTTTATTATCTTTTGTGATTAATCAATCTTGCTCATATTAAAAATAAAAAATGAATGGTTAGATGTTTCTTTCATTAAAATAAATAAATAATTATATAATTATAAGAATCCATAAAACAAATAACTTTAGCAAACACATTTTACCCGTTTCTTTTCTTCTTCTTCTTCCCAAATTTTGTTTACAAATATTTTGTTTAATTTATATATAATATTAGAATCCTTGCTAAGTTGGAAATTATATATATATATATATATATATATAAACTATGCTTGTTAAATAACACGGATTAAATATTTAAGTATTTAAACGAATTATTACTTTATATTATTTTATTAATTATTATTATTATTATAATTATTTATTCGAACAAAGAAGAAACAAAAGAGATAACAAAATTTGACGATACACTATTGAGAAAGGATAAATTAAAAACTTAAATCTACTTCCATTGTTGGATTGAACTTGAATATGTTTTTTTATCCTTTTCTTTTACTACGTCTCAGTTTCCTCCACCAACAAAAGATGTTTCGATGCTTTTAATCTTGCTCTCCCCGATAATGCTTCGTCAGACTTTGATGACGTTTTTTTAAGTAATTTATTTACAGTCTCTACTATTTACAACTATTTTTGCATTATTTGTGCAAATGGTTAAAAAATTAAAGGTAATTTAGGTGGAGATTACGGAACAACTGGTATATATTATAAACAAATATCGTAACGTGAGCATTCGAACATTTTTTAACAGTATTAACAGGCATTTAATTCTTTAACTAATGTGTCATGTACAATTCGACTATTAAACCTATCAGTAACACATAAAAATATAAAATAAATATATAAATGAATAAATAAATAAAAATTTAAAAAAAAACCGTATTGACAATGTGAGGGTACATTAAAAACTGTTACACTAAAACTAGTTATCTTCCCTTGCATGCGCAAAAAAGCATGAAAATAATATATTGTTTAGAAATAATTGTGGATTAAAATTTGCTAAATAATCAATCCTTTTTCCATTAATTCGTATAGTTTTATCTAAACAATTTTTTTCTAATACCCGCCTGTGTTAATATCCGTCAATTCAGGCATCTACAGGGCAATTTTGTTGACCTCTCTTACAGGGACACCATATTAGGTGGGTCAACGTCGCTCCCACAGTAAAGACAGATAATATAGGGAAGGAAAGAACATCCATGCCTTGCCCAGGATTCGAACCCAGAACCTTTCTGTTGCAAGGACAGTTCCCTGCCCCCTACACTGGCCGGTCGACGTTTTATCCAAACAACTCTATAATATTTTGGAAACTGCTAATCCTATTGTTTAGCATTGAACAACGTGCTAAACATACCGTCAGTTTCTATTACGCTAACTTAATATGCATGTTTAGCAAAACTTTGAACTTATTTATTAATTTATTTTAGAGTTTTTGAAAATGATTTTTATTAGTGAGGCAAAACATTAAAGAAGAAGTTTGTTTTGAAGGGAATAAATCCGGGAATAAATTAAAATTAACCCAAAATATTTCGAAGAACTTTCCGAGAATTTTCCCTTACTTAATATCATTTACTTGCTGGAAAATAAATATATTTGTGGGACTATTCATATGTGTACCAAAAACCCTTTCCTGACAAAACCTGTGTTTTTTTTCTAGTCGTCACTACATCAGTAATATTACGATTGGATAGGCAATGCCTCAATATGAATAAATCATAAAACTTAATCTATTCTACCATAACGGCATCTTCTGTGCCTTAGTTACTTAGCAAGTTACGCATCGACGCTTGGAATATTCCAGAGCCATAAGATGAATGTTGTATAAATCCCTGAGGGTGACAGAAAGGGAGGTTCTGGATGGACTATCAGGTGATCCTTTTAATCAAAGTGCAGCACTAGGGAGACACAAAAACGTTTTCTTATCAAAGAACATGTGCGTCGTCATAGCAACCGATGTGAAGACCTAATTAAGAAACATGTAGCGATGAAGATTAATTGTAGCAGCAGCGCAACTGAAGCTAGATTTCCACCTAGCCCATGTCGCAAATAAAGCGGTCCTCTTTTGTTGGATTTATTTATCTGAAGGATCATCCGTCTATTCTGGAATCCGATGGTGACGGTCTTGGGTTAAAGAGATCTTTCAGCAAGATTTCGTATTATTTTCTTTTCTGTTTGCTTTTATTCATTTTTTTTTTCGCTTTGTGCGTAGGCGGGAACAAGATTGAAGAATTTTTGTGATTCGGAAAGGTTTTTTTTTTCCACTTTCTTTTTGGCTCATGTGAAGAAAAAAAAAATGTTATTATATTTTCTTGATAATGGATAAGTCAGATGATTATTAGTGATTTTGAAAAAGAAATAAAAGCATATTTTTGTATAAAGTGTGACACTAATAACTCATTATCTTATCTTACATTTTATTTATTTTATTTAATTTTTAACGGAAATAAAATAAATTCCAGACACATTTATTTACTCAAACTATTTGCCGATGTTTATTTTTATCTGTTAAAAGATCCTTTACTTATTTATACTGAGAGTTTTTAATAAAAGCACAGCATTCACACAACAGTTTAAATGAGTAATTGTCAAATCAATGTGACAAATAAACAACTACAATCAACATGGTATTAAATTATGCTGTGACTAATTTGTCAATTCAATCAGACAAGAACTTACAATCTACCAGTACACTTCAACATGAATAAACCGCCATCTTATCTGCCACATTGTCACTATATTAAAATTGCGCAATTTCTCGCCTTTAAACTTTTAAATTATGGTCTAAAGGCATCTGTTACACGTTTAAAACACGCTCTGCCAACATTTCACGTAAGAATTTCGTTAAATTGTGTAAATATACGTTAATTAAGTAAATATACTGCACATTGGTGTAAGCTTTATCAATTATTAGTGCCACAAAATTACACCCTTTTAAGTGTGCAAGAACGTTCCATTCAATATTTAATTGATAATTTTTAGAGTTTTTCAACACCAAATTCGGATAGGTATCACTCTACAATTTTTACAGTGTATGTAAAAATTAGAACAATGATTTGTTCGTAAAAAGTCGAAATTATGAAGAAAATATAGTTGACTCGATTCTTCATAACAGCAAATATAAAGTTTCTGTGAAGAAACTGATAACTTTTGCTCTTCACATTTCCAGAATTTTTTTCCCTGAAGTTTTTATTTACAATGTAGCAATTCGTAAGATTAGGATACAATATTGAAAAGTATCCAAACGATGAAAATTTTTTTTATTGAAAAATTCAAAATGATGAAAACATTTGTTTTTGCTAGAAACGAAAATCGACTTAGGAGTATGAAAATTCTGTGACATCACATCATTAAGTGGATTACATGCTATTCATTCATGAATTGGAAGAATCCAGTCTTCCAAGAGAAATTATTTACAGTTTATAAAAATGGAAAGTGATTGAGTCGGATATTTTTAAGTAAATAAAACAAAGAAAGTTTCTTCCTTAACAAGTTGAAATGCTGAGAAATTGATTTAAATTTAAAATCGAGTAAAAAAAAACAAAAACAAAATTTTTATTCCCTTAATTATGTGCATTATAAACTGCACATTTATGAATTAAAAGAGCTTCCCCGCCTTCCCAAAAGTTTTTTAGTGTAAAAATTTAAAAAAATAAATAAATAAATGAAAATAAAAATTAGGATGACTTGGATAATTTTCAATTCGTTAATTCTACGAATTAACGTATAAAACGGTACTTTTGTTCATCAAATCAGATTATTTGAAATGTTGGGGCCCAAATCAAAATTTGTTTGCTCTTTCATAATTAATTTCCGTAATTAGGAATTATAAGTATATTCTTCATTCTGTATCTAAAAGTGTAGGAAACTTCAAATACACTTGTTAATTGCACTTTTGTGTCTTGAAATTAAGCTTATTTCAACAATATTTTCAGTCTCGAGATTGCTTTTGCAAAATATACAGAACAGCCAAAACGTTGACTTCATTTATTTTCTCATCATTTTCATTCAGCGATGCTACAATTCTTCTCATAAGCAATTTTCTATGCTTCATTTTTATAGAAAGAATGATACCAATGGACTGAAATTGAATGACTTGGGAAATATACAGGGAAATAATTAGGTGTAAATTGGAGGATGTGTCGGACATTGATAAATAAACGAAAAAGTTTTCTCGTTTGTATCTTTATCTGATGACGTAAGGAAGTCTGAAGAATAAACTTTTTTCGATAAAGAGAAAAAAATAATAATAATGAATATGTCATGGAATAATTCTTAAATTCAGTGGTTATTATTTGTTAAATTGGTTTTTTTCCCTTGATTTTAGTCGGGAAATAAGAAAAAGAAATTTTAAATTATTGAAATTCGGTAAATAAGGATTCATTAAATTAACCGGATGTATATATAAAGAGAGAAACAATGAATTTTTCTGAACAAAATAAGTCGAAATAATTAAGATTTAAATTTGAATTTGATATAAAAATGAAATTAAAAAAAACTGAAAATTCATTTTAACCACTTAAGTTTTTTATATGATACTCATTTAAGAACTGGAAGGGCCTACTTATCTCTCTACGGATTTTATTTACATTATTACACAGTCAATTTTCAAATAATATTAAATTAAAATCGAAACGAACGAAATTTTTGCATTGAAAAAGTGAAATTTGTGAAGACTTTCACTTGAATTAAAACCGAAAACTGAATAAAATGAAGGGAAAACTTTCCAGACTCGAGACACATAAATGAGTACATTACATTACATATATGGAGTCAATCACATTCTTCAGCGGTGTGAAAGAGGAGAGGGGTAGACTAGAGGAGAGGGGTAGACTAGAGGGAAGGGGGAAGAGATGTTTAGATGAAATGACAGGGAATGACGAGGACTTTTCTTCGAGATTCTTTTGACGAGGTGAAATGACGCCGAGGACAGTTATCTGGGTACATGGTCGACGCTGAGAAGATTGCCCTTAAATGCCTCTTTAACATCAATCAGCTCCCTGGGGTCGAGAGTTCTGGAGATAGAAGAGAAGAAATCCACGAATCATCTGGAATGACTCCTTATCATTCACGACGCCTCTTCTAGAGATGACACAAGAATAAAATTCCGTTCGTAATGTCACACGTGATGACGGCGATGATTCTTTGTCTAGTGGTAGTCAGTGTTAAGAGTTCGAATTATTTCGACGATTTCAACCTTGAAAGAATTTTATGAATATATTAATGAATAAAGCATTTTCATAACATTAATTGTATACAATTTAATTAAAAGTGAAATAACAATTCTTTAATAGTTTTTAAAACTTGTGAGCATTATGGTTTATTTATTTAAATTTAATGAAGCGCAAGATAATTGTGATCATATTTATATTTTTCACAACAATGCTTTTAAATTAAGTGTAATTAAAATGACGTATATTCAACTAATTAAGATTCTTTTAAAAGGTAATTTGATTCAAATGAGCGAAAGATAACAAAACGAAAAAAGCATTACGTACTCAAAGTAATGAAATCAAACTTGTTTTGCTAACTGAATCACATGCATCACTCAACCATGGCTCAGCATGTAAACTGAATCAGATGAAAAAACAAAAAGAGGAACCAAACAAAATAAAAGGTACTGGTACATTTATTTACTTCGCATTAGAGCTGCACAATAGGCTATTGGTGACGGTCTGGGAAACATCTCTGAGGATGATGCGAAGACAACATACATACGACACGTCCCGTTTTACAGGGAGGACATATTCACACACCATCTATCCATCCGCAGATCGTAATTTTGACCTGAACCAGAGCACGATCAATCTATGATCCAGTACACCCAGAGGTATTGATTTGTTATGAGAATTTAGAGGACTTTGTGACCCCGATATCTTTAACGTGCACAAGTCTTCGTCCTGCGGGTACCAAACTCACGACTTGTTGGACATTGATCCTGCCGCCCTACCAGCCATGTTTAGCAAATCTTTTAATATCAAAATGAAAATTCTCAGCTGAAGTCGTTATTCAACTCTTTAGGTTATATTCATTCAAGTTAAACAACCTGGTTTTTAAAAGTCTGAACAAGACTTTTAAACCACATCTTTTTAAAATAAATAGTTTCATGTAAAATATACACAACATTCACAGGATGCATTCGGTAAGGTGGAATAAGAGGTTTGTACTAATCTTTTCAAGCTTTAATTATGATACGTAGTTTTGTAAATACTTTAAACTTTGTGTGTTCCAGTCTAGTTTCTAAAAGAGAGTTTTTGAGGCTATTTTTTTGAAGGCTCTTTATAGAAAAATGGTATTTTTTGGTGAATATGTTATTTTTTTTTACCCGTTAGGGTTTAAAACTTTCCTGTTTTGTCAATTTTTACCAGCTTTAACTCCTAATAAGAAAAATGACAGTCATAGTATGAAAATACAGTTTAAAAATGAAAAGAGCTTTCAATTTAATTAGTAAGAAAAATTGTTTACCACTGCGATGTTTCAGAACAAAAAATTACTTCGTTTAATAATTTTTGCAAAGGTGAAAGTTTTATAAACTCCCCCAAACGTTGAAAAGGTTTTTCTTTCTTTATAAGCAACGTTAAATGTCCTACAGATTGAGTTTACTATCATATATATTAAACTCCATAGCCTTGTAGTTTCGAACCCCACCCAGAAGACGAACTTCTGGATCAAGCATAGGAACAAACTATGCCTTCGTGGAGGACTTTTTGATGGAGCTAACCTTCACTTGCGCAACATAAAGGAAAACCACTTAAACCACTGACGGTTAGCCCGACGACAAGGAGATTCTAACCCATGATCCGTTTAACACTGAGGATACTTTGCACCAGCACTGTGGTTTATGCGAACTGGTTGAATAATGCGTATCAACCAGCCACTATGGATGGTGTTTTCAATAGAAATGTAAACAATAACAATCTCGAGCTCGGGACCTACTCTAGTTTCGGTTAAAAAGTTTGCAGCTGCTTACTACATGTTATTCTGATAGGCGATGTTTTCAAACAGGTAATTTTGTTTTCAATAAAAGAAATAAATTAGATAATTTCTGAGCTCAAATCTGCAGTCTTTTATAAGATATTAATGTTATTATGTAATTCTGGGGAGTTTGGAGTGAAAATGTGTTTTAGTTATATTATTATTAATTATTAAAAAAGGTGACATAGTTGCTAGATTTTGAATAACTCGCTTTTTTGACAATCTTGATTTGGCCTCTTTTCATTTGTTTATTACTGTTTGTTCGTGTTGCAAGCTGTGCACCATCTTACGTTAGTGTTAACACTTTTAGTATTGTAAACACAAGTATTGTTAGCATTGTAAACATAAGTAATAAGTAATCAAATACATTGTTTGCAAGAATCTCAAAACACAATGATGTCAAATGGCTTTAAAATACAACTGAAACAGTAATCCGGAAATTTAGGCAGTCCCGAACTTGCAGCGTTCCCTAGTGTAGAAAACACCATCCATAGGGATTTGAACCTTTGTCCTCGTTGAGAGGATAACACTCAAATTTTGTTATAGCGGATTAAAGGCACAGGCTTTTAGTAATCGAAGCTGTTGAGCCTGAATTTGTTATTCTTGATTTAGCCGTAGCAGAACGCAAAAAAGAATCACAGCTATATTTAGAGTTTAAGTTACCTCCTATTTTGCTGCTGTTTTCCAACAGCGAAAAAAGATTCAAAAAATCATCTTTAAGTACTCTAAAAAATCTTCTCAACACAATGAAAAATATGCAGAATTTATTTGAAAATTTATGAACAGTACTTAAAAATATGCACTCAATTTCTCTCTAAGCAAAACAAAAATCACCAGACAATATATACAAGGCGTCCAAAACTTTCCGAGTTCCAGCACTTGAGCTGGAAGCATTGAAGAGACAATTGAGTGTCTGGCATAAAAGCTCAGCAAAGATATTGAAATTATTAAAAAGCACGCCACAAATGTAGCAATCGCATCTTCAAATAAAGCCTCCCTTCTGGCTGTTTTCAAGGAAAATTCATCCTCTTCCTCAGACTTCTTTGGAAAAAAGTTCATTAAATCCTTTAGACTATCAACGTACGTTTTTTGCCGTTCAGATTCAATTTTTTTGAACGATTCACCGATCAGATGTGATGAGTTGTCTGACTTCAGAATCATTAAAAGCTGTTCATTTTCACTTTCAGAGCTCTCTCCGACAGCTGGTACAGTTGCATCAATACTATTTGCCATCCGTGATGTAGATCGAGTGACTCTAGTGGATTGTGAGCGAGACATTTTATTAGACCTTGATTTCTGTAAAATAAAATTTATTAAGTCAAATTATAGAGTAAAACAGTTCAATTATTGAATTGTTTATTTCCTATAAAGAAGTCTTATTTAGTTTCAAAAATCAATCTCAATGTTCGGCAATCATTTTGCGTTATTGCTAGTATTTGCAATTAAGCCGTAAAAGAAATAAGGTGAATTTATGACTTTAGTAATTTATAGTGTGCTTCTAAAACTAAGTTTAGGAAAGATTTTTAGAATGTCATAATTTCAGACAACAAAGCAAACATTAAGTCACAACTTCTCTCTGTATATAAAAGCAAAAGTCTGCATGGATGTTCGCTAATAACTGAAGAACTGGAGCTAAACAAGCATGGTTTTGAAGTCGCATCTTTTTAAAATAAATAGTTTTATGTAAAATTTACTGAACATTTATAGGATGCATTCGGTAGGACGGAATAAGAGGTTTGTACTAATTTTTTTGTGCTTTATTAATGATACGTGCTTTTGTAAATACTTTTAAGCTTTGCGTATGTTCCAGTCTAGTTTCTAAAATAGAGTTTTAAGACTATTTTTTTGAAGGCTCTTTATTTTTTGACAGATTGAGTTTACGATCATTGATGTTAAACTCCATAGCCTTGTAGTTTTGAATTCCACCCAGAAGACAAACGCCTGGATCGAGCATTGGGACAAACTCGTGGCTGACTTTTTGATGGAACTAACCTTCATTTGCTTAGCAAGGAGGAAAACTGTATGCACCCGAAACAGCTTAGAACTGTTTTTACTGCAGTTCGCTAGTTTTTATAGGCTGGTTTGCAAAGAATCGAAACTTTAGAGTCATTTAGTTCAGGCGCCATATCGAAATGCAAAATTTCATTGTTTAAAACCACTTCTAGATCTGTTATTGTTAGATTAATACATTGAATAGCTTCACTAACGGACATAGCGTTCTTTGTCACAGATTGCTAATATTTTTTCTATAATTTTGCGTTATTTTCTTCCCCTCTAAGTTGTGCTGTTTGCATGCAATATTTAAAAATTTGTTTTTCATTGTTTCAACGTTGTGTTATTATGGAAACAGTTACAAAAAATAGAAACATTGTTACAAGAATGGTTTAAGCTAAAAATGGAAGCAGACAAATTTCGACAAAAAAGGAACTTTAAAGCTTGCTAAATTAATAGTTAAAATGCTGAAGGAAAAAATTTACTAGAAACAAGTACGAAAGCTCAAATAAATTGTCGTAAAATTTTTTTTTACCCTCGTAGGTAATTTTAAACATTAATCTGTCCAATATTCATCTCTTTTGTCCAAACGATATTTTAATTTAAAAGACAAAATTTTTGAACTTTAAAACTAAAACTTATTTCCAAATAACTAGACATATTTATTAAGAAAAATTTTTAATGCTCCAATTGCATATTACTATCCTGCAAATGAAAAATCATAACTTTAAATACTCAAATTTTTAACGGAGAGAGGTAGGCACCAGCAACGGCTAGATGCATTAAACTTAAATTTTTATTCAAAGACATTCCCATGTAAAAAATAATTTTTAATAGTAATTAAACAATGATTGTAAACAGAGATTGTGATAAAGGCGGCACTTTTATCACTATTGTACTTATGGCGCAATCTTACGTGTGCATTTTTCATTTGGACAATCCTTATGAAAGTTTAAATAGTTACAGCATGATATTAGATGCTGTATGTAACAAATTTTACTTTTTTCAGTGCAAGTTTATACTAAGGCTTGCTTATTATAAGAGATTGGAAAATATTCAAAATCTTTGAATGATAGCAACCAGATTATGCGAAATAAAATTGCGCAATTTTACTAAGAGAATTGGAAACAAAATTTTCATTGTAGAAGTTACTCGCAACAAAATGAACTAGATTTTATATTTTCCTATAATATTCAGTTTCATGGTTTTCTGTTGAATAAGTGATCAGAGTTGCAAACTGCTCCAGTTTCTACAAAATATTGTAGCACGCACTAGATAACTACCAACTAAAATTTGCAGATTTTGTCAATTTTATGAAACGCTCAATACGAAGCAGCTTTAAAAGATTTGCGTTTTATATAATAAGCTTCAGAATTATTTAAAAGTAGTGGATAAAAAACCGTATAAATTTAATTTAAACCAAGAATCATTTATTAAAATACAAACTTTGAAACCGCTAAACATTTATCAGTAAAGTTGGGTAAATGCTTATAATATTTATATAAAAGTGGCTACCGCAAGTTGACTTCCCTTTTTAACCAGGAGAAAAAGGTTAGAGAGCAAATCAGTGAGTCCAAGAAGACTTGGAAAATGCGGTTAACTTTAGTAAATAAAATTTTAATACGAGTAGTTTTGAAAAATCTTCAAACAAACGGTAATGAGTAATTTTACGGTAACGAGTATTTTTAAGATCAATATGTAAATTTTTTATTATTTAAATTTAGTCAATCTATATATGGAAAATAAATTGTAATCAAGAATAGCGTTTCAGATAAGAGTTAATACAAATTTTGTACTGAGTCAAAAAGCATATTTTAATTTTCATAAAATTTTATAATATTTGGTGAAAATTCTGTTTCATATAGAACACACGCTATCTAGCCTAAACTTTAACTCATTGATGCTCTGTATAATGGAGCATAAGGTAATAAAGTTCCTTAAAAGAAAGTTAAGAGTATTATTAGTAAACTCCAGTTATAACATTTTTTAGAACTTTATAATGCATTTCTTTTTATGCTTTATCGTCGTTTTATAAATCCTTTGCTTAGGCATAATTGCACTATTTATATTTTAGGAAAATTCTATACATTTTTTAAGTACTCATATAAAATTTACATTTTTTAAGTACTCATATAAAATTCTAAGTTTTCGTTTATTAGTTGTTAGGTAAAATTATATTTGACATATTTAAAACTAGTGGTAGCTTCGTAAAGGTACACAAGTAGAGACATTTACATAAAGAGAAAGGGTTCACAAAAGCTCTTGCTTAAAATACAAAATATTTTTTGAATTATTCCTTACCAATGTTGCGAAGACTAGTTTCGAGATTAAATAAAATTATAGCTTTGTCACTGTTTTTTGAAAGTTTCAAAATCTACAATCTGATTCCTGCCAAATCTAAGGTTTTAATCAGTGCTACCTCAGCAACCTTCATTTATGAAGCCATGAGCCCAAGTCTTATAGAACATTTTCTCAATGTTATAAAATACAGATTTGCTAGTTTCTCAATACAATAGTAAGAGTTACACAGAATCTAGAGTAGACAATGCTGCACCAAACTCAGGCAAAATACTTATGTTTTCGATATAACTCATGCTTGTCTAAAGTTAAATCTCCTGAGTAAATTGGAAATAATTTCCACTTTTCTTAAAAAACTATACTTAGTAAAGTTTTAGCTAGAGTTATGCAATTTTTTTATAGATTAAAAATCATAAAGTTTTAAAATAGCTTCACGCAGAACAAATATTTCAGATTCCTTTATTTTTTAAGGACCATAAATACAAGGCTTAAAATATTTAAAACGGAAAAAATAAATTTATCGTATTTTATTTTTAACTATAAATACCCTATCTACATAGAAATCAAATTTTTCATTTAAAATCAAACTCTGGGTTCAGAAAGAATTCGCGGGTAAAATATGAAAACAAATTAGTTTTAAAAAGAAGAACTTTTCAATTAAAAACTATAACTAACCCTAATTTGCGTTACAATAAAAAGGAAAAAGTTACTTTCGTCCGCTAGCCAGACAAAAATGACCAATGCTCTAACTAAATGTTATTGGATAAATACATTGAAGTAACTGAATAAAAATACTGAAAATTTGAGAAGGTATTTTCAATTCAAATTATACAAGTTGGAGGTTGGAAAAAAAGGAGGAAAAATCTGAAAAATTTAAAATTTTAAAACCCTGGATCATCGTAACCACATGTTCTTTACATATTCAGTTCTTTTATGCATTCAGGTTTTTAATATATTCAGTTTTACAACTAAAGCTTTCAAATATCGAACATAATTTAAACGTTAAGAAATCCAAACCTTCATAAAGGTTTAATTCAACAGGTTTGACCAAGAGCAAAATAATTAAGAGAAAGAGAAAGGGCGATAAAGAAGATACTTTTAAAAAATTCAGAATCAAAATTTTAATCTAGTACTTAGACTGCAAGATAGAAATAAAGTTATTCGAAACATCTATGCTAGATAAATTCTTAAGACAATAAGTAAAACTTTTCTAACATTTATATCAAGGTTTATCTACTATTGCGCTTACAAATTTAAACAGTACTGCATCTATATGATTGTTAAGATATTAATTTTAGTTACAGATATTAGTTAATAATTTTGTTTAAAAAACTAACACGCAATATCATAGAGAGATTACCCTCTTGAAAGAAACACTTACTTTAACAAAGAATCCGGCAATGATTAAAATCACACAAATTTTAGTCACACAAACGTCAAAATTTGATTTTTTATATGAAAAATTTTGTGAACAAACCTCAAGCTGACTATTTCTGCAACGCATAACGAAATTTTCCTGCAGATGTCACAGCGGCCTCCCTGGCTGAGCGGTATCGCCCGCCAAACTCTCTGTTAAGCGTGGAGGTGGCGGGTTCGAATCCCGCCATAACCCTAGATGTATTCCTTGTGATGTCCTGCTCTATATTGTGATATCTGTCCTTCTACTTGACAAAAGCTTATAAGCCTTAATTGAGCACATAAGTCTGCAAATGTATTTTGTACCAATAAACCAACACAGATGCCACAAAGACCAAGGGTCCTTCAGACCAAGCGTTCTGAAACGTAGAAGTGGGCTCTATTCCCTGGATATATCTTTTATATTTGCTGTGATATAATATACCATAATTAGTGCTATCTGCTCTTCAACATAATTTAACAAAGCTATCTGAGCACACATAGTTTGCAGATTTTTAATATAAATATTTAAAGAAATAATAATGAACTCGATAGAGCCATGGTAGCAGAGTGACTGAGGTCACGAATCGCCACGGAAAGGGTCGCAGGTTCCTGTTGCAAAATCACTGTTGATCGATGTTACTGTGGAATTACCATATAAGAACTAAGTTGAAGTAAAACCATAATTTGGTCATTTGTAGGTATGTCTGTGCCAAATACTCCGATGTAGCGGATTTGACTGCCATTTATACTATTGACTTACAGCTTATTAAAAAAAGATCTTTAACTAAATTAACAAATTTGAAATTAATCTTGCTAAAATTAATTGAAAGGATGAAAAAATAAAACTTCTTTTCCGTTAGATTATTGAAGGCTCTTAAGTTTTTCAATGACATTAGGTACGAAAGTGTGACATTTTTAGCCAAAGTCTGGGATGTTAATATTTTGGCTACACCAGCTTAGTTGGTGTGGTCTTATTGTTTACGTTACTCAAATGTAAAAGTCTAAAACTTTATTTGCGAAGCGGCCCTTTTTTTTTTTTTTTTGTATCATTGCTGAGAAATTTGTCGGTTTGTACCTCTAACAGTATATCAGCTAATGGTAAACTTGGAGTGGTATGTTTTCCTTGTAAGACTTACGGATTTAGTCCAACTTCGACACTTCCCACTTCGTTTCTGTAAAGGCCAAAGGTTCTTTAGTTACTTTCGACGCAAACATGCTACATTCTGAGTCATAATCATGGACCTTAATCTCTCATTTACACCAGCCTGGTTGGTGAGACTTAGCTGTTGACGTGGCACTAATGTAAATATCTGATGTTTTATGAATCACAGACGCCTTGTGTTTCCAAATTGCTAAGAAAGTCGCTGGTTTGTACATCGAAAAGTACACCAGCTAACGGCGAACTCAGAGTGACATGTTTTCACAGCAACACTTACAGATTTAGCACTACTTTAAGTGCTTGATGCTTGTAAGCGCTAAAGGTTTTATAGTGACTTTTAATACAAATTTACCACATTTTGAGTCAATGTTGGAGAACTTAAACTCTCAGTTACGCCAACTTGGTTGGTGAGATTTTGTTGCTGATGTTGCACTAATATAAAACTCTACAATTTTATTTATAAAAGGGGCACTTGTCTTTAGCTAAGAAAGTAGATGGTTTATATCCTTAATAGCACACTAGCTAATGGGGAAATCTAAATAACAAGATATTCCAGCAAGACTAAAGGATTTGGTCTTACTTTGGTTAAGTATTTGCAAACGCTGAAGTTCTTTTGCAACTTTGGAATACAAACGTGTGATCATTTTTATTTTATTTTAAATTCTGATATTTTAGTCTCTGAGACATCCTGCTCCTAAAAATTAAGGATCTGATAGGTAGGTAGATACTTTATTGACGTCACACTAAAGCTGCGAGTACTGATACTGCACACCCTTGGTATCAACGCAGGCTGAAGTGGTCACCCACCCACATACTGACTGCAGCAAGTGATTAAAGATCCAAAATTTATTGAAAAAGTTTTCTGAATTAACACCCTAATGTGTTGTGATAAAAAAATTTGTTTGGTTTGAGTACCGATGTTATTGAAGAACTGAGTTTGCAACAAATAGCAAACAAGATCGTTAATCGTGACAGTAGAATACAAGATAAATATTTTGTGCCCCAAAAGTTACAGACAGACAAATACTTTAAGTTTGCAGACTTTAAAAGATTTGAATTGCAGAACTAAAGCATTAAATAAGTTCGAGTCTCAAAAATACCAAAGCATTTATCATGGAAATAGATTTGTTGTAAAATCCCTTTGATGAGAAATATGACAATAGGTAATTACTTTATTAACGTAGCACTAGAGCCGCACAATGGGCTATTGGCGACCGTCTGAGAAACAATTTTCCTGAGGATGATCCGAAGTCATATAATCTAGAAGTTATGTAGGGGAGAGTGGGGTCAATTGAAACATTTTCTACTTAACTATTTTTAACTAACAAAAAATCTAATATATTATTAGTATTAATTGACAGGCGAGTAAAATAAACTATCCTCTACTAGAAAAAAAATACCTTATTTTAAATGTTATTATATTAGTTATTAACAATTTTTGACAGTCGTGCACTTTGTTACAATTGTTCCCACTTACGGGGTCAATTGTAACAGTTAAGAAATTCAACTAAAACATAGTTAATTATACACATTATCATAGTTGTGATATATTTTTTTATTGATCAAAATAGTCGTGATATTTTAGGAGTAAAAATAATAATGAGCAGAGACCTAAAGGGTTAAACTCTTAACTTTAAGGGGATAAAAATTTTAATTTATGCTGTGAAAGGTGACTAATAAAATAATGCACATGAAACATAATATAAATGATATAGGAAACTATTGGTAGTTCTTAAAGAGTTAAGTAATGTTTTGCAAACATAAGATTATTTATTTTCAGCTGTTACAATAGTTCCCAAGACGCCATTTCAGCTTCATTTGTTAAAAACAATGTTAGTTAATTAACAAAACTAATTTTTTTTATTGAAATGTTAATTAAGGTGTCCACTTGCATATTCGGTTAATAATTTTTATTTGTTTAAACAAATTACTTTGTTACAATATAATATTCCAATACCAAAAAAAGTACTTACGTAGCGTGAAAATATCTTTTGCGATGTAACTCTTTCAAAAGTACATAAAAATGGTCGCAGCTGGGGTGTACATGTAGATTTGTACACCCCAGCTTATACACCTTGTGCGCCACCTAGGAACCAAATCTAGAACCCGACACTCGAAATCTTTGCTCTGTTACAATCGTACCCTGTTACAATTGACCCCCCTCTCCCCCACTGTATTGAACCAAATTGGCTCAATGGTTAAGGCTTTGAGCTGTCGTTGTGAATGACTGGGGTTCGATTTTTAGAAGCGCTTAAACCCAACACAGCTTCAGATAGATGGGTATCAGCTTATTTGGAAAGTAAATGCATCATTGTGAGCAATGCTGACCACATTGCCAACCATACCATTCGACACAAAACTCTGTTTGTGTCGAAATCCATGCTAAATTAGAAAGCAGATAATAACAGAAAGCAAATTACACCACTCAATTGAGTGCACAAAAATGCATGCGCAAAAATAAGATTGCTCTGGGAAATCCTGAAACATGTGAGTATTGTGTGTCATGTTTAAGGTCCATGCTCCACTCTTACAGTCGTGGTCAAGGGACGTAATATTTTAGCCTATAGTAGTGCCAAGACTAATGGTCCTGTTCTGGATATGTCTTATTTTCAAGTTATCTCAAATCACGTAACACGTGAGAAATTCCACCAACAGCAGAAGTATAACTTTATGAATATAATTTATAAATATCTTGAAAACATATATAAATACACAATGTGTCCAGAAGTATCCAGACACCCACCTAAATTATCATAGCGTGTTTTTTATTTTTTTTCTGGGTTCCTTAGTTCCGATGGTTGGAAACATGAACTCTGAGATGCATGCTGACATTTTGGATTATGCAGTTCTTCAAACTGTAAGACAATATTTTGGGGATGGGCCTATTTCTCTTCCAGCCGGAATGCTGCTCCATTCAAGATTTTACGCATGGGTATTCAAAAACTGGACTAGTCTTCTCAGAACTCGTCTCGCAGTGGACTGATCGTTAAGACACGGTTCCCAGCAGATCACCGAAGTCAAGCATCACTGGCTGCGGTCAGTGTGCGGGTGGGTGACTACTTGGATCAGTCTGCGTAGGGACCGAGGGTGTGCGGTATTGCTCCTCGTTAAACTGTGCTACCGTAAAGTGCTCGACTTCGCGCGCAGGTCGTCGGGCTACCGAAGCGGGGGTGTCATCCCCTTTGCAGACTATCAAAATTGTGATGGCATGTCTTCGGATCATCCTTCGGGATATTTCCCAGACCGTCGCCAATAGCCCATTGTGCAGCTCTAGTGTGACGTAAATTAACAACAACATCTTCTCAGAACTATCTAAATCCTATGAAATACCTTTGTGAAGAACTAGCACGCAGTTTGCGTAGCCGACAAAATCTACCCTATCCTCTCTATCAGAGCTCATTTCAGATATCATGGACGACTGGAGTAGTGGTGGTTGTAGTTCATTTACGTTGCACTAGAGCTGTACAATGGGCTATTGGCGACGGTCTGGGAAACATCCCTGAGGATAGTCCGAAGACATGCCATCACAATTTCGATGCTCTGCAGAGGAATGGCATCCCCGCTTCGGTAGCCCGACGACCTGAACGCGAAATCGTGCACTTTACGGCAGAACAGTTTAACGAGGATCCATACCGCACACCCTCGGTCCCTATGCAGACTAATCCAAATGGTCACCCACCCGCACACTGATCGCAGACAGTGTTGCTTAATTTCGGTGATCTACTGGGAACCACGTCTTAACGATCAGTCCACTGCGGGACCATGGGCGACTCGGGGTCAATTCCTATGGCCACCTATTAAAAACTGGTGGAAACTGAGAGTCCACAGGCTGTCATAAATCCAAAAAAGGGACCGATGTGATTATGTGCCACAAGACTTTTTGAGTCTGCAAAAGTGTGTCCAGATACTTTTCGCTGAATAGTAGACTATTAAAATTGTAATTATTTTTTAAAAAGTTTTATTTAAGAAAATTGAGATGATTATTTATAAATTTGTTTCTGTTTTAGGAGCCATTTCCAAAGGAGGAAGAAAAAAAATGAAAGAGAAAAATAAAGAAAATGTTTTTAGTAAGTATTTGGTAAACGAAAGAAGACATAATAAAGACCAATCTTATATTATGTGAAATTAGCACTATATTCACTCAATTAAGCTGTTGTATAATTTACCATTTTATATTGGTTTGCAAAATTTCTCACATTTGTTTCTTAAGCATTGAAAATTCTTTCCTTTTGTTTTCCTTTCATGCAAGTGGTGTTCTCTCACGTATTTGAGGAAATTCGTACGTAAATCTCTGTTAATTTTATATTTATTTTAGAACTCTTCTTTTCAAAAATGTAAAAACCTTGACTTTATCTAAAATGCATATGTATTACATATATTATACAGATATTGCATTACTCATATTAAGCATTGAATATTTGCAGTACATAATTGTATTACACTAAATATGCATTACACATATTGTACTACACATATTATGTATTGCATATACATGAGCACTACATTAATGTGATATTCATTACATATACGCCTATATTAATGAATTTAAGTGACGATTGCTATCTTAGGGATAATGGGTAACTAAAGCGTTTATATTTTATTTTGTGCTCTTAAATATATATCAATACAGTTGAAGATCAATTTTGTCAAAATTGGTTTACAATGGATTTGTTACGAATATGTATTAATGTATATTGCCTTTAAAGTAACGCAAGTCAGAAGTATTGCTTGCTAGAGAAATTTTGTCAGATTTTTACAAAGAACAGACCTAAGTTAACAGCCTAAATAATGTCCAAGCACTACTATTTTTTATCAAAAGTTAATTAAAAATAATTAATAAATAGAATTAAAAAATAATTCATAAACATAATTAAAAAATAATTAATTGAAAGTAATTCATGAAATTAATTAATAAAATAATTAGTAAAATAATTAATAAAGGAAATTAATAAAAAAAATTAATGAAAACTAGTTATTTTCTTTCGTTCCCTCAACGCAATTAAAATTTGAAAAAAATCACGATTTTTTATAAAGTTTTAAAGCTGGCAAAGACTTTTGAAACAAACACGCTTTAGTTTATTATGTTTGTTTAATTATTTGAATAACTTAAGTAAATTAAATTCTGATCAATAAATAAATTTTTTTACGTTCGAGCAGCATTTTAGAAAAAAAAAAAGAAAAAAAAACATAAGTATACCAGTTTTTCATAATTTTGACCGTGTATCTCTTCTCTCATTATTAAGAATACTAGATCAGAAGAACCCAAATCTCACCACCTGAAGATGATTGAACAACTTGCTCCACATACACTCTACCCAACCAAGCAATCAATTTTTTTCGAGAGATATCTACGTCATATAGGAAATTTTTGATATTTCTCGAATGCGTGAAGTGTCAGAAAAGTGTGTGATTTAACCTCATCCTTACTTCAGAATTAAGGAAGGGACAATTAACGCAATTTCACACCAATTACTGATTTCAAAGAAATCCAGTCTTACGAAATTTCTAACAGTCTTTCTCTTTGGAACAGATTGTCTTGCTTTTATGATGTCTCTTGCATACAGCTTAAGGACTCGGATGATAAAAGTTAACAGTCTGGAACGGTGCAAAGGATGGAAGCTCGTGATTTTATAACAGATTGGATTCAAAATGTATAGCGGATATCGTTAACAGGAATTGTTGAGAAAGGACTAAAATGTCCTACCACCGAAGATAAACTAAGTTTCGGATTACTTTGAAATCATTAATTGGAATTCTTGTGTGGTATATCACCCCCCAATGCTGCGAGAGTTAGTGAAAAGGGTAGTAAATTACTGATCAATTCTAGCACCATGCATAAATACCAAATTTTTCCTGTCCCTATCACGCTGTAGAAAGGTTAGTCAAACTTGTAACAGAAGCTGGAATAAAATATGTGAACATGAAACTAGAGATAGAGATACAACTAGCGCACAACACTTAAGTCTAGATCACTTTAAACTCTTTTTCCCCATAGAAATCAGCTTTTAAATATGTAGAAGAGGAATCTTAATAATGCAGTAAGCCAAAGAATCTGAACTGAACTGTATAAAACATATGGGCACCTGAGGCCGCTTGCGGTCCTTTTCCCATTCATCTTTAGCTTGAAGCTCTTTCTGGTGTTTCGATGATGTGGTGGAATGCAAATGAAGTAAAAGAGTATTCATGTGGATAGATAATAATTGAGTTGTTTCCGACTGTGTAGTTATATGAAGTAAGGTGACAAGTGAAAATATGAGGTACAACTTGAGCTGAGCTGGTATTGTAAAAATGAGGCTGAGCCAAAGAATCCTACTCCATTGAGAAACTTTGTAACTAGATGCAAACATAATATAATATAATTACCACACCAAACAAATGGATGGTTGGTTGGTAAGTTGTATGTGGAGCTCGACGAGTAACCATCTTTATGTGGTGAATTCCAGGATTGTTTTGATCAAACATAGTAAGAGAAGAGGTATACTTTGAGAATAACCAAAAATTGAACTTATGTTTCTTTTTCTAAGGCGTTTCGCGAATGTAAATATTAAATTATTGCTCAAAGTTAAATTTATTTAGAATATTCAAACCATCAGGAAAGCATAAAAATTTAAACAAAATTGCTTCAAAAGTCTTCGCCTACTTAAAAAAAATTTAGAAAGGTGGTACGATGAGCGATCGGAGGATATCAATCGATTTTAAAAATTTTATGCCGATTTTATCAATAGGAAAATTTTCAGCATAGAGGCATTCGGAAATACAAAAATCATTTCTTCAATCCTTTCTAGTATTTATGCTCTTTTCAATGTTGTTATTCTATTTTATTTTATATTTCAGCTCGAATGTGCCTTTTGTTTTTTGAAAACTATCTTTATTTTCAATATTTCTTTGAAACATATAGGAAATAAATTATTTTGGCAGAATTTACATAAGTTAAAAGCTCAGTGGGGAAACATGTTTAGCGAAAATGTGTAAACATTAATATCTCATAATTTAAGAATACAATATTATCGGTTAAAAAAAGGAAATTTAATTTATAATAATGTTGCTTTTGAGTACAATCAGAAAAATCGGTTCAACGTACAACAAGAAAATCGTTCAAATTTACGATAACATTAATATGATATTTACGATAACATTAATATGATATTTACGATAACATTAATATGATATTTACAATAACTTTAATTGCACTATGTTTTCGTTATAGCAAAATTATCGTGTCAAGTTTAGGATGTTTTAGTTTGCTTTACAATAAGGTTAAACTTAGCACCGTATTAAGATTACCCCAATTTTATAGGATCGTAAGCATTCCAAAATTTTTAATGGCGTATGGCGAATGCAAAAATATATTTTGAATATAAAAATATATCTTTTTGATGTTTTCTCTTATTCATAAGCTGATTTCTTTCAAATCCTACTTAATATGGTTTGATTTTCAATTTTTTTTTTAAATATAAGAATATTATTTTGCGGTTAAAAGTATAAAAAATGTATTTATTCTGTCGCGTCTTTAAATAACTCTGATTTCTGAGACAAACGCAAAAATATGTTTCGCAAATAGCTTTCAGATGTCTTCATACATGCCAAATGTTCAATGTTAATTAACATGTTCGATTAGTAAGATTTTCAAAAATTTAAGAAAATTATAACTCGTTGTTCCATTCCAAATGTCAATTAACAAGTTCGTTTAGTAAGATTTTCAAAAATTTAAGAAAATTATAATGTCAAACGCATAGAACTTACCGTTTTTATTATATTTATTTATTTGTTATTTCTTTTATTCATTATTTTTATTTTTCATTTTATTATTATTATTTTTTTAAAATAAGGTTAGTTATGATGGGAAACGCAGAAATATGTTATGATTTGATTCCGGGTTGTTTTATTCATTTCAAAGCTGAATTTTTTAAATACTTTATCCTTTAAACTATGGTAAATGCAAAAATCTCTTTGCACAATGGCTTTCAGATTTTTGGTTCTTTGAAAATAGCTTCCAGGTTCACTCGAAATCTTAATTTGTCAAATGCTTGGCATGTTGCAACTGATTTCCAGATTTGTTTTTTAACTTTATTTTACAAGCTTATCTATTAAACCGATTAAAAATTTCCAAGTATTATATTTTCGGTTGGTTTATACATTAATTTATTCTGATCTGTCTTTAAATAAGATGAGTCACTATGGTAAACGAAAAAGTATATTATGAAATAGCTTTTAGGTGTTTTATTTATTCATTCCAAATCTGAATTTTTCCAAATTTACTTAGTAAATTTATCCATTAAACACTTTAAAATTCTAAAATTATGATATTGTTGAATATAAGCATAGAGTATTAATTTATCCTGCACTGTCCTTAAATAAGGCGAATCACTATGCAAACGCAAAAATATCTTTTGCAGATAGCTTGAAAAAATCATTAAAAGCCTGATTTTTCCAAACTTAACTTAATATGCTTGTTTAAAAATTTAAGCGTAGAATTTTGTTGACTAAAATTGTAGAACACTAATAATATAAATTTATTCTGCCAGGTCTATAAAATCGTCATGGCAAAAACAAAAATTTGTTTTGCTATTTGCCTTTTGGTATTTTTATTTATTATACAGCTAGTTTTCACTTAATATGTTCTCCCCTTAAGCTTTTTTTTAGTTTAACAAATGCAATGCACGCACAGTGGATATTTTTAATATAGCACCACGCTCCGTTTACTTATATAGCACTCCAACTTATATTTATAGATTTGTTGTCTTCAGTATAAATTAGACATAACCTTAAGTTTTAGAACAACGCAAAATTAAAACAGTGATTTATATTTGTCTTACGAATGATTAATCTAACGTAACTACTTTTGTAATAGACATTTAGCATATGCGATCCCTCCTATAAATATGTGGCCTGCCCTTTCGTTAAAACTTAGCGTTAATAGATGGCGCGATAAGCCCATATAGACTCAATTAGCTCCTTTTGTATATTTGACCATAGTATTTTATTTGCAGTAGGCAAATTCCAAAAATAACTCTACCTTTTGTAATAAAGTTATTGTGATATAGCTCAAGGATAAGTTATTTTGTAAAATTTATGTTTGGGGAATGAAATTTTCATGGCAATGTTTAATATACAGTGTTACAAAACGGTGTTTATAATACAGCATATTCAATACTTTACAATTTTAGCTTTAGGATTTAAAATCAAATGTGCAAAAAATACTCATAAATTAATATACGCATGTGCTTTAACCTTGTGAAATAGATGTGCTTCTAAAATAACAATGCTGTTTTGATTTCGAACAAGGAAACAGATAGATATCAATAAAAATGTGAAATATATAAATGTATTTATTAGTTTAGAGTGAAAAATTATACATTTTATTACTTGTCAGCTCTATTTTGTAAAATATGAGATTGCAATTTAAAATAGAATGTTGTCTTCCATGCATAAGAAACATCTAAGTTTCAGGGGTTTTGATTAATATTTCCTATATTTACAGGTAATAGGAAACACTATTTTTTCTGTTAAAAATATTTTAATGACTATTTAAACAGAAATATATTTGTTTCTTTGCATAATTGAATGTTACAGCCATTTCACTTTTCAAAAACGTGCATGATTTTGTCAAACTATGCTAATTTTTTTCATATTTCTTAAAATTAAGTAATTTCTAAAAAAAATTAATTTTTGATTAATTTATTCAATATTATATTAATATTTATAGTTTATTCAATATTAGTTTTATTGAATATTACATTTTAAAATATTAAATTAACTAAACTTTGTACTTCGTAACAAAATTCAAAATAATGGAACAAGATTCTGAGAATTTTTAAAATAACTACGAAGCTTTAAGTAAGGATTAAAATACAGTTTGTAGGAAATCTTTTTATAAACAGTCTTTTTATAAGCCATTACCATAATTATGAAATCACGAATTTAACTACACTTGAATTTATGTATATATATGTATACGTATTAAGTCATTGAGGGAAAAAAAATAATATTTGCTAAAATTTTTTTACATCAATTTGTTTAAATACGTATTGAATTTCAGTATCTTAAACTGTAAAAACAGTGGTGTAATATCTCTCCGAATATGATGTTAAACAACTCAAAAAATATGTGAAAGAACACTTTTTCCAAGTTAGCATCAAATCGAGCAATCATATACAATTAAACCTAAACACTTAAAATTGAATAATCTCACACCAAACTCAAGCTCTTTTACATCATAAGAGAATCATTTTACCATTACAAATACATGCATATTGGAGTGCTTTAGAAGTTGCCAGTAAATTGTTTACAATTCATTATGAGCTAGATAGTTTATTGTCTCCTTCTACACTGATATTCCTTAACAGAAAAAAAATTTGCCGTTAAAATACGTATGCATGTTTTCAGTTGCGTAATAAGGGTAATTATATTTTAATTTTTAAATGCATTCCCAAATAAATTCACTAAATTAGCATTCCCAAGTAAATTCCATGTATTGGCACTTAATAAAGGTATATTCTATGTTCATGTATGAGTAAATTCAATGTCTTACCTCTGATGATGGTACTTGCTGCAGAATAAAATCTGTTAGCTGTTATTTCAAACTGTTGGATTTTTACTGTACATATACATTTAACGAAGTAATCAAATAATGATTAAAATGAAAGTTTGATAATGATTACTAAACAACATATTTATTTATTGATTTATTTTGACATGTGAATAAACACAAACCCATTTTAAGTTTGAATATCACAGCAATTCAATTTTAATTTTAAAATAATAGTGTTTAGATATTAACGCGAAAACCTTGCATCACTATATGAAAAACCTTATAACCGAATATTATAGATGATTCATACTATATACATATAGATGATGAATACTATATTGCATCACGAAGCAATCAAATAATGATTATATTGAAAGTTAGATAATGATTACTAAACAACATATTTATTTATTGATTTATTTTGACATGTGAATAAACACAAACCCATTTTAAGTTTGAATATCACAGAAATTCAATTTTAATTTTAAAATAATAGTGTTTAGATATTAAAACGAAAACCTTGCATCACTATATGAAAAACCTTATAACCGAATATTATATATGATTCATGACTCTTTTTTTTTTTATCCAATGTAAGATCGATGACATGGTTGGGTTCAAACTCATTACGATTTAAATCGATTCACTATTTTGTTTTATGAATCATGACGAAGAAAATGCTTAAATCTCCTCTCCTTTTCCGGAATTATGGCCGGGAAATATATTTCAAGCATCACTAAGTACTAATTTTTCGAGAAGATACTCCATTCGCTTCATTGGCTCCTTGATAGATACTCAAAATTTTGCATAATAAAGAGAAAAAACATCGACAAAATTGCTCTGATCTTTAAAACGCAATCTTCATTTTATTGCTGTACACATTTTTAAACATTATGGCGACATTTATTTATTAAAAATTGTTTTTTTAAAAAAAATAGAAATTATCCAATTTTGCAGTCGAAACTACTCATTTTAAAGAGAAAAGTATCCATTTTATAAAAGTATCCGTTTTATAGTTTGAAACGTTAGTTTTAAAGTAGAAAGTATAAGTCTTATAGGAAAATATTTGTTTTAAAGTTGAGCTTGTTGTAACGCTTGTTGTCAAGAGAAAAGAATCCGATTTACGGTGAAAAATAATCAATTTTAGAATAAAAAAAATACCCATTTTATAGTGGAAAGTATGGATTTTAAAACTGATAGTATCCATCTTATAGAAAAAAAATAGTAGTTCGACGAGAAGGTATCCGTTTTGTAGTGGAAATCATATGTTTTAAAGTGGAAAATCCCTGTTTTGGAGTTTTTAGAAGAAAAAAAACTGATTTAAAGTGTAAAGTCGTTTTATAACGGATAGTATATAATAAAATAAATATTGTTTTTTCATGTTAAAATATACATACATATACATATATATAAAATATACATACATATATACATATACATATAAAATATGCATTTTAATGTTAAAATATACATTAACGTTTTAAAAATATTTATGAAAATGTATTGATTGAAAATAACTGTGTTATGTATTTATTAAAATATATATTATTATAACATGATCTATAAATCATATAAAAGTAATTATGATCGAATATATTATAAGCGTTATTTTAGGTGTTGAATATATTTGTTATGAATTTAAATATTTTTTTTCAGAGTAAACAAGACAAAAACTAGAGTGTAGATAATTAAAATTCCTTTAAAAAACTATATAAACTTTTCAATAACGTTTTTGATAATATTTAAAGTAATTAAGCATAATTTTTTTCAAAAAAGACAATTATTTTACTATATTCGTTGCTAAGCTGAGTTAATATGTAAAAGACAATTTGTAAAATAAAAAGCAAATTAGTGTTAGTTATATATAGTTATGTTTCATGGTATATTAATAAAGTAAATAGTAATCATGACTTTCGTAATTTATTTTTTAAAGTGTTGAAAAATATTTTGTGTCAAAAATTTATATTATATAACAAATAACGTTGAGTTCATATTTAAAAATAATTTTCGTTTTATAATTAACTCTTAGAAAAAATATGCATTTTACGGTAAGTAGTACCTATTTTAGAGAAAAAAAATAAACGCTTTATGGTGGAAAGTTATTGTTATAAACAGAAAAAAAAAATAAAAAAGAGAAATAATCAAAACTAAAAGCGCATATTTGTAATTATTATTTTTTTAAATAATAATAATACACAATAATTTAATTTCTTATTTTAAACAAATAAATAAGATAAATGCATTAGACTAAGCAAAAATCATAGTTTCTATTGTTGACAAATTAAGATTTTAAAAGTTTTGGTACTTGAAACTAAGCTATATTAAAATCAATCAATGAACTTTTAATTCCTAAATTGATGTTTAATTAAATTAACTCATGTAACAGAACAAAAAAACTATTGTTAGGTTAGAAAGTTTGCAAAATAAATTTAGGAATCGTTTAAGAAAACATTTTTTTCACCAGATGTCTCTAGTATCGCAGTAATATATACTTTAACGTTGTTTACATTTAATCCAAGAAAAAATGATATGAGAAAATGACGAGTAAAGTTTATGCATATTGCTAAATATTTAACGTCAATGTAGAATAGTGAGGTTGAAGCTTAAAACCATGTAAATGTGCTACGAAATCTTGTACCAGGTACCATATAATTTTTTGACACTGAAAAAAAAAATGTCGAAATTACCGAAATATTAAAATTTTCCGCGTTTCTGGCTCTATGGGAACACTAAAACATTCGGTAATTTTTATCGAAGATCTTTGGTAATGATTTTAGTAAAATTAATACTACAGTATAATTTTATAATCTGTGATAAAATTTGGTAAATGTGGTAGAAGTTGGTAATCTTATCATGATACCTTCAAGTTTGACATAAAAACCATTTATTCGTTTAAATCTACTTTTCAGTTTTGTATTTTTTACTAAACTTGTGGCAATAAAAACTATAGTTCTGAAAAATTAAATTTCCTGTTGACGTTTCCCATATGAAAGAAAAAACTATTAAATGAATGGTTTAAATTCGGTATATTTAAATTTTTAATACCAAGATTATATTGTTGTTTTTTTTACAGAATAATTATTTTACCAGAACTTTTTATCCGTGTATGATTATAAATTTAATGTAAAATAAATTGTTGTAAAATAAATACATAACAAGTTGTGCTTTTATTTTCTTATTTTTCGTAAAATACGAGCTTATTCTCGCTAAAAACTACAAAATATTAATTGTACGCTAACAGCTTTACGATAAAATGTAAATTTGGCTGTGGACTAATAATTTAGTTTATGTTTTATACTGAAAACTTTAAAGAATTCAATGTACAACATGAGAGTAAAATTAAATCCCATTGAATTTTTCTACTTTAAAAACCCTAAGTCTAGTATAGCCAAACCAGATAACTCCTAGGTTTACCGGTAAAGCCTACTTACTGGTAAACTATGTGGCTTGGTAAAAGTTTGAAGTATGCTTTGATACGCTTTCATTTCGGACTTCTACGAAGTCAATACAGAAATACCTAGGAGTTAACAACTCCTTTACGTTACGGTAAAACCTAAAAGCTACGAATGACTGACAAGGGTGATTATTTACGATGGGATTTTCCATTTATATATATATATATATATATATATATATATATATATATATATATATATATATATATATATATATATATATATATATATATATATATATATATATATAAATATATATATGTATTGAGTAGGTACGGTTAAGGAACACATAAATTTTGTATTTGATACCAATATTTAATTTTTAGAATTAATATCTATATATTGTTACATGAATCATTAAAGAAAGTGTATTATTGCAAGTTTAATAAATGAAAACAATAATTCGGTGACGTAGCCTTCCACGTTGTCCTGAATTTTTTCAAAAAGTCATTAAAAATAAAATAACGCTAAAGTGCCGTAAAATCTTAAACAGTATCTGCAATTATTATAACAACTGTCAATACCAAACCAAGGCGAAAAAAAAGTAATTTTTAAATAATCCATAATTGCTCCTTTATTGTGCCTCATAATTGCTAGTCAATATTCGATTTCAAATTCAGAATTAGTTTCAAATTCAGAGTTATAAGAAATTTGACAAAGTGTCACCAGACAAAAAAAATAAATAAATAAATCATTAAAGAAAAAAAAAATAAACTGAGTTAACATAAAAGAAAAGTTGAAGAACAAAAAAGTAAATACTGTTATTCTAGATTCATTACTTCATATTTTTTTTCTTAACTAAAAATAATTTGTTTGAAAAAATTATCTTCCAGGAATTTTTTGTACAAGAAGAAAGAGCATCTTATTATATATATTTCGTTAGATAATTTATATATCTTGAGGAATAAATTATAATATATAATATCAATAATATAATTATATACTCAAAATTTATTTTTTATTTCAGAAAGTATCGATGCATTCATTTCAGTTAGCAACAAATTGGACATTTTGTGAGTTTGCTGAACAAACTCATATTTTATGGTATTTTTTTAAGGCTTTTTCTGCAAAGGAAATGAAATCGCCACAGTTTAAATGTCTTAAACTCGTAGCAAAGCTATTTACAATTTGATGCAAGGAATTATCTAGAATTAGAACGGACAATTAGCTTAGATATTTAAAATAATATAAAATTTTTAATAAAAATGGCTAATTTGGCGGAATTTTTCTACCTAAAAAATATTTGAAATTGACGTTACTTCTTGCAAATTTTTATGAACACAGACAATGCAGCATTGGATTAAAATTTTCAAATATTAAAAAATTATATCACAAATTTTAGCTTTTAATTTTTACAAAACTGTCGTTTTTCTACAGATTGAGATTTTGCGTCACTTTCATAATTAGCTCAGGATGGGTAAAATAAAATTTAACAAATTTAACTGAACTGTCAAGAATATTTATGTCAAGACTTTTTATGAATAAAATCTAGAAAAGCTTTCAAAAATAAGGAAAATAATTAAATAATGAAATATGCAACGTAATATCAAAAGCGTAGCGTGTAAATTTTGTTTTGATATTGAAATTTTTAGAACAGAACTAGACTTGTGTTGGTTTTGAAGATATTGTAATCTTTTTTAAATTTCTAGAATTAGTCCACACTCTCCCTATATCTTGTTCAAATTTTCTATAATTTATAAAATACTTCTTATTCATCCACTTAAGTTCAAATAAAATTTTTTAAAACTTGTAGTACTTGATGTTATACAGTTTTTTTCTTTTTCAAATATTAATTCGTCCCGTAGTGGACTGATCGTTAAGACACGGTTCCCAGCAGATCACCGAAGTCAAGCATCACTGGCTGCTGTCAGTGTGCGGGTGGGTGACCACTTGGATCAGTCTGCTTAGGGACCGAGGGTGCGCGGTATTGGTCCTCGTTAAACTGTTCTATCGTAAAGTGCTCGACTTCGCGTGCAGCTCGTCGGGCTACCGAAGCGGGGGTGCCATCCCCTCTGCAGAGGATCAAAATTGCGATGGCATGTCTTCGGATCATCCTCAGGGATGTTTCCCAGACCGTCGCCAATAGCCCATTGTGCAGCTCTAGTGCGACGTAAATGAACTACAACAGCATTGTCATTGCTGTCTACAACAGCATTGTCTACAACAGCATAAAGCGTTAGTCATTGTTTTGAATTTTACTATAAGCGATTCAGTTTTCACATATTTTAAAAATAACATCAGTGATAATTTCTGACTTATAGCTCTATTTGAACAAAAAAAAAACTTTATTCCTTACATTTAAGCATTTAATTATTTTATATTCGCTGTGTCAGTTAAATTCAATAAAGAACATTACGTGGTAGCATGCTTCGTCCACGTCACCAAATTTATACTTATATAATTGTCTGATACCAAGCGCCTTTTTTTTCTTGTTCAAATTTTCAATTGTTATTAAAATACTTTTTACTCATCCATTCAAGTTCAAACACGTTTTTTTAAACTTGTAGTGGATGATACTTGATATTAATACAGTTTTTTCAAATATTAATTCATTAAATTTAATTAATTAATTGTAGTTTTTTATCGGAGAAGAAATTTTAATTATTTAATAAAAAGTAACCAAAATAAAAATTTTCTTTGTTGATCTGAGTAGGAATTAACTAATATTTTTTTTTTATATTACTTGTTTTGGATGTACTTCGCGTTGTTTAATAAACGAATATATTTTAGTCGTCTCTAGTTCTAATTGAAATCAAAATTTTAATCAAATTATTGGTGATTCTGCTAGTCTAGACCCAGACCTCCCTGCAATTTCTTGATAAACTGTAATAAAAATTTATCAAAATATCATACGATTGTGCTATTTCACTTAAAAACAAATTCTTTAGAGACTACCTTGAGCAAGCTTAAACCTTTTGACTGGATGTGCAACTTTTTTCTGAAAAAGTAATACACATTTTTACTGGGAATAAAAAAAAATCAAAATCTTAATTACCGTTGAATCGCGGATTCGAGGTAAGATGTAAGCTGAATTTGGAGATATAAGCTAAATTTCACTATTTTTTCTCTCAAAAAAAAATAATAAACATGTAGAAAAATAAAAATGAAATATGTAAATAAATAAACAAGTAAATAAACAAAGGAGGAAACATCGGTGGATTAAATGAGTATTGTTGAGAAACGCGCTCCTCGGATGACGTGTTGATACCTGAGCTGGTTCCTCACAAATTAATATTGATTACGTTGTAAATTACTTTGGAGATAGTTAGGGAAATCTACTCGATGTTTGGTAATAATTGTAGTAAAAAAAAGAAAATTAAGCTAGTAACTATCAATGCAGTAAGAAAATGCGAAGCAAAAAAAGAAAAAAGAAAGAGGAAAGATAGTTAGTATCTGTATAGTATCGTATCACCAAAATGGCTTAAAAAATAAGTATGCCGTCATAAGTACGTATTTTCAGGAACAATATTTTGTTCCTATAGAGCTGCATATTGTTCTCCTCTTTACAAAACCATGTTCCACAGTTAAATAAATAAATAAAGAAAATTATTATTCGTATTTTTTATTTATTGTGGAAAATGTATAATAATTTGATGTATCATAGACATTGATGAATATAATTGATGTATTTAATTAATGTCAAATAAAATCAAAGCACAAGTACACATTTCATCGTTAATTTTGAACACGTAAATACAAGTTATTTAGAAAAGCAAAGCAGGAAACTAAGTGTCGATAAATCTAAACAAAACAAGTGATCAAATACTTGAAGATACAAAATAGCACAACTCAAATGAAGAGCTCAAGAATCAGCAATTTGAGGTTTGAAAGGTTGCCATACAAAGAAGGGATGGATATAAATAATAGGAAAAAACTAAAACGATAAAAATGGGGGTGGGTGGTGCTTAGTACCCGAATCGGGTCAGCGTTTCAGTTAAATGAGTATTTATTGGGCGAGAGGCTCTAATCGTTTTAAAAAGAGTAAATCATTTTTCTCCCCGATTTCCGATATTTAATAATTTTTACCCGGCTGCTATAATCGCGCGAAAAGGAGCTATATATCACTTGCCTTTTCAATAACCTTTTTCCCAGATCCGGGATAAGTTCCTTTTTTAATATAAGCAACGAGTGAACCGCACAACTAATCGGGCACCTGTTTATTAAAATCACACCTTAAGCAATTGCTTCTCCTTTTTTTTTTTATTTCTTGCTTTTATCGCTAATTTGATTTTTTTTTTCCTTAGAAAAATGTATGCGTAAAAAAAATGCTTAGTAGCCCTCCAAACGATAATAATAAAATTTTCGAAAGCGAATGAATTATGAGGGTTAAAAAAAGTTCGAGATCGGTGCTTTCTCTTTCTAAAACCCAATAAGCGATTATTAATCAAGCAAGAAACTAAAAATTTAATTAGAGTCTTGTAATTAGAATTCTGTCTCTGTGTTTAGTTGGTTCTTGCCGTTTTTTTTCGTATTTTCTGTCGTTAAGGAATGTCCGACACGTAGAAAATTTTTCAGTGTCGTCCGCTTTCTACTTGGTATAAGCATTCTTTAACTAATACTTCTTTTCCCCGCACAATTTGATTTTAAATACTTCTCGTTCAGAATTATTCTGCTAACGCGTTTCCAATTAAAATTAACGACAACAACAATAAATTAAAAATTATTTTGTTCATCTTTTTCTTTTCTTTTCTTCTTGGTAATTTTTCCATCTGGTAGCCATTTATCATATGTGATATGATAAATCATATGTCTCAATACTAGGATGTTATTTTTGGAACTGATGAAATACTGTAAAGCTTGTAATTAAACATATTGCGTGCAATAGTAAACTTCTAAGAATAATTCTGTCTGTTTAAGAACAGTTTTGTAGCTGCTTTTCGTTTGCACAATATATGGCTACAAAAAAAAATATGACTACGATATATGGCTACAAATTCCGTTAAGGGTATAAATGTCATTCATTTCTGTCAAATGATCTATGTTCAAAACTCAATTAAGTTTGCTAAATTCAAATATTGCTTTGACTCAAGCTAATTATGATAAATTCATAATATATTAATGTAATTTTAAAAGTTTAATTCCGTTTGATATAAAAAAAAATAATTTTGAAAACAACATAAATTTTATTATTACATAAAATACACATTCATAAAATTTTATATGTATAAAAATAATTTATTTTAAATATATTATTTTTAAAGGCGTATACATGTTATATAATATGTATATTACTAGAAAGCAGATTTTGCAACATATATTTAATTATAATATTATTCTTATTGCCTTAATAATATTTTCAGCAAACAATTATTAAAAAAAAAAAAGCGAAAGTATATTGATTTATGGTAAAGTAATATCTATTTTAACAGATGTCTTGTAATTTATAAAAAAGAATATTTGGTGTTCTGCAATTCTTAAAAATTGTTTATAAAATATTGCGAATGTGATAAAGCAAAACTAAATTCTTTCTAAAACATATGTATTATGAATTACAATTTATCAGAATAATTACTCTTATTGTGATACGAGAAAATAATGTAAAAAATCTATTTATTTATAAACGACAAAATAAATTCAGATTTATTTTGAAACTTATGTAATAAAATGCGATTCATAAGAATTTTTGTCATTGTGATTCTAAAGAAATATTTATAAATGCATGAAACATATTAAAGATGTTAGTAAAATCAAATCAAATTTATTTCAAAATGGATGTAATAAAAAGTAATCTATAGAAAAAAAAATGATATTGTCTTTCTAAAAAATCATGAATTCAATGCATTTTATACCAGATGTAATGAAAAACAATTTATGGGAAGAATCATTGATATTATCGTTCTAAAAAGTCATCCATTAAATATATTTTAGAACAGATGTAATGAAAAGCAATCAATTGAGAAAATTATTGGTATTACCTTTTTAAAAAATCATCAATAGAATTCATTTTAAAACAGATGTAATGAAATGCAATTCATAAAAGCATTCTTTTAGATCTTTCCTTAAAATCATAAAAAAAATTGCATGTGATGCAACATATTTTATATTCAAATTCAATGTGAAACAACTGCGCCAATCTTCAGTTTGAGAACAATCCCCTATTCTTTCTAAAATTACTTGATACATGTTCCTCTAATGTAAGATTCTTTAAAGCAATATTTACTAAGAAGATTACTCGACGCAGCTTCATTTGTCAATAACTTCTGTCCTAGAGGCGCGATCTTCTTTTTTTCTTCTTTTCTTTGTGTAACATCCTTTTTAATATGCATTGACCTATAAAAGAGAAGTGCGAAAAGTTTTGCCCTGGTATCAATAACAGCTGCATAATTGACTGTTCAGAATTTAGTTTTTTTTCTTTCTTTTTTCTTCTTTATAAGGATGAACCCAGCTGGGATGTTGACTCTAAAACAAAAGAAAAATTCTTAGAAAATAAAAAATCGAAAAAATTCAGATCTGAATTCCAGCGTCAAATATTTGGCATGTTTCTTCGTTGTAATTTTCTGAACTACGTGTAAATTCTATAGAAAAATTGAGTTTTATTGTTTTCTTTTGTTAACTTGATATTGATTAATCAATGGTAGATAAACCCGTGTTTATAAGGGATATGCTTGACATTTTTTGAAAATTTGCTTCATATTGGAAAAAAATAGTTATACACTGTTAAATATTTATGAGTAGGCTAAACCATATTATCGTTCAAATTTAATACTACTTAAATAGGATGTTCAATTAAATGTTATTGTTGCACTTCTTAAAGCTAATTACACGATACTATGGTTTCTCTTAATCGAAAATATGATTAAATTTTACACCTTAGATTTGGAGCAAATTTACAACGATATAGTAGTTCGAGTTTATTTATTTTTATTTAGTGGTTTGTCAGCGAAGGGTCCGAGAGCTTGCGGTGTTGGTCCACGTTAAACTGTTCTAAAATAAAATACTCGACTTTGCTTTCAGGTCATCGGGATACCAAAGCAGAGGAGCCATCCCCTCTGCAGACGATCAAAATTGCGATGGCATGTCTTCGGATCATCCTCAGGGATGTTGCCCAGACCTTTATCAGCTTATTGCGCAGCTCTAGGGAGATGTAAATAAAGTACCTACCTACATATTTATTTGTTTGTAAAAGATAAATATTGCATGCTGGAAATCATCTTAAATCAGTTGATTATAATTTGTAAAATTACCCGATTATATGAAAACTTTATTGTACTGTTTGTTGCACTTTACACTTTTTTCTAATTTGATTTCTGTAATAATTTGATTAATTTGATGTAAGTACAATTACAAATCTTTCAAATTTTCTCCAGATAGAAGCACTATACAGAAAAGTAACTTTTGAAATCGAGGTGAATTTTACCATGTGCACTCTTAAAAAATGCTTCTCTGAACTTTGAAAATGTGGCCTAGCATTATAACGTGCATTTTTTAATGGTGAAGTTTAATGATTTTTTAATAGTTTAATGATAGCAATCAAAAAGTGACCAGGATTTTTGTTCTCTGTCTAATAGAAATGTCCTAGCCAAAGGCTAAACTATATCACTATACTATTATCAATCGTTTAAATGCTAGAATACCACGGTTGTCAATTGCTAATTTTAATGGATTGCTTACCTTATTTAACTTTGAAATAAAACGTATTCCTATTGATTACTACTAGCAAATGAACTTTGATAATTTTTCAATAGGCAGGTAAGTTAGGTAACACCAACTTAAAATCTCTATTATCGTTTTTTATCAGTCAAATTTCGGAATAGTTGTCACAACATTCCGAGCTGAATCGAATTAAATTTAAACAATGAACTGCATTGCATCAAATGTAAGGTTTAGTGACACAAGATTCGTGAAGGAATCAGTAATTGGGTGAAATCAGCAGCAATAATGATGAAACAAGAGTCCTGACGCTTGTGTCAAAAGAGGCGTCGGATAACCAAAGGATCGGATAATCGGGAGTCAGATAATAGAGTTCTACTGATGATCTAAAATGTTGCAAGAATTTTATACTTTGAATTAAAAAATTACGACCGTTTTTAAATTTAAAAATAGATTTTTTATTGGAACAATATTTTTTATAGTGTGTCTACTCCCCTCCCCTAATTTTAGTCATCAAAAAACCGAAAAATCAATTCGAAAAACAAACAAGTCAATCAACATATATTTCGTTTTTGAGATAAAACATTTAATTTTATAAATCTTCTTCACTAATTACTTAGCACATTTAGGAACCACCCTATGAAGCATTAAGATTACATTTTAGAAAATGAAAATTCGATAAATAATTCAAATATTCAAGATGGTTCAATTTTTTTTACAGAGTTTTAAGTAGCAATAATATTGTAGACTCAATCAACAAATAATTGATTTTTGAAATAATACATTAAATTTCATAAATTTAAATATCTCCACACTAATTACTTAGCACATTTAATAATCACCCTTTGAAACAATAAGATTACATTTTGGAACGCGAAAATTTGATAAATAATTCAAATATTCAAGGTGCTTCGTTTTTTTTAGGCAGTTTAAAGTAGCAAGAATATTGTAGACTCTAAATAAATTTTCCAAATCTATGAATTGTTATCTGATAATATTTAAAAAAAAAAGATTTTTCCATTTTTAACAGTACTGTTACCCTTTAGCTCGTTGCAATAAATAGAAAAAACAAACAACACTACATTACTAAAAGAAGAAAAAATATGCAACAGTTACTGTTACTATTTGAAAAATGCTAATGGTAATTCTTTCTCAAAAAACTAACTTCTTAGAAAAATGGAAATAAAAAAAAGAGGGAATTTGAGATTCCAGAAATAAAAACCTTCACACTACTTTAAAATGGAAGTAAAAAAAAATCTAATATTTCAGAAACAAATGATTTTTAAACTTAACCGCGCATACATTTTATCTTTTTAACTATACCACGCATACATCACCGTGTAAATGTGCACTGGAATGATGATTTAAGTTCCTTATATATCTCAGAGTTTTTAATTACTTTTTAGTTTTCTTACTGTTTAGAGACGAAAAAATAGTGTTTACAAATGAGTTTACGGCATAATGTTAAATGCCCTCATTAAAAGTCAGAGTCCTAGAGTGACGCGACTCATTAAGGAATTTTTCTTTTTAGAACTTTTTTTTTTTCGAACACTAGCGTTAGAGAAACTATTTAATTTCGATTCTCACAATTAAAAGTAGTGAAAAGTGAGGCAAGAGGTATTTCAGCAACTCGGGGAGGAAAAAAAAAAAAAGAAAGTCCGGACTTTGGCATGGTGTCGCATGTATCAAGTCGGAGCCATTCATAACACAATGTGCTTTATAAGAAACGTCCTCGCGTGCCTTGTGTCGCATTGTGCCTTCGTTGTCTTAAGGACCTCGCGTTGCAGGAAAAAAAAAAAGCGTCACATACTTGAGGACGAATAAATTAAAAGTCCCGAGCGCAAAAATCGCTCTTTAACAAATCGAGTATTCCTTTCTAAAGGCGTCGAACCCACTCTATTTTTCTCCCAGATCGTTTAAAAATGCATTGAGAGTTCCTGCTTTTTCCCCGGAGAAATCCAGGAAAAGTTTTCTTGCGTAAAGAAGATTTTTGATAAATAAATATTTTCATGGGAGATTGAGTTTTGTTATTTATTGCTCCGGGTTTTGTATTCTTTAAAAATACTGTTTTAAATATTTATACGAATTCTTAAATAAAATGCGAATTACGGATAATATTTTTATTATTAAAAGGAATTCTTTGATAAATTGGTACGGGCTTGAAAAATGGAGGATTTTCCGAATCTGTTGGGGGAAGAAAAGTATAAATGAAATATTGAATAATATTTTAAAATTGTGCGTGTTTTCTGCTGCAAATGAAAAATGATTATTTTTTTTAAAAAGTATTAGTTAATTGCATCGAAAATAGCATTTAATTGATTTTATCAATCCTTGCAACCTTTCATAGATTATATTTTTGGAGTTAAATTGCAAACTTTGCTTCATATCTTAAATGAAGTATTGAATTTATGTTTCAAATAAATGCATGTTTTTAGCTGCAAATGAAACATTATTTTCAGTCTTATAAATAATAGTTGTTAAAAAATTGAAGATAGCATTTATAATTGATTTTATTAGTCCTTGAAACATTTCTTAGATTATTTTTTTAGTTACAAAGGATCAACTGAAATTCCTATCTTAAAAAAAGTATTGAATGTTGATTTAAATGAATGCGGCTTTCAGATACAAATAAAAATTATTTAGTTTTTTCTAAAAAAAAATATTAGTTATGTTCTTTAAAGATAGTATTTAACAAATTTTTACAAAGCTTGCATCTTTTTATACATTATATTTTTAATGTAAACTCAAATCCATCTAAATCATTTTGTTCTTGTAGTTTTGTTGTTTAGTAGTTATGTTGTTTAGTAGTCATATTTATTTGTAGAGCTATTCCAGATTTCCAGTCCTTAAATATTGTAATAAAATTTATATTTTTGCAATATTATTTAGTTAGTACTACTTCCTGCTTTTTACAATTGAATGCAACTAATTTCACAGTACTTATTTTTATATCAAGCATCCAAAAGTTCACCTAAAAAGTAACTTTAATATCAAGAAGACATGGGTTTTTATTAAAAATTGCGAATTCTTTATTTGATGCCTAAAGTATACTGTATAGGATTATATTTGAAACTAGCTATAGGTTAAAAGGGTGGGAGGTGCCTTTGCAGTCATTTACGAAACTTTTTCAAGAAAATTTGAATGACCTTTTCGAATAAATTTGTTTAAAATTTGTTTACATAGCTTACAGTTTAAGCAAACCCCAATGAGCTATGAGGGCTCAGGGGATAGAGCGCTTTCCTTTCAATGAGGTCAACCAGGTTCGAATCTCAGTGATGACTGTTCAATACGAATTCCGCATCCGACTTGCACCGACCACAGTGCTGACTCGAAATATCATCAGTAGTAGACGGATCATGGGTTAGAGTCCCCTTGCCGCCAGGATAACCATGAGAGGTTTTTGTGGTTTTCCTCTCCAAGTAATGCAAATGCGGTTAGCTCCATTAAGAAGTAGTCGACGAAGAAAATTTTTTCCCAATACTGGATTCAGAACATCCCTTTTCTTCTGGATTACAAAATTACAAAGCTACGGAGTTCAACATTAGTAGTAGTAAACCCAAGGAATTAAGTCGGCTGTTCAACGACGGTTATAAAATATAAAATAAAAACAAACCTCAATGAAGGAAAATACAACATGAACTACCATGACTGGGCAGTTATTTCTGATCACCAAAACCGGAAATTACGTGTCTAGAAAATTAAGCAAAAAAGGAAATATATATTTCTTTTTAAACATGTTTTTCTTTTGTAAAACTCTCGATTCGTAATTATCCTGACCCAATCACCCGGCTTTCTCTCCTTTTTGACAACATGTTACAGCATATACCCAAAAAATTCAAATCTTGCGAAAATTTTCGGACTCCTTTTAGAACCTATGTGCTAGATAAATTACACAAACAGTTAAGTTCTCTTGGACAATAAATATATGTCTTTTAAACTATTATTTATTAAACTATATTTAAAATACAGTCATGGAGCAAGCAAAGGTAGGTACTTAAGTTAGCAATGAATTAATACAAATTCTTGTTACAGATAGAAAAAAAAAAATCATATAAAACATTTCAAAAATATATGACTCCCATTTTGAAGATAGATGATTTGTGGTCCAAAAACAACTATTCCAGACGTATATTACTAACGCTTTTTACTCTGAGCTTAATCAATTATTCTTGACTAGACCGTAAAATCGAGCTGGATTTATATACTTTGTTTTCAACCTATTTAGTTTCTTCTTATTCTTATTGGATGAAGCGTTTTATATTATGAAACAATTTCCGTGCGTTATTTTGAATCTCCTATGAATGTTTATTTTTTACAAAATTGTTTCAACAACAATTTTAGTGAGTTATTTTGAATCTCCTATGAATGTTTATTTTTTACAAAATTGTTTCAACAATAATTTTAGTGTGTTATTTTGAATCTCCTATGAATGTTAATTTTTTACAAAATTGCTTCAGAGAAACTGCAACTAATTAACAAAATTTAATAAAAAAATATATTAGATTATGTCAGATTATATCATATTTGAATTCATTATATCAAGATATATTATACCTCGTAGGTATAGTTATAGGATGATATAACCATTGGCAAGGGTATGCGAAAGTTCAAAATTTCTAAGAGTCAGAACCACTTTTTAGGAGCAGAATGCATAAAACTATAGGTTACTAAACTATAGGTTACCATAGTAACCTATAATTTCATGCATTCTGCTGTTACCAAGCAACGTCACGATTACGGAATTTTATCATGATATTGTTTAAAATATTTAATTGAATTTTATTGTATAATTGGTGTTAAATAGTAGCAGAATACATACTTTTTAGGAGCAGAAGACATAAAACTATAGGTTACCATAGTAACCTATAGTTTTATGCATTCTGCTGTTATCAAGTAACGTCACGATTACGGAATTTTATCACGATATTGTTTAAAATATTTAATTAAATTTTATTGTATAATTGGCTTTAAATAGTTGACTTACTTTTGAATTTTTCGACTGTCAATGTTCAACCTTGTAGCATTGTAATTTTATATCGACAAAGTAATGACTTAGTAACGGCAAGGGGATTCAAATCCATGATCCGTCTACCACTGAGGACATTTTATCTCCGGGTTCTGGTTGGTACAAACTGAGAGCAGAATTCGAATCAACCAGCTATCGATGATATTCGAACATAGATCAATCGCATCATTGGGAAGCGAGCATTTTGTCCCTTGAGCTACAGCATTCTTTACTGGCGATAAACACTATGAATGTTCAATTATAAATTCCTTGTAATTTTGAACCCAACTCGGGAGACAAGGGAACGCCAAGATCAAGCAATGTGATAAAGTAGTCTTCGCGGAGGACTATTTTGATAGAACTAACCAGCATTTGCGTTATACGGAGATCAAAACTATGAAAATCTCTTACGGTTAGCCTGACGGCAATGAGACTCTAACCGATGATTCGCCTACCATCGAGGATATTTTATCTCAGCACTGCGGTCAGTTCAAACCGGGAGTAGAAATCGTATCAACCAGAAAACTCAGCGAATTGAACTTCATCTCATTTGGAGGCGAGGGTTCCATCCCCTGAACCACCGCGGTTCCCTTAAGACAAATGTTTTTACAACCGTCATGGAACAGCCAACCCACTTTTGACTCTTTGACTTGTTTGTGTTTCAATTTGACTACTGTTCAACTCCATAGCCTAGTAATTTTGAACCCAATCTAGAAGACCAGGGAACTCCTGCATCAAGTAGTAGGATAAATTTTGCCTTGGTGGAGGACTTTTTGATGGAACTAACCCGCATTCGGGTTACATGGAGAGGAAAATCATGAAAATTTCCCTCGGTTAGCTTGACGGGAAGGGGACCGTCTACAACAGGCGATATTTTTCGTCAGCACTTTAGTCAGAGCCAATCAAGTGCTAATTTTACACCGGACAGCCATCAATTTGATTCGAACCCTAGTCACCTCATTAGAAGGTGAACACTCTATCACTGTGCCACCACGGTTTCCCTGGAAAAAAATTATTTTATTTTTTAACCGTCGTTGAACAGCCGATCTAATTTCTGGTTTACTACTTACTAATGTTCATATACGAATTTTTTTAATTTTGAACCCAATCCAAAACACACAAAAAACTCCTGGATCAAGTATTGGGAAAAATTTGCCTTAGTTGAGGACTTCTTGATGGAACGAACCCGCATTTGCGTTACATGGAGAAAAACCAGGAAAACCACCCACATTTAGCTTGACAGTAAGAGGACTCTAACCCATGATCCGTTTACCACTGAGGATATCTTACGTCAGCACTGTGGTCGTTGCGAGCCGGTAGTGGAATTCTAATTGACCGGTCATTGCTGGGATTCGAAACCGGTTCACTTCATTGGGATGCGAGCTCTCTATCCCCTAAGCCACCACAGATCCTCAAAAAATATTTCATTCTATAGCCGTAGTTGAAAAGCCGTGGGTGCGGAACTCGTATCGACCAGCCATCACTGGGATTCGAACCCGGTTCACCTCATTGGGAGGTGGACACTCTATCCCCTGAGCTATCACAGCTCCCCTAAAAATATTTTGTAATTTTGTAACCATCGTTGAACAACTGACCCAAATTTGAGTTTACGACTACCAATTTTCAATTCCGTAGGCTTGTAATTTTGAGCTCAATCAAGAAGACAAGAGAACTCCTAAATCAGTACCCCCAGAGGTATTGATTTGTTATGGGAACTTAGAGGACTTAGCGACCCCGACATATTTAACGTGCATTTAATATACAGGGATTCTTCGGCCAGCTGGATTCAAACTCACGTTCACACGAACGCGAGTCCAACAACCTACCAACCAGGCTATCCCTTTCCACCAAAAAATATTTTATTTTATAACCATCGTTGAGTGGCCAATCCAATTTTTTGGATTTACGACTGCTAAGTCCCTATATAAAGCAAATAAAATGCGCAAGTTCTATGGTGATTTGACACAAAAGTACAGGATAATAATGTGAAATAATGTGAGGTATTTACAGCCCCAAAGCATGTTTGTCTCTCTAATGTAAAGTAGTGAGTTATTCAATATGTTATTTTAAGTATGTAATTTAAACCAGAACTATTGTCTGTTTTTAAATTTTTATTTTTACTTTGTGACAGTTTAAATTAATAAAAACTGATTTAGACGATACAAACAAAAATTTTTAAGATAAATTATTAAAAAAGATGATGCAATGTTCATCAAAAATCTAAAAACAGACAAGTTTACAATACTATAATTTTATCATAAAAAAAAAGTTTAAGGAATCACAATACTTTATATCTAAAATTCTGGTTAGATGATTGTCTTCGTATTTTACGTGAATCGAATGATGCTGAAAAATAGAGTAAATATTCACCAACAGTCAACAAAATTAAATCTAAATGATTCAAAGTACAATTAGAATATATCCTCCTCTCCTCATCCCTTTGACAATTGAGTTTGGTTAGGAGGAAAAAGACCTGCTAAGAATAAAAATTTAATTTGCATCCAAAATGGCGGAAAAGGAATACTTTTAAGAACAGAAAGTAATAAAAATAAGCAAAATATAAACATTATAGGATCCCTGGATAAACAATATAGGGTGGAATAGTTTTAAAGGAATTACTGGCTAAAATGCAGCAATTTTTTCAAATTGTATATAGTATAACTATATAACTGTTTCATGAAGTTTGCTAACTGTTCTGCAGATTTTCGATTACAAATGTTTCAATTTATTCTGATTAGTCATACATAAACGCTTTGTTTATATCGTGATATTTCTAAATTACAGAAGCAATTCATAGGGGTATTATTCGGGTAATTTTTTACATTCGTTTCCATGCGCATACGCGACGGGTATTTTTCACCACCCCACCATGCCCCACGTGAGAGTAAATAATGGCAATATAATTTGTCTGCCCCGCAGATCTCATAAAGTATGAGATTTTTGGTTGTTTATTCTCTTTCCCAACTACGTCACACGAGCCTGCAGTGTCTCTCAACCCTCCCTCTCGCGGTTCACAGTTAAATCTGAGTGCCAGTGAAAGAGAAAAAGAACCTTCTTGACGAATGGCGAAGCGAGGCTGGTCGAGTTAATCACAAATGATTAATTATATTTCGCGTCAGGTGACGACGAGCTGGAAGCGCGCTGTAGGTGTGCTCCTCTTGCTCCCCATCCTCCATCAGGATTGCTCTCGGCGCTCCGGGGAGTAGGGAAGAGGATGAGGAGAGGGGAGTTTGAAATGCATTTATTTTTGAAAAGATGCTCGCTCTTTCCTGGTTCGAATGGCATTTCATTACTTTTAAGGAAATATCCTCTCGGTTTCTTAAAGAAAAACGATTTTGTGGTAGGGATTGTTTGCCAGATAGCTTTTCATTGAAGTAAAGAAAATTGAGGGAGATATCTATTTATATTGAGTGGATTAGGACACTTCATGAAATTGCTTGGATGAATTTTACATTTTATCTCTAAGTGGAAAAATATTAATGAAATAAAGAGTACAATATTAATATTCTTTCTCCATTTTCATTAATTTGTTTCGTTAATTTGTAATATCTAAAGCATTCCATTTTATATCCGCTGTTGAACAACGGATCCAGTTACGACTAATGTTCAACTCCGTAGCCTCGCAGTTATGAACCAATCCAAAAGACAAGGAAACTCCTGGATTAGTACCCCCAGAGGTATAATTTGTTATGGGACCATGGAGGACTTCGCTACCCGACAGATTTAGCGTGTATCAGTCACCATTTACTACACAGGGAGTCTTCGCCCGGTGAGGATCGAACTCACGACCTCTTGGACATGGGCCCAGTGCCCTACCAAAAAGGCTATCCCGGACTCAAATCATTCCTTTATGCTTTCTATTCTAATGCTTTACTTTGAATTGACCAGGTCCACAATTACTTTCAAAAGTCAGTTCCTGTACCATCTGGCTAACCGTTGGTGGTTTTTATGATGTACTTCTCCATATAAAGCAAATGTGGGTTTGATTCGCTCAAGATGTCGTCTTTCAGAAAGAAAGATAATGATGAAGCTGATTCAAATGGGAGGAGGGGGGAGTAATGCATTAAAATCTATATTTAGTAAATTAAGTTTGAATCACAACGATCGCTGCTCGTTTGTACCAAACGCACTGTTGAAGGAAAAGATTCCTTTTGATAGATTGATCCTAAATAGGATGTCACAAGATGTCCGGAGAATTTTTATGGTTTTCATCTTTAGGAAACGCAAATGCGAGGATACAGTCAGAAGACGTTTCGCTAAGGGGAGTTTCTACCAATGCTTGGTCTAAAAACTTCCTTGTCTTCTGGTTACGATTAAAAATTTTGAAGCCATAGAATTAGAAACTTACCTAGAACTTTTACATAATTGGGAATTGATTGCAGATGTATATGGATTTGCTGTTTAATACCGATATTAAAAATTAAATAATACTGAAGCAGGATTAAAACCTGGTGGCACCTGACGTCATTTAGAAAGGCTTTAAGCTTTAAACTATATTTACTCGCTCTAAAGGGCACTAGTTGCACTAAAACGCATGACATAAAATTGCACGCAAATATTTTTCAAAAAATTACTCTTACAAAATCAATTTTTAGTTTTCTTTTGTCTTTATCATCATCAACTATACTTAGTAAATTTATTTTTCATCAAAAGCAGTTATATGAAGTTTTTTTTTCTTATATAATATTATAAAATTAATATTACAAAGTTAATCTTGCATATATTGCATTGATTAAAAATGGAAAGGAGATAATTTTTATCTTAAAACAATTTTTTTCAATTTTTTTTAAAAAAAATAATGCCGAATAATGTTGAAGATTAATTATAACAGTACCAATATGCATTCAAAATTATTTGAAATTGTGCTTTATAAAAATATTTCAAATCTCAGATTCATATTTCAAAGATTAAAGAAATAATAAAATAATGTATTTAACTGCATCAAAAATTACAGCTTAATTATTTTAAATTATTAAAACTTTCAAAATATTTTGTATGTTTATTGTATTTTGAGTTAAAACAACATGAAAAGTAATTCAGATTTATGTATGAATTTGTCAAACAAGGTCTCAAACGCGCGTCCCACACACGATCACCATTCTTGTACAAAATAAAATAATATATTTTTTTGCTGTTTTTCTGAAGTTTCATATTTTCTGTTTTCTGCAGCAAAAAAAAAAAAAAAAAAAAAAAAAAAATGATCGAAAAAAAAAAAGCAAAACTACAACGGAAGAACTGTTATTGGTTGAAGGAAAGAGCGTTGGATTGTGAGAAAAAAATTTCATTTCAAATAAAAACCCCGGGTAAAAGAGGGTGTATGAGGGAAAACTGTCAATAGAGCTAGAAAGAAGATTGATGAGAATATGGCTCATGTGATATCCAGCCCTCACGTCAAATCCTGGAGATCGGATTACCAGAGCTCATTTTAAGTGGTCGTTATTTTAAACCTTCCCTGAAAATGTAGTTGATGAGAAACTGTATCGAATTAATTTTGTGTAGGTGGAGAAGTTTTCCTAGAAACTAGGTTCGACATGTTGTTTCTCACGCTGTTTACTATTTCATTCAGGTTAAAAGGATAAACAAGAGAACTGAATAATGCAGAGAAATGTCAAGTTTGGATAATTCATTTTATACCCTTCAAATTGAATAGTCAGCTACCCAATCTGTCTTTATTTTGTTAATAGTTAATTAATTAAAAGGAGCCTCCGAGTAAAAACTATCAGCGAAGACTTTAATATTTAAAGTAATAAATAAATAAAAAGGAAATAAATTAATTAAGTTAGAAAATAATAAAAAAAATAATTAAAGAAATAAATAAATTAAAATGCACCCCCAAGGACCAATTAGAAAAATTATAAGCGAGCGCTTTAATATTTAAAGCAATAAACAAATAAAAAGGAAATAAATAAATAAATTAAGTAAGTAATGGATAAATAATTAAATAAATAAATATAAGGAAACCCCTAATAATGATCGGAAAAATATGCACGGGCTTAAGAATTTAAAGTAATAAAATAATGAAAAGAAAATAAATAAATAAATGAATGAAATGATGAAGAGATGAATAAAAGTTTAAAATTGAAATAAAATTTCAATAATTTTTTTTTTAAATTAAAATAATTTATAATTTTTTTTTTTATATTAACTTATCGAAACTTTAACCTTCCGCAAAACTACTATTAATTGATACAGTATTTAGGTTAATAATATATAAGCATTATATAGATGTATTTATAATTAAAAATGTATAGTAAAAATATAAAGTATTAAAGGTGGAAGGTGCTTTTTCTTCCCGTATTCTTACTCCAGGTGCTTTTTTTCTGTAATTCGAATTTTGTAAATGTATGATTATTGCACATTTTAAAGTCGTTAAGGCTGTTTTTCGAAAGCTCTAACACTACATGAAATCTTTGTTTTTTTGTTGCTAATAATGCGGCATTTTTATATCTGCTATTTATTTAAAATATTCATTCATATCTGTTAAGTCAGGTTCAGCCTATCTTGTGCCTTTTTTGCTGATTCGCAAAACGTCAATATGAAGAAAAGCCACAGTTTTGTGAAAATGAAAAGCGTTGAAATCTAATATTTTAATATTTCAAAAATTACTCCAACGCTGTATTTTTAGGGCTTATAATATCACTGATTTTATTGTTTTTCATCTTAGTGGAAAAATTTCGCTAAATCGGTACTTTCTAAAAACGTTTAATAACTTTAAAATTGTTAAGTTCTTTTCCATTCTAAGGCCTAGATAGTTCATTGCGACAAGATGATAAATATAATTTAAAATCATAGCTTTGTCGTAAGTTTAAGTCCCATAAACTGTGCACTTTTTTTATTTTCCTTCTTGTAATATCAGCAAAAAACTCAGTAGAATAGTTTTAGAAGTGTTTTTAACTAAATTGACTAAATTAGTAAAAAAATAATAATTTAACTAAAATTAGCCAGAAAAAGTAATTTCATAATAAAAATTTATTAACATAAACTTGATTAGACCGCTGCAAACCAGACATGGCTATATTTTTTCGGGTTTATTTTTTTTTTAAAGAATTATTTTTAAAATCCTTGGTCACTTTTGAGCCATCCAGTGTATTGCGTTTTACAAAATTAAGCCAAGGGGAAAAAAACTCGCCAAATCTCAAAGTTTGAATGATTACTTTTCTTACCAAAATTTGAACGGATTTTTTCCATCCCAACTTTCAGTTTAAATACTTGGTAGGTTTAATTTCTGATTGTTTTCATCATCGAATATGGCTCAAAAGCTTTTAGTAAGAAAGCTTTAACTAAATAAAAAAAGAAAAAAAAGGGACTTCATTCAGAAGGTTTTAAGGGAACTTAAAGTCAAAAATTGAGTCCCATTTTCGTCTTAAGTCCCATCTTCTAAAGCGTTATATCGCCCTTTCTATTCCGCTACATTCGGCAAGTTCAAATCTCATTTGTCAACTCTCTTTTGTCCATTCTTCCATTTAGCTCCCCTCCCCCCCCCAGACTCTTTCAAAGATATATCTATATTTTTCTTTCTTTCATAAAAAGTACTTTTTTTCATATTGTTTAGTACCTTTTCCTTTAGTAATGATGGTTTACAATTGAAATATCGTTAAATAAAATCTTACTCTGTCTGATAATTTGTAATTGGTGATTCATATCTGATAATCGTTTATAAGTGTATAGAATAATTCAAATAGATACATTGTAAAATTATAATATATGTAATTATAATGTATAATTTCAGTATCAACAAATGCTCAAATGAATACACTGTGAAATTATAACAAGAAATTTTATAATCTTATTGTCAGAAAGTGTTCAAATACTATGAAATTATAATATGAATTATTATAGTTTCCTCGTTGAAAAAGATTCAAGTGAATACATTGTGAAAATTTCATTTCGTGAGATTTTCATACTATGAATTTCTACAGATTAAACTTCTTTCTTAAAAAAAAAAAAATAAATAAAAAATGGGTAAAATGGAAAAAAGGGAAAATTATCATAAGTTTTATAATAAATTTCATTCATTAAAGTATGTTTATAGCAAATTATATAGCAAATGTATCTTTCAACAGCAATTGTATCATTCAAAAAAAAAATTGTATCTTCTAATATTAACTGTGCATTTCAATACCAATTAAGAGATTTATCATCATTTGAATCAATATCAGTAGTATCAATCTCAGTTGTATCATTCCAGTAAAAGTAGTTCACAATTATTTATGGAATTTATAAAAGTCTTAACAAATGCTACAAGTGCGAAATGCAATTACATTGGAGCAAAGTATAAAAGAATGTTTAACGACGTATTTTTGAGTGTTTATAGATAAATATTAAGATTTTAAAAGTTAGATTTATTGATTGAATAAGAATTTTAAAGATTTATCAGTAATATTTTTAAATATTAATTAATATTTTAGGATTTTTATAAATTTTTTTTTTATTTTCTTTCTATAATCTTTAAATAGTTTTACATAAATTCTAAAAAAATTATTTATTTAAAATACCAAATTTTGTAAAAGCTTTTAAACATTCTAGGACATAAAAGATAGCATGTTAAAAAAAGCTTATAAATGTGTTAAAATATGTACATATAACAGATATACATAAAATATGTACGTGCAAACAATGTATAATAATAAATATAATAATAATAATAATAAATGTGCATGTTAAAATACATGATGCAGAACTTATTTTTTAGCCTCGCAAGTTTCTGAAAAGCCTATTTAGGAACTATATATATATATATATATATATATATATATATATATATATATATATATATATATATATATATATATATATATATATATATATATATATATATATATATATATATATATATATATATATATATATATATATATATATATATATATATATATATATATATATATATATATATATATATATATATATATGCAGATTTCGAATCCAACTCTGTTGCCATGAAATTTAAACCTCCTAATTTTGCTCTGTTGCCATTCCAAATTCTCATAATAGTATTACATTATTGTTTCTGTGTTTCTTTTACTTCGATTATATGCATTGTACTTCCTTTAAAAAAATAATCTACCAACAAATTCTTAAATCACGTGACCTTTCAAACTCTGCAAGCTCTTAGCATATCCCCCTATAATATATGACCTCTCGATAGACTTCAGTTATTGGGGGTTAGGGGGGGGGAAAGGGAAAAATCGGAAAAGAAATCCCTCGAAGATTAAAAAGTTATTTGAGTTTCAACCCTACTCAGAAATTGTTTTTGCTTTCAAAACTAAATAAAAAAGACTCTCCTGCATTGAAGTTGGAATATATAAATGAATGTTGAAGTTGAACATGGCAATAGAAATAGAAAAAAAGGGAGCAAATTTCGTGAAGAAGGGGTTCTTCCCCAAAGGGGTAGAGGAAAAAGCATTCTGGAATGATTCAACCTGTAAGGGTTATGTTCCCCTAAGATATATTTTATGAGCAGGAAGGGGTGGATTTGTGGGCAGGAAAAAGAGTTTTCGATCTCATAATATCGGAGTCTACAGAAGAATTGTTGTTGATTAAAATGTCATACCTTAGAAAATAGAGATCCACTGCACTTCCATTGGTGCATCCACTAGAGCTCCTCCACACGTATTTTGCATCCCAAACGTTTCTATGCATTTTTCAATAGTGTAATTTTAGGAATAAAACTAAAATGTTTTTTATTTTATTTATTTCTGCATCTTTTAAGAATTATGTTTAAAAAAAGAGAAAACGTAAATCAAATTTTTTGGAACTTAAGCTTCGAAGATAAGAAATCTTTTAATGAAAAAAAAATAGTTTATAATTTATATTAGGTGCTATAAAAAAAAAGTTTATTTTTATGCATATTAGCCAATTTTGCCTTTATTTATTTCCTTTTTGGATTTGCAATCCTTTTTATAAATTTAATGCAGTTTTCAATAGTGTACTTTTCTCTCTGTCAAAGTTTTGTATTAACTTTATATGGGTTTCATGATAAAACATTAAATAAAAATAAATAATTTTGTATAATGTTTTAAGTTTATGCTTGCTCTTAAGCTAAAAAATCCTCATTTGCTAAAAAAAGTGCTAACATGAAAAATTTTCAAAAATAGTTAGATTTTGAGAAAATCGCGTTTGAAGTTTCATGAAAACTCATAAAGTTTCAGCCTGATTATTGAACTTTCTCTCAAACCACCATTTTTTTCCTCGTTATGCATTCAGTTTATCCTAAATTTCTTCTAGTTCTTTTATTTTTCTTATTTTCCCTTTATTCTTTTCTTTCCTTTTTTTCTATTCTTTTGTTTATTCATATTTGTTATGTTATTTGTGTTCTTATTTCCTCTATATTCTTTTATTTTTGCTTTACATTTCTATATTTACCATTTTATATTTATCTTTATTTTCTCTTAATTCCTTTATTTTTCTCTTAACTCTTTTATTTTTCTCCTTACTCCTTACTTTTAGTAGCATTTTTTTAGTGTCAGAGTGGAAAAAAAAGATTTTTATCTTTTATTTGATTTGGCAATTATTAAATTAACATTCCCATAAATCTAGTCTACATAAATAGGCATGAAAGATCATGAATGATCATATAAGTTGGTGATTAGTGATGATGAATCCAGCGAGAGATCCTCTTCTCCCCAATGTCCGGATGATTGACAACCTGGTGTAAATGTGGGGGCCTTCCATGTTCAGATCATGTTTCGCCCCAAAGATTTACTTATCTTTCTTGAGTCAGTTAAAAGGCGATGAGCGGAACCGAGTTCTGAATTCGTGATACATAAATCAATGCATTCCAGTAATTTAATTGCCGATAACCTTTGGGGTCGATTCCGAAGTGAATGTAATTACGCCTTTCGGCCTTTTATCGGCTCTGGACCACGCGATCGCTAAATTGGCCATCAGAGGCAACGCTATTAATTTATTTCGAAAATTATTTTGACGCATAAATTCAGAGTAAAACTTGATGAAAGGAATGAATTGTTTTGTTCTAGATTATCCTCCCGAGTGTGATGCGTGAACACTTATTTATTATATTTTGATAGTGGAACCTTATTTTATTGATCTGTTTCTTTGTCAGCGACTGAATCAAAATTTATGTTGTTATTGTAAATAAAAATTAAGTTTTTTTTTTAAATTATTAAATATTTGTATTTATTATTATTTTTTTTAAAATTCAAACGCTTAAAGAAGTGGAAGTTAGTAGGTAACCAATAAGAGCATGCGTTGGAGGAGGCAAAACTTCAAACTTCAATTTGTTCAAACTTTAAAGTGACTTTTGAAGTTTAAGTTTCGTTTTCTTATGCAGACAAATCATTGATTCATTAATGTTTAATTTGATGTTAACAATTTTGAACACATGATTTTTATTTTTTCCCCTAATACTGTTAATGCTTATTAAATATATAACAGACTCCTAAGATAATTTAAAGTCCATTTCATCTGAAGTACTACCTTAATATTTTAATTTTAAGAAACATTTTTAAAATTTTATTTAAGTTCGGAATTATTTTTTTTTCCTGATAGCCTAATCAAAATTGCAAAACATGAAAAAAAATTTTTCCCTCTGATCTTCATTGTTATGAAGCTGTTCTAAGATGTTATAACATTTTTATCAAGTTATTATTATTTTTGTTTAAGTTTCTTATTGTCCTACTTTAAGAAATAACACATAAATCAAACCTTTCTTATTAAGAGACATTTACTTTTCGTTCATGAACACCATTTAGGCATTCTACATTTGCTTTGACCCCGATAATGATTTATCAGATTTTTCCACATACTTTTCTTCTCTGAAATTTCAAAATGCATTACCAAATGTTTAGGTTCTTATAATTTCATTTCTTGCACGTATATAAAAATATATTTTAAGATCCGTGACTCGTATTACACTATAAATGTATTGGAGCAGATTTATCGCTCAATTTGTATTAAAATCTAACCGCAAAAATTAAAATCGATATTCTTAATGAATGCATGAAACATTGAAAAAACTTTCTATAATAAAAATAAATAACTATAATAAAAATAAACTGAAGTTTAAATGTCAGAAAATAACTACTTTTTATCCAATTTACACTGCCTGAAATTTTGAATACTTAGCATCTTCAGCCATATTTTTTTAAAGTAGATATCTTGAAATTTAATTTAATTTAAATTGAAACTTGAATTTGTAAATTCCAAATAAGAACTATTAGTAATTTTTAAGAAAAACAATTTAGTCGGGCCGTTGGATTTTAATTTTCAATCGTATTCACTATTTCAATTAAATAGTTACTTTTATACAATAATATTGAATTAAAAAGATATAACGTGCAGACTAAAGTGATAAACAACAGGAATGAAGCACAAATCAAGTACAGAAATGGACATACTATAGTTTCAATTCTCTGAATAAGAATCTTCCTCGGTGTCTAAACAAAAAAAGTAAACAGTTAAACACGTGCTAAATGGTTTAACCAATCAGGACGGAACTAGTTAATAAAAATAAGCGTGATAATTTCTTTCTTTTAGTGTCTTGTTCCTTTTTTATTTTATTCAAACTTATTCTTCTCTTCATCTCTTCCATGTTCAGGTCATATGGTATTTAGACACAAAGAAAAGTTTTCGTCTTTCTTGTGTCCACTATAATATGTCAATTTCTCTACTTGACTACCACCAACCAACACTAAAATATGTCCATTTCTCTACTTGATTTGTGCTTTATTCACTCTATTTTTTACTTTAGTCTATATAGCGCCAATTGCACACTATTGTTTTGGATATAGGGAGTAGATATATTGCAGTAGTTAGGTATAAGAATACTTTCGTCCTAATTCTATCAAATTTACAACTTCCAAATACTAACTGTAAATCCTAGTGGTAACATGCTTTGTAATAGTAACCAGATATATTTTTAATTGCTCTCGTGATTTCCTTGACCCAGTAAACCTTATAAATTACTATTGCTTTATAAAAATAAATAATACAGATTTATTGCAACACTTATACATTAAAATAACTTCATTCTGATTCATCGATATTCCAAATGAATTAATAAAAACAAATTTAATTAAAATCAAAATCTGATTTTTTTCCCCCTTCTGTCAGACGACAGCCAGTAAATAAGAACTTCAAATCTTATTGGCAACTCATTTTTGCATGGCGACAGACGCTTATACAGCAATTTTGCCCTACAAAGAAATTTAGTGTAGATTAATCGTAATAATTATGTATTGAAATTATTTTATTTTAACTATCGACATTCCCGATTGGGGAAAGCACAGTGAATCTGAATCGAAATCTATTTTTTTTTCTACCTTAGACTTACAAACCGCAAATCTGATTGGCAACGTATTTTTATACGAGGATACCATTTTGTTTCCCTGCGAATTCGTTCTCATGACTTAAATGAACCATAACGAAATAATCATGTCTAGAAGAATACCTACAACGTTGTAGGCGGAGGTCGCTAGGATTCACAATAATAGACCCTCTACAACTATTACTAGGGGTGTGGTCTGTCAGAAATAGAAAGAAAAACCAAACCTCCCTTGTGCACCAAAATTAGATATTTCTGGTATTGCCAAATACACAGTGTTAACTCGAACTTGAAAATAAAATCAGCCGCCGATGTTAAAACATTCAAAGAAAAAAGTGAAATGTAGTATAGATAACCCTTGGGTCATGGCACATAAAGCATGTCTGTTACAAATTCCGCATTGCATCCTCTATTTGCTGCAATTATCTCAGATTCGATTCGCCCCGAGACCCGCCTAAATATCGGGGTGCCTGCAATAAGTGACATCTTGACTTATAGGCGAAGAGAGTGACTTTTGGCTCTTTCAAATTCATTGAAATTAAGCACGCCCGACCTGAAATTGTTTCTTTTACTTCGTGTTGGTTCGAGATGAGGTAGCTCACATAAAACAACGTGCAGCAAGTAGCCCACGTAGTTATCGATGAAATTATGCAATCAGTTTATCTTCCTTTGCATGCTACGATTTGCATTATCGACCTTAAATCTAATTGTTTTTTTATTGGGACGTTAACCCAATGCATGAAATGTTTATTTCATTTATAAATTCACTAGCAAAGCCGATTAGCCTTTAAAAATGTAATTAAAATTCAGTTCGAAAGTATATGCATACATGAATAATAAAATATTATTGTCAGATAAGATATTAGTAATTTCATAAACATCAAAATAACGCAGGGGAACAATTGATATGTTACCGGCAAAGTTTGAAATCCGGCATTGTATATAATAACTAAAAATAGCCTGCGATGTAGGAAATGATTTATATTTCACACATTTCATAGGCATTCTATAGAATGCCAAATGAGAAACCGGCAAAGTATGAAATCTTCTGTGGTCATGCTAGGTAAAGGTAATGAAATGGATATTTTGTGCAATATTTGTTTCTAAACTGAAAATAATTGTGACTTAAATGTGAATTTTTTATACGAAAATTTTGTTTCCCTTAATAGGAAAGGCATAAATTATGTTCTGTACAACTTTTATTTTTCTTTACGGATTTTGAATAACTTTTTTTAATGGCACTCTCATTATTTTTTCAGAATAGCATTTTTATTTTTGAGAAATGAGCATCATCTACATAATAACCTCATCACTGCGTTTTTTTTCCCTACTTGCCTAAATAGCATTTGTCATTCTATAGAATGCCTAGGTATTATATACAATGCCCAGTCATTTTATGGAATGCCGGCGTTTCATACTTTGCCGTTAACAGATACAATAAATAACAATTAATAAATTAAACAAAAATAGCCTTCGTGGTTATTATTGTTATATTTTATTAATGGTAATCTAAATTTGAGATGCATAAGATTATTTCTCTTTTTAAAGAAGCTAGTTTACTTTAAAAAAAATTTAAAGATGGATGTTTGTTTTCATATTTTGATACTAGAAACCTAATATTTTTATTGTCTGCTGTGCATGTACAATAAAGAATATAGATGATAGAGGGAAGTTCCATTTAAAAAATATTGAAAATTTTGAAAGACATTATTTAAAATATTTTGATTATATATAATTCCAAATTCCTCTTAAACTACATTTTTTAAAAAAATATAATTGCAAATTTGCGCATTTTTTGCTGTCTGAACAAAACATTTGAAGTGGGAAATAATAATTTGTAAGTATAATAAATATTTGTTAAGTATAATAAATATAATAACAGAATAGTTGCAAAGTATCATAATTGGAACTTTATTGCAAAGTATAACACATTTATCGAAAATTTCGAAATTAAGGAAGCTTGGAACAAGAGTATGCTTCTTAGTGGGGAAAGAAAAAATGAGTACGATTAAATACTTAATTTTAATTTAAGAAAATTTACAAGTGGTAAAATTTTAGATTTTAAATATATGGATTGCTTTTGATCTTTACAAATTTCTGACGATGAAATCTTCAACAGTTCAGTTTTTTTTTTCCTGTTTAAAAAAAAAAAAAAAAAAAAAAAAAAAAAAAAAAAAAAAAAGCAATAAATTGCTCCAAATGCCTTATTTAACATGTTGAAATAGAACTTGATAAATTTTAAAATTTCTAACTTTTTGTTTTGCAAAAATTTGGGGCAAGAAAATTAGGCAGCTGAAGTTGTAGTTAAGTAGTTTGTTACGCTAGATTTGTTCGCTTTTAGATATTTTAAAATGTTCTTTTGTAGTTGTTTGAACTGATTGAAATCTATATGGATAGTGCCTAAAATACTTTTTTACCTAAATTATACAAAACCAGATGTATTTTTTCAAAATATAAAAGAAGAAAAATACTTAATACGGCAAATATATTTCTGCTAATACTGGTTTGCAGAATTGCATTGGTATAACTCAGATTAAGTGATTTTACACAGAGAAAAAAAATATGGTCAAATCTACCAGAATATGGTAAAATTTACGGCGTTTCTGGCTCTTTTTTAATTTTATGCTGATGACAGCCAAAAATGTCTGACTCTTCTTTGTTAATTACAGATTTTTATCGCTTTTTTCTCTCCGTCCAATGAAAACAAATGGTTAGACGACAATTATCTTTTGATGATATAACGTGATATTTTTTTTGTAAAAATATGTTTTACTAAATTTATTTATTTTGTGGATCAAGTGAAAAAAAATAATTCCCACACTTTGTACTCTGATGAAAAGTTATCAGATTTAGTGCACTTAATGTTCTGTCGCATCAAGACTTAACTTTGTCCTCTATCTTGTCACAGAAAAGTAAAAACGAATCCTCGTGACGTCACACCGTATGAATAATGATTCTCGAGGGTTTTCCAGATCTTACGTGGAGGACAGTCCTCATGTAATGACCTGAATACATACACACATGCGCTGAATAAAAAGGAAAAAGTGAAGAATAAAGAATATAAGAATGAAAAAGTGAAAGAAGATAGCAAAAATACAAAAAAACGATAGAAAAAGGGGGGGAATTCCTCGTCGGGAGCTTTGTAGTTGTGACATGACTTCTAGAGGAGTTGGATTAATGACGCAGGATCCAGTTAGAGGAGTGGCACATGAGGAGTTTTTTTTCCCCTTTTTCCCTCTTTTTTCCCCTTTAAATCCAGCTTTGCTTTCTTTTTTGACAGAAGTCTCAGCAATTGTCTTGAAAATATCCACAGCGTTTGTAAGTTTCGAATGAATTTTTTTTCCCGCTCTTTTTAGATCAGCATGGGGTTGTTTCAGAAATATCGCAGATTTTTTTAATATTTTTTTTTTCATTTCTTAGATATTTTTCTGAAAGAAAAAATTGACTTGTATTTGAGGAATGATACTTCGGAAGGAATTTCCTTTCTATCTTATTTTAGAAATTTATAATATAAGTAAACGCATAATTTTTTGCGAAACTGTCCACTTGAAACATTTGGATAAAAATTTTTATTTTGAATTTTTCAGCAACGGCAATTGGTAATTAGCAAAATCAAACTGCTTTCTTATATATCTCTTGGATAAATAAATTAGTTAAATTTTGAATAGTTTATTACTGAATATGAAGTAAAAAATGCACAAAAAAAATTTCATTATTTTTTTAAAAAAAAATCACAGTTTTGAATATCATCATTTGAAACACAATTTGAAGTCATATTTAAGAAAAAATCACAAGGAAAAATTAGACTTTTAAATAAACAGAGAAAAATAATAGTTTCTACACTCAAGTCATTGCTGATGAGTCAATAATGGTGAAAATAAGTAACCTAAATCTGTGGTTTTGAAGAACTTGAGGAGAATAAATTATCGACTTCATCTATAAAAACGTACCTCTGGATAGATGCAAGTTAACATGTCTTATATACTAGTGAATTGGTATTTAATATTTATAGTGGTAGCTACGCCACATTACTCCCCTGTGACATAACTACCACTATAAATATCGACTTTGTCAACCTTCATCTATCAAAAGGTACCTTAAGAAAGAATCAAGTTAACATGTCTTATAATGGCTATAGGTTAGCAAATGATACTACATTCTGCCTACAGAATCCCCCAGTGGCTAAAGTTAAACTTGCATTTCCATTTAGTAAACGATAGAAGAAAAAAAAGGAAGGAGTTCAAAAGCATCTTTAATTTGATTCTTTAACAAATTAATTATTTATTGAATAAAACACGGAAAATACGCATAATTTGAGGTTCGTTTTTATAAAGTAGAACTTAACACAAAACGGAAAAACTAACTTTTATCGTAGCACAATGATTTTTACTTACATTATGTTATAACGTAGACTATTTCCTATTTAATATTTGTGTGCTTTAATTAATATTTTTATTAATGTTTTTATCCGTGACTGTTCGAGAGATGAAAAATTTATAAATTTATAGATACACTAGACAATAGACAATTCTAGCTCTCATTTTCAGGGTGGAGTGCGTGTAGAACTTAAGAATAGAAAATATAAAATTTCGAGAACTATTATTAAAAATGCATAAATAAAACCCAGCGAAACAAATCATAAGAATTACCCGCGTTTCACTTCACTGTGGTTGCAATATATCACCAGTTAGGCAGGATCGGAGAAATATTAGGATGAGCATAACCACGTGTTCTTTGGTTAGCCACGTGGTCTTTTATGTAAAGCCACGAACCTCCAGAAGAAATTTATAGCCCTAATAAATACTCAAAGCACGTGATATTGAAAAGGGAGAAGAAATAAAAAGAATGTTTCCTATGAAATCTCGCCGTTGATCGTTCTTGATCATAATAGTGCTTCTTTATTAGAACATTCTATTTTTTGGCGATAAATTAGTAATACAGAATGGTTTTATGTCATTGTTTTACGAAACATTATCTTAAACGAACTAATATTACTTAGATATATTGAGTTTGAGCTGTGAATACAAGTGTTATTTGATAATTGTGATCTAATTTTAAAAAGTAATTTATTTGGATTGAATTAAAACAAACATAGTATTGGTATAAAACGAATATCTTATATTATTGAAAAAAGTAATTATTTTTTTTTCTCAAAGAAATCTATTTCTAGTTATTTTTAACCAACTCCTTTTAGTTTAAAATAGAGAATTTTTTTTTTATTTATATTGTATTACTGCAAATGCTGATTAAATTTAGTACCTTATTTAATATTGCAGCAAATTCAAAAGTTATTATCATTCGTTCTATGATTTTCAAAAGTGTGGTAGTTTTCTGATGAAAAAAAAATTTATTAATTGTTAATTTAGTTATTTGTAAAAACAACTATTAGACTTTGGTGAATTTAACATTAATTTAAGTTAAAATTAATTTAACATCAAGGAAATTAAATGGAGATGAATTTGATGTAACATGAGTTTTAAAGAGAATGAAATACTGATGGGTAAACTTCATCAAATTGTTTTATAATTTTAAAGTTATTTTGAAACACTAAACTTTGAAATAAAATACTCTTATAATAAAATTTTTTTAATCTCTTTTATCGTCATTAGAAACCTATGGAAGAAATGTTAAAAAATGCAACATACATTGATACTAGTTCATGGTTAAGTAAGTTCGTATATATCGTTCGTTCGTCTAGTAAAAGAAATATTTCAGAAATATTTTTAAAAACTTTCAATTAGTCTAAATCACGGAATATATGCAGGGAATATGAGAAATAATATTAGAACAGATACTTAGCATATTTTTAAAATTTTTGAAAAGCGGGATTCCTTTAAAACTGGCGTCATATTAAAATATGTGTGCCATATTCTCTGAAAATACCCATATACTTAGAAATATTTAAATAGCTACTAAAAACTCTTATATAGTCCAAAGCATTATAAGAAATGTGTAAAATTTAAATTAAAGTTAGAAGGGATAATTTACAGATTTTTCTTTAAATTTTTCAAATTGAAATTTCTTTGAAACTGGATAAAATATGTCATATTTTCATATCTTCTGACAATACCCATTTATGATTAGAAATATTCAAAGAGTATTTTGGAAATAGTTTTATTTAGCTCAAAATACTGAAATTCCAGGGAATATATCGCAGTGACATTAAAACGGAAGCTTACAAAAAATTTTCAAACTATTTTGAAAGCCGGATTTTTTTTAAAAATATATTTTATATCAAAATATAGGTGTCACATTCTCTGGAAATGTCTGTAAATTATTAGAAATATTTAAGGAGCGTATATATATATATATATATATATATATATATATATATATATATATATATATATATATATATATATATAATTTTTTTTTTTTTTGAAGTGTATGAAAAGGGTAATTAGTTACTTTTTCCCTTTTGACTTCTATATCTCTGTAATAAAATAGGACCTTTTTTGTAACTTTTTTATTCATACTTTTTTTTTCGTAAATTTTTCTTCAATGTAAAGAAATTTTTTAATGTGTTTATAACATAAAGTTCATCCTTGGTCATTGTTTTATAAAAAAATATCGAAACTGATAAAAATGTATATGGTTTGCAAAAATTGAAGTGTAAATTATTATTCTTTTGGAATTTTCTATTATTTATTGTTGGTTATAACAACGAATTTTCAAAAGAAATATTGGAATCCAGTTAATGGAGGGAAAGTAATACCGATATTTTATATTTAATAGCCATTGAACATTATAACTTTTGATGTACGATTTATATTAAAGACACAACAGAGACTTTTATAAACATGCAAAACAGGGGCATTATTATAAATCATAATAAATTATAGCTATAGATGGTGGCCTCAGTTTCGGAATAGGCAATGACCCCTGCAGAAGAAAAGGGGCGTAACTTACAAGCAGAGTCCGTATGTATTTTTCTTTCATTAATCATAAAAAACTAGCAACTTTTCATATTTCCTTATTTTCCTGATTTTAGGGTGGGTCTTTGCGTGAATGAAGATTCAAATAAATGTGAGTAAGGTGTGTCTAAGGGGCTAATTTTTACTTTTTCTGTCTAAATGAACTTAACATCTTCATCAGTTTTTTTTTATGAAATTCAATGGGCTTTTGTTATTGACCTTAAAAGGGAAGGAAATGAAATCTTTAAGTTGCACAGTATGATATCGTAATAGTAGCATCGCAATGTTTCGTTTGGTCCATAGGTCCACCCATTATCCATAGGTCGTAACAAATCAAGATTAACGTCGTAACAACCTTTTAATTAAGTTACATTGTTTGTGCATTGGGCATTATTTTCCTAACTCAAATTAAATTTATGCTCCATATAATTAATGCTCGCAAATTATCGGATTCGTTAATTGCTGTTATTGATAACGTTTCGATATTGAGCCGCGATGGCTCAGGGGATAGAGCATTCGCCTTCCACTGAGGTTAACCGGATACGAATCCCGGCGATGACTGGTTGATACGAACGCCGCATCCGGCTTGCACCGACCACATTGCTGACGCAAAATATCTTCAGTGGTAGACGAATCATGGGTTAGAGTTAACTTGCTATCAGGCTAACCGTGGGAGGTTCTCGTGGTCTTCCTCTCCATGTAACACAAATGCTGGTTAATTCCATTAAAAAGTCCCCCGCGAAGGTAAATTTCTCCCAAATACTTGATTCAGGAGTTTCCTTGTCTTCTGGATTGAGTTCGAAATTACAATTGTCTGTTCAACAATGGTTGTACCAAAAAAAAAAAAAATTCAATATTATTGTATTAGATACCTAATATGGACGATAATAATCGTGATCACCATAAGTAATATATTTCATTTAAACGTGAACATAAGTTTTGGAATAGGTATTTTTACGTCTTAACAAAAGCAATTAAAAATAAAATTTCACTACAATGTATACAAAAGTTATAAAGTAAAATTTAATTAGCGGGCCACTTTCGATCAATAAGTAAATGAACCGCAGAACTGAATTCATATATTGATAAATATATGTTGAATAGAAAACATTAGCAACAAAAAATGCATCTACGAAATGAAACAAATTTTGATTCATAATTTTGGAATTATGATAAATTTTTAACACACAATTTTTATAACTCTCATTTTTTCTTTTTTGTTTCAATTGTTTAATAAGTGTCATATTAATGGCAAAATTTTTTATTTTTGAAACATTTATTTAAACTTGTCATAAATATTGTTTTTAATTAGATAAAAGGAGAACTTTTCACAACAATTGATTATAATTAATGTCATTTATAAGTTCTCCTAACGATAACCAATGCATACTTTGTTTAATAAATTCTTTTCTCATCGTTAAAAAATCGATACAACATTGAACCATAATACCTGTACCTTAAACCTTAATCTAGCGCAAATCTACTGCAATGAGTATTAAACTGAACCATGCTTTAGTTCAAATTGAAACAAAGCACCGTGTAATCTAATTTAAATTGAAAATAATATGGTTTCAATTGGCACCTTATTAAAGTCGAACGACATTATAGTTCACCAAGGTTTCCACTTTTTGTTGAATTTTTAGATTTATTTATTATTTGCATTTTATTTTATATTTTATAATAATTTTTTTAAATTATATTACTCTTTATTTTGTAATACATTAAATATTTCGATTTCATTTATTTATTTTTAAAATCTACGTTACCATGTAATCTATGTTGAAGAAAAAAAGTACAGTTTGTTCATTATGTAAAATACCCATTGTAAAATTTCTAATTTATTCGCCTTCACAAAACATCCACCTAGCCCACATAAATGACAAGAATTTCAAAATAAGTTTGATATCTTTAGCCTGTTTAACTAGATGTTCGCTGTATAAACAGCCATTTTTCTTGGCGCAGCCGACACTCTTTGGCGACGATCTGGCGTTGTGCCTTGGTTTTGCCTGTGTAACCCCACACGTTGGGGGGAGCCCCCTGAAATTATTTATGCGAAAAGGCAGGAGCACACGCAAGATAGAGAGAGAACTGTATTGTGTAATGAAGGAAATGGACTTGTTATCCGATTTACATTTATGATGTTCGTAATTGAAATCATAATCGGGGGAAATGCTAAACCAATTAAGAGAAACCATTTGAAATTAAATGAATACCACAATTAATTATTTCATCACATATCTTCCTGGTAGCTTTGCTATTAGGAAATGAATGTTATGAATCACAATTGTAGATAATACATTTGTTGGCAGCGATGTTATCTGGAATAAATATTAATTTACTCACACAATTTCGCTTTTAAAAGTTTTTCAATCTTTTTAAGCACAAATAAATTTGTCACGAACTCTTTTAACAGTTAAATTTTTCACTTGAGCTTTTAATCCTTAAGATACCTAAAAAATATAAACGTTAACAAAAAATACAAATATAATATTAAGTTATTTATGATTATAAAATGATTACCTTTAATTAAAAATTGATCGAAAATGAATATATAAATATTAAATTATGATCTATTATATTAATTTTCTAATAAAAAATTAAGAAACCATTTTAAGACCTGATAAAATATGAGAAAAATCATTTCATTTCCATATAAATTACAATGAAGAACAAATTTTTGTTGCATTTTTGCAAATATGTACTTGATCTTGTACTTGATTCGGGTGAGGGGATTTCAAATTTGAAATTAGGTTTGCGTCTAAAGATACAGATTTCTTTTCTATGACTTTTTTAGGCTATTTTTTGTCGAAATATACAAGTTTAAAAACTTTATATATAGCAGAAAGTGGCGTAAACGTTGTGACTAACTTCTAAGGGAGTTAGGGCTCATAATAGGTTTAAAATTGCATAAGAACCCATGTCTGGAAATGCCTTGTACGTGGCTTGGTGCGCTTCCCTGTTATAATCTTTTATCAGTGACTGTTCAAAATAAACTAAAAATATCCTTTTTTTCTTCTTTTTCTTTAAATAAATAAAAAAAACTGTATAATGGAGGAAAAAACTGATTGCAAATTTGAAATCAGCGATACGATCCAAGATGCGTTAAAAAATCTCATGCAACAGAAGAAAAAAAAATTGCTCTCCAGTGTTATTAAGAAAGCGTTATTTTTTAAACTATTAGGAAAACATTTAAATTTCACAAAAAATTTTTAGAAAATAATTTCATTTCCTTATGAATTTTCAGGAAATAAATATTTTGCTCACAATTTCTGAATTGGAATTGTGAGCATTGTTGGGAGAAATATTGTCACGAAAAAACTTATTAAAATGAATTTGAATCTTTTTGTGACTAAATTATTTCATTGCAACCATTTTCTAGCACAGGATAATTACCTATATTAATTGAGTAACCAGTTTTATTATGCAGAATAGAAATATATACAATCTAAAATTATAATAATACTAAAATGCAATTATTTTATTTATAGATATAAATCTATTTATTTCAAATTAAAAATTTATTGTAGTTTTGTCTGTAAAATTTACTAGAAAAGTTTTAAAAATTTATTATATGTTGTTAATTATAACTTAAGAAAAGTGAGGAAAATTACAATCATGATATTATCTTTAATCAGTACCAACTTTCTTAAAATTTTTGAATTTAATTCTATTTTGATCTTTCTCCAAATAAATTATTTTGCGAAAAAGCTTTTGAATAGTTAGTGTTTTCACTTGAAAGCATCACGAATGTTAGATTTTTTACTATAATCCTTTTACTCTACAATGTTTCTAACAAAACGTTTTTAAAATATAAAATTTGGAATAATAAAAATACATAAGTAACTTACAATTATAGTTGCATTTCACACATGTTAGTGTAAACTTCATCTAAATATAAATAAAAAAATAAAACAAATAGGAAATTCCAGTGCTTTTCATCTTAAAATCCACTTTATCCGTAAAATGTTTGGGAACAAAAAATCTTATGTACCATAATATATTCTGCCATTGAGCCAACAGTTTTTTTTTTTTTTTTTTTTGGAGGTTAAAAAGTAAACGAATATCTTAAACGAATTTATATAATATTTAATTTATTTCATAAGAGAAAAATACTTTAGGTTCACTGTAGATCTAAGTATTTTTTTTAAAAGGAAATATGCTACGCTCATGTTTAGACTTGAAAATTCAAAAATTTCTAATTCGAAATGAAACGTAGCATTCCTAATACATAGCTCAATTTGATTATTTTTAATAATCGAATAATTTCGATGTTTCTCATTTCTTCTTTTTTTTATCTTCTTCATTAAAGAATAATTTCTTTTTCAAATCTTTTTAGCGAGTACAACATTTTACACAATGAATTGTCATTAGACTAGTATCCTAAAACATAAAATAATACATGACTGATATGTTAAAAATATTCAGTAAATGTTAATAAATATTTATAGATCACAAATCTGTTTATGCATCATTTTTATAATTATGTGCCCTGGAGAAATTTTTTTTTGGAAGGGTATTTATTTACCTTTACTTAAACAAAATTGATACTTTTTATGAATGAAATATTATTTATATAGCTTGTTTACATTTCCGATTTATAATGATATTGCTCATAACCAAGGATACGATATGCAGGCAGCATGGTGATTTTATGATAATTTATAGCAATAAACCTTATGTTTCTGCAGAAATTATCGATTATTTCTACAAGAAATCGGAGATGTAAACAAACTACTACACCATCGTCAGATCCAGAATCGATTATTTTCGAACATTTTTGCTGATTTCCTTCCAATTGCACTAGTGCAAACGTGTTTTCAGAAAAGGCCAGAAAAGAAAATCCTCCCAGTCTCAGGCTTTGCGTTTGAATTGTCATTTGTTTATTTGGTTTCATCCTGTCAGCAACAGAACAAGGGGTCTAAATGACCCCTAATTAAAGAGCAGCTGACATTTTAAGGCAAAAGACATCGGAAAACAATTCTTCAGGAACCCCCGCGGGGATTCAGAATAACAGAAGAATACTTTTCTGGCACATGTGATTTGAACGTTTCTGTATTCCAATACTGCACCCAATTTTTCGAAAGTATTCGAAGACGCGTGTTTATCGGGGCTTTGTTTAAATGAAATCAAAAGATCTTGGCTGAATAAATACTGCTTATTTATTTACTTTTTTATTCTGTTAAAAGAATAAAAGAAAAGATTTAAAGGCATTGAAAAGAATGTTTTGTGCATTGTGAAGTCGTTTCAAATATTATAAAATAAAGCAATGGGATGCTGTAATTTTTTTTATTTGATTGTTTTTTGTAGTATAACTTAAAAAGTGTGTCTAACGCTCTAAAAAAACGAGGTTTATAAAGAATTAAATAAAAAAAATTTAATCAATGAATTTAATATTTAAGTATTCAATCAAATTATGCTCTGAATTTATATTCAAATCATTATTTAAAGTTATGACTTGTTACTTTTTAATGAATTCATTAATAAAACAATTTATGATTGATCTCTCTCGGAAACCTTTTTGAAATCAAAAAGAAAATTTATTTGGTTAATTTGGTTGAAACTTAAATTAGTCTCTTCAAAAATCAAATTGCAATTCCTGAAAATCATCAATCAAAGTAAACGATTTGATTTATAAACATGTTGAATTGTTTTTCGAAATACTTAGTTTGAAATTCAAATTATTTATCAATTGATATGCCTAAAATATAAAAATTCTAAGTAAGTTATCAATTTTCTGGAGAAAAAAAAAATTCGTAATTCTAAAAAGAAATCTGAAAAAATGTCTCAGAAAAAAAAAGTAAACAAAGAAACAGAAAAAGAGAAATAAAAGTAAAAGCACCCCTTAGAAAAAATGGAAGGTAAAATACTTTTTATTGTTAGTATTTTTTTTTTCATTGAAAACAAAGCACTTTTTATAATTGAATTGAATGCTGTTAGAATTTTTTTTTTTAAATCTCTTATTTCCGTATTAGAAATATTGTTTATTAAAAGTCTTTTATTTCGAACATTTTCCCTGGTGGAAATAAAATATTTTCATATTTTTTATGCTTAATTCGTTTTCTTTATTCAAAGTAAAACATTTTTAACTATTATTGGCATTTGATTCTTGGTCATTGCGGAAAATAAAATCGCTTTATACTATAAGCATTTCATTCAATTTAATTATTGATACACTTCAATTTGATTATTGAAAGTACTTCTAATTATTGACATTTAATTTATATTTTTTTTGGAAATGAAAGCAGTTTATATTAGGAACATTTAATTCATTTTTAGTATCAAAAATAAAAGCATTTTATATTAAGAGCAATGAATTCATTTTCATTATTAAAAAAGTCCCTTTTTATTATTGAAATTCATTTTGTTTTTATTATTGGAAATAAAATATCTTTTTATTGTTGACATTTAATTTATTTTTATTATTTATATTAAGACATATTAAGAACTTTTTATTTTTTTTATTTTAAATCTATTACTCTTTTTTTCCGAGTCATTCATTTTTTTTTCCCTTTCTTTGCTATAATTTCGGATTTCCAAATGAATATGAAAGTATAACGCTCCCATTTTCCAACTCCATATAGCTAAAACTCAACAATTTAATATGATTGCAAAGGATTTAATAACGATTTTGTCATACGCTTATAAAATATTAATTTCCTTTAGAGCAAGATTTGAATGAAACGATTTGTTGTTTTTCCCATACAGGCCCCCTAATGCACTTCATAATCAGCTAATCATCATTTTAAAGAACTCTCTTTCCTGTTCCAGAACGATATTTTCTTTCATTTCCTGAGCTTTAAAGGGGGTCCTCAACAGATGGTTGAAATTCCTATGAAGAAAGGTAAAAAAACGTTTGTTGTGCTGGGAAAAGGGGGAGTGAGGGGAGGAAATAGAACACGCCATAAATTAAAGAAAGCTGTCTCCTTGCAAACAGAAGCACCAAAAAGGGAGAAAAGCACCAAAAAGAAAAAGAAAAGAAAAATGGGGGAAGTTTTGGCGATTCAGATGAAATGAGCCGTGTGCACCAAAAAATATTTCAGATTAGTTGTGGTTGTAGTGTGCACATATTAGAATGTGCTAAAGATCTGGTGATTCGATGTGAGGAAAAAGAAGTATTTGATTCGAGGTAAGTTGATTCCGACATTTCCTTTCTCGTTCGTTAATTGTAGCTTGTTTCCGAAATATTATTCGCAAAATTTTTAAAATAGCGATTCGTAAAAGAATTGTAATAATACTGATACAGTGTTGTTACTAATTTAGCAGTTTTTTCTTCTCTTGTTTGGGAACATACACTACGTATGTCAATACACATTGACAGTATAACGTTACGTAAAATCTGTGCTTTATTAAATTTTATAAAGGTGTATACACATTTTATTATTTTAAAATGTGTATACACACTTATACACATTATGCGTATTTTGAAAATTTAAAGTGGTGTTTTCCGAAAATGCAATTTTTACCATTCTCAAGTAGAATTACTTTTTTAACTGATTCGCTTGAAAATTTCATAACATGTGAACAATTCCTGCAGTTTTTCTAACTTTAAAAGCACTATTTCACTAAAGAATTACCTTTTATAAACAACTAATTCATTTTTCGTTTAAAGTGTATATATATATATATATATATATATATATATATATATATATATATATATATATATATATATATATATATATATATTGTATATATATATATATATATATATATATATATATATATATATATATATATATATATATATATATATATATATATATATATATATATATATATATATATATATATATATATATATATATATATATATATATATATATATATATATATATATATATATATATATTGCATCCATATTTCTTATGAGTAAATATTAATCTTAACTCTGATTGTACTGATTGTTACTATCTCTGAACACATATAATTTAATCTTCCGCCGTGATTTTGTTTGTTAAAAGAAATTTGATTTTGTTGTGATTTTGTTAAAAGAAAATTAATTTCTATAATATATATAATTTCTATATTTAATCAACTTTTTTATGTGAAAAATAAAATTAAAAACTAGAAAAAAAAACTTACATTTTGTTTTTTTATTATTATGTTTCCTTTTTACATAAAATTTTTTTAATCCGTTAACGTTAACTCTGTGTTGGGGACTTTTTCGTCAAATTGGTCATTTAAAAAAATAAGTGATAATTCAAGGTACAACGAACTTAACATAAAATTCTATTAAGTTGAGGCAAAACCATAAAAAAAAAAAAGAAGAAGAAAAAAAAATATAGACGGAGTTTTATTATTAGCAATTAAGACAGTTTGTTTCCTTCATAACTTCATTAAAAAATGTGATTGGTTTCACACAAAAAAAAAAAAAAAAACATTCTGTCAGGTTTAAAATTACAAAACTAGGCTATGAAGTTGAAAGATCAGTATGCCCCAACTCAGATATGGATCAATTCTTTAACACTTGCTTTAAAATAAGTTTCATGGCTTAAGTATGAAGTTATCAAGGCACCATGAGCAAAATCTGGTGCACTGCATACCAGTTTATGACGCTATTAACTACTACTTAATACGCCTCAAATTTTCGCCCCTTGTCAATGTAAACACACAAAAAAAATAAAAGGAAAAATTTTCTGTGGATTGTTGGGGAAATTGTTTTACCTGTAATTAAGTTCAGAAGTTTTAAAGGTGTCTAAAATTGTTTTTTTTTTTTTTTAAATCTGGTATAATTGTTCCAGTTAATAACAATTATTGCCGATCAGAATCTTTCGATTTTGGCAACTTAACAAAATAAATAAATAAATTTCGAAAAAAATAAATCGAATAAAAATTAATAAAATAAAAAATTAATAATTAAAAATAAAGAAATAAAGTAATGCTGCAATAGAAATAGAGGTGATAAATTATTTATTTTTCGTTTGGTTCAGGAATTTTCAAGGGCTTTGAAATCATATTCTGAAAATCTGGCATTGTTTTTCTAGTTTACAACACAATTAACCATTAAATAGTTATGACTCACTTTCTACCTACACCTGACGATTTACCACTTTAAAAAAGAAATACACGTGGAAGAGCGAAGTAGACAATTGCTTTACGCATCAAGAAGTTTTCAAATCACCGAAATCATTTTCTTAAAATTTGGCATGGTTGTCCTGACTTACGATACACATACAATTAACCAAGACTTATCAACACTTCTTAAATTTAGGCTAACTCTTCTCACATTTCACGATTCGATTCCAGAATATATATTTCACGAACAGAAATGTCAATGGAACATGTATAAACATTACAAATATTCCATACACACCTTCTCCCTCCTTCTAATCGTGGGCGGTGCCGAAATAGAAAAATGAGTTCGAGGGTTCGAAGATCGAACGCACGATGTCTGTAAACGTAGAATATCTCTGAAATGGGCGAAAAGCATAAATCAAAAACATTGAAAAGAAGTTTGGATAGAATGAAAGGCAAGGAAAAAAAGTTCTACCCACTGTTCGAAACGTTCTATTTTTTTTCCCTGTTTATAGATAGTGCTCAAACACTGTTCGTCCTTTCACGATGAAAGGATTGTTCATAGGCAAAGGGGGGGGGGACATAACAGACATTCATCTTGAAGTCAGTCTTTATATCGAGAAGTTTTTTTCCTTCTAAAGCTCCAAACAGATAAAAAAATTTATACTATGGAAATATATAAACATATTATATTTTCATTTAATAAAGACAAATATATTTTCGTGATTGTGAATTTTATAGTAAAAAAATTACAGGCACAATTCCTCCGCTAATAAATGTATTTTTTATATTTATTAAATATATATAATATTTAATTAACTAAATATTTAATAATATTATTTATTTTTAAAAAATATATTATATTATCATTCAATGAACATGGAATTCTGATGTGGCTGGGAATTCAATAATCAAGAATCCATCTGTTAATTTATTTTCTACTTTTGAGATTTATAAATATATTGTTGCTTCATAACTCCATAAAGACGAAATATTTTTGTGTAATTGCGAATTTCATACTTAAAAATTCAGAGATACGATTCCTCCACTGAGAAATACATTATACATATTTATTGAATGTGTATAATATTAAATTTTTTAAATATATCACAATATTATATATTTTTTAAAATATATTATAATATTATTCAATAAACATGGAATTTTGGTGTGGCCAGGAATTTAATAATAGATAAACTATATAGTAGATAATTTTCTAATTTTAAATTGCGTGAATATATTGTTACTTCATAATTTCATAAAGATGAGACGTATTTGCGCAGTTGTGAATTTAATAGTAAATTGTGGAAATGAAGGTGATGAAAAACACGAGGTGAGGAAATAGTGTCTATGAGAGGGTGCAGTGGAGTTCTGTGGTATAAAATATAAAGCCTATCAAAGACTGTAGTGCGGAAGAGAACAAAAACTTTGATAAAATTGTCATTTGTCATATTGTCATTTCATAAATAAGAGATTAGTTAAGAGTAAATAGAGTGTTAATTGGAATTTTTACAATTCTCCTGACATTATTAAAATATCTACTCCTACATCTTTTTGTTTATTGTTATTCAATAAAAGTGAAATTATGACGTAGCTGGGAATTTAATAATAAAATTCATTTGATAAAAAAATTAACATTTAAAACATACAAACAATTGTCATGTTATTAATATTGAAATAATTTGCGTCGTTTTGATCATAAAAGTAGAAAATTCAACAAATGCATTTTCCCAAATATTATTAAAATTTTAGTCATAATATGTTTCCATCTAATGTAGGCAGTATTTTGGCATATTAGTGAATTTTATAGAAGAGAATTCATTAAGTATGATTCTGCCGAAATTATTAATAAATTTTCTACTGCATCATATTGCTTTTAGGAATAATTCCTGCGAAATTAAGAGTTTAGTGATAGAAGAATCATGTGATAAAACTTTTAAACCATTAAAACACATAAATATATTATTTTAGAATGAAGTAATGAATATAAAGAAAGAATATTATTTGAGAATTAAGATGTCTACATTTCAAAAAAATTTATGTAATAAAATTTATAAATATATGTAACAGAATATAGATTGAAGGCAGTTGCACACAGGGTATTCTGTGTATTTTATGAGATTCTTTATTAGTTCTTAAAACCTGAATATCAAGTAAATAAGAGTGAAAACAATTTACTTTTAATAACAAAAATGTCACATAAATTTTCTTTTGAAGAGTCACAACAATACGAATTTATTCTAATATTGCGTCATCGTGATTATTCTACAAACACTTAAAAATATTTTCCAAATTTACTGGCATATTTAATTGGCAGCTTATAGCACTATATACATTCAAATGAAAATTTAAATTTATATATTATATGACAAGAAAAATAAGTATTAATTGATTTTCTTTATTAAGTCAAATATATTCCAACAGCTGATAAAATATTAGCCAAAATAATTTCTAATAATTACATAAAGTTCAATAATAGTTAATAAGATTATTGAACAAGAATTCAACATTAACATTTAATTTAACATGAAATCATGGAGATTTTAATTAATTATAAGTGCCAACATAAAATTAATAAGCTACTGTTATAAATCATAGCATATATAAGTAGAAGCGTTTCTAAAAGATAGAAAAATGTGCAATGTAACAAATTTCAGAAACTAATAATGACTCACAAAAATGTTACAGGAAACCTCAGAGAACTTTATTTAATAGCATGTTTTCGATCAATTGAAAAGCATTTTTCTTATTTTCATAGGTATAAAACTGAATCACTTAGATACCGTTTCAGTTTCAAAGGTTGCAAAAATATTGAGAAACTTCTTTGAAAATTACATGCACCGTAGCTGCTTCATACATTTAGAAACGTTTCGGGATTATTTTTTCAGTTTAGTCCGGAGGATTTTTATTAATGATATTTTTAATATAACAATTTTCACCAAGATTCTAAAAATTAATATAATCATAAATATTATTATCTTAAGAACTGTATTAGAATGGCATGCAAAAATATTCAATTTAGAAGATTTCCATAATTTTTATTTCAATAATCGTGATAATTAACCTTTTAAGATACAATTACAAAATTGTATCTACAAAATGAAATAAATTATTAATTTTTTTTTGTAACAGTTGAAAAAATATGTATATACATGGAATGTTTTTTTTAAATAATTTTTCAGTTGTATTATTTAAATGTTTTATTAGTATTTAATTAAATTATTGATATTGTTCTTGTCATAAATATACAATATTTCCTGAATTTGTAATTTTGACTTAATATGTGGGTAATAAATTTAGTGAATTACATACATTTAGACAATCTTTATTTAACAACTATGATTTTTTAAAAAAATATTATAGTTAATTATTACTATTTTTTTCTTGAAAAGGAAGATGAGATTTAAGAAATAATAACTTGTTAGGGCGAAAAAGAATTAGATATGTCATACAAATTACAATATTTTATTAATTATAAAAAATTAGATCATTTTAAGTTTTTATTTTTTATGACATTATATTTAGTAAATTACATTTATTATATTATAAATTATCGTATTTCATAAGTTTTGAATAAATTACAGAATTTGACAAGTGAGTTATATACATTTGATATGTAAATATGTAGTTTAATTATACTTCTCAAATAAGGAGCTAACTAGCATTTAATGACTCCTGTTTCGTGGATACCTATTTTTTTCCCCATTCGAATTCCATAGCCTTGTATAATAAAAAACACAATATTAAATTTAAATATTCTTCTAAATACATTTTTACACATGAAATATATTATTCATAAAGCATTTCAGACACACAAATCAAAAGTTATACATGTAATCAAGTATGATGATCTCTTTGCAACTAATTGAAAATCCATAAAACCTAATTATGTAACTTTCATTTTAAATAAAGGCAGAACCAACGATTTTGAATATCTGAATTTAATGTAAATACTTTAAATCATTTTCGCATACTGAAAAAGTAAATATTGTTTCTGTTATTCATTTTTTGGAATTAATTGTAATAGTTTTTCTAAATCATTTAAAATTTCGTATCAAGATATATTCATATTCAAGATATATTAGCAGAGGTTTATAAATTCTTCTGCTATTGGGAGTTTCGCAAAATAAAGGGGAGGAGAAAAAGGTGTGGAATCGGCCTCAACCTATTGGGGCTCAAAGGGTAACAAGTCAATTCACCTCGAATATTCAAGATATGATTACTGTTTACTGTATGTCGACCAATTCAAAATCAGGTAAATACTATGAAATATATTTGACTGATCTATAAACTTATCATGTTAAAAATAACTTTAATGACATGTTAAAAGGTATTTTTTGATCTTAACTAACCCTGGTAATTTGTAATTTAGTTTTAAATTTAATATGTTACTTTCATTAAACCATTAATTCGGTTCTTCATTCATTTAGGATCTAAGTTAATATTACAGTCCCTCTATTTTGTGGGTAAAAATTCCAAATCCCTTGTAAAAAAAATCCAACCTCTTATGTTACATTTTTATTCAGAGAAAGTAATTTTCTTTTTTTAATGTTTGGCTTAATTTAAAATATCCTTAGCGTCAGTTGATTAACATAATTAAGGTTTATAAACATAAAGATTGGAGGTAAGATAAATGTGATCATTACATCGAAAGTTATTCAGATATGTTACAGATTTTTTTATTTAGTGCACTACACTAACTGTCATTCATGGTTCAAAAGCGTAAAGAGAAGGAAATATAATAAGAGTGATTAGTTTATGGTTTTTTGAGAATTTCTAAACAAAAAATATTTCAACCACCTTGTTTCTTGTAAACAAAAAAAAATGTGCTTGACTTTCACAAACCAATAAACCATCATTTAAAGTTAAGAACAATTTCTTCAAATTGTAAAAAAAAAAAAAAAAAAAAAAAAAAAAAAAAAAAAAAAAATCATGTTTGCATTGGATTATTGGACAATCATTTTGCTCGCTATTTTGGTCCATTTTAAAAGAGTTTAATTTAATTATATTAATTATTGTTTAAGCATTTCATAATCTCGTATTTTGAAACATTTTTTTTTTCAAACTCTATTATTTTCCCCCTTGTGTAACAAATGTATTTTAGATGTAGTTTTTTTTTTTTTTTCTTTTTGGATAGAAAGTCAAATTATCTTAACGTAGACATTGCTCATACCCTCTCCTTTCTTCGTCAGCTTTTTTTTTTTTTTTTTTTAAATATAATACTTTTAACGCATTTACGCCTTAATGTGCGCACTGTTGATAACTCCTGTTTCTCCCCCCCCCCTCTCCCTTGTTAGCAATAATAAGCAAAACGCAGTCCTCTTATGAGGACTTATGTTTTTTTTTAAATGTATTTTCATTTCCATTCGCAATTATTTCTTTTATTTGTAAAAAGAAAGAAAAATTCTAGTCAGTTCTAGAATTTTTTCCAGTAGAGAATCATGCGTCTTAACGAAAGCAAGGATGATACCTCCTCCCCTTTCTCAACATAAATAAGCAAAATCGTAAATACTCTCGCTCCCTTCCCTTAACTTAGTTTATATTTAACTAACCCCATGTCCATAATTATTTCAATGAATTAAATTTTCTACATTTTAAAAATAGTTGATGAATAATATTCATTGATTTCAACAAAAAAAAATTTTCTTCCCAAATTAGGTATTTTGTCAAAGTGACATGAAAGTTCTTACTTCAAAACGTGCAAATTAGAATGGTATTGTATTTCGAAGTACCTATATAATAGGTACTTCAAAGTACCAATATAATAAAATTAGTAGTAAAACTAGTAGTTAGAAATCCAACTAGTGGTCAACAACTAGAACTCTTCCAACTAGTAGACAACTATTTAGACTTGAAACATTATAAAAGTAATTTTTTTTTGTAGATTTATTATTCGACAAATACAAATAAATGCTAAAATATTTTTTATTGCTACCAAACACCACCTTCCCTCCCCCTGACAGGTTTGCATTATTTCCATCTGACAAACAGGCATCCAATTTCACACCACGATGAACATTTAATGAGAAATGTGTACTTTCCTCCACTTCAACCTGCCCTGATGCATCATTTCGTCCCCGTTGCCAGATCCCTCTATCCCTTCTCTAAATAATACAAAATGCATTCATCCCACCTTTCCGAAAGCAAAGGCTTATACTCGTCTGACGAACTTTCGGAAAGGGTAATCACCGAAAACCCCTCTTTCAACTCCAGTTCGAAAACCCTCAAGTCCCGAATTTTTTTGTACCCGAACCCGTAGAGCGAGAAATGAGAAAGTGCTACAAGGCACTGCTATGTAATGATGTATGTGAGTAGACTTGGCTGCAGGGGGGGTGGGCAGAAACCCTTGTGCTTGCAGAAGGGGGGTTGGGCAGGACCTAGGAGGAGCTGTTTATCAAACCGACCCCTCACAAGACAGGATGGGGGATAAAGAGGCGAGTGACACCAGCGTCCCACAATTCATCATTCTTTATCCTCTGTAGAGAGATTCCTACGTTTTGGCATGGATATCCATGCTTCGGGGAATCCGGAGTTATGCATGAGCATGAGTGTGCCGGACTGATACCGGACCTTTCGACTGTTCTGCTATGCTTGACCAACAGCTGCATCCGTAATGCGGATAGTGATTTCTCGAGGGTTTTCGCTAAGAAACGTGTCATCGAATGTTTTGTGGGGAATAAACATATGTTGACGTCAATAAATGTCAGGTCGAATTAAAACGTACTGGTTAAATTTAGATTTAAATAATATTTAAAATAAATAGAATTTGTGACGTGAATAATAATATCAGATATGATTAACGCATCAATAATAATCAGATTGAATTAAAACATATTGGTCAATTCCAGGTCTATTTAAATATGATGCTTTTTGGATAATATTTAAAATAGAAATATCGAATGGAAAGCAAAAGTAATACCAAATAATGCAAGGTGGTTTAAAGCATAGTGATAGAATTCATATCGATTTAAATGTGATGTTTATTGATAATAATATTTTAAATCGAAATTTCAAGGGAAAAAAATCGTGGCATCTGTAAATTTCAAGTTGAATTAAAACATACTGATAAAATATTATGTATAATATTCTAAGATAAAATATTCTAAGTAGAGATTTCGAGAGAAAAAATGAACTTTGTAAGAAAAATTGAGGGATGTAGAAAATGTTAAAATGTAGAATAGTAAAAATAAAAACCAGAAATGAAATTTCGTCTTTTTTTTTCTAGCATCTGAAAGGAAATTAGGCAAATATAATTTCAGTAAGTAAAAAAAAAAACAAGAATTTTTAAAATAATTTGTTGACATGGAAATTAAGTGAAAGGAATAATTATTTATTTTAAATAAGAAAATAGGCAACTAGAAAAACCCTCCTAGATAAACAAGAAGCGTTTGAAACCTTCAGCTAATTAATTGTTTATAAAATTGTTCTTTTTTATTTTTGCTTTTTTAATTGATTTAAACAGACAGGAGAGAACGAGTCAATCAAAATGGGTTTGAAAATATTTTTATGGTATATGAAATAAGTCATCAATCTCGATTAACATTCTTTCATTGCAAAAGTTGAGCAAACACATATCTTCAAACTCGTTTATGATTTATTTTTATTAATTTACTTATTACTAGATCTTTAACAATATCACCAAACTTAATTCGAAAAAACAATTACGAATCTATGATATAGAATTAGGGGAACAAATGTATTTATGACATAAAACTAATCATCAACCAACCTCTTTTATTAATTCATTTTTAGCAGTTTTTTCCATAAAGCTAACAGTGCAAAATAGCAGGTTGATATTTATTAAATTGAAATGTGAGATACAAAAGTTATAAAAAAGAAAATGAAATATAAAAATAGATTTGTTGGGCATAAGATAAATAATTTGTCTATCTCTCTCTCTCTCTCTCTCTGTATATATATATATATATATATATATATATATATATATATATATATTACTAATTAGTATAAATATTATATAATATATAACATTAATACCATATCAATACTACATGCATAATATTAATACTATATTCATATTTATATTACTAATTTAATCAATTAATTTAATGTTTCGTAATACGCTCTTTACTTATTTTAAAACAAAAGAGAAATAATTTTATGTCCTTAAAAAATAATTTTGTTTTAATAATAAAAATCGTTTCTAAACATAAATAGATTAATAATTTCTTTAACTTCATTTAAAATTATTTGTTTTTAGAAAACTATCTATTCCTTTAAATTTAGTTATTAACTGCTCATTAAATAAAGGATAACTTAATATTGAACATATGTTATCTATGACATAAATTATTAGCTTAATAAGATTTGAAGCTTTATTAGTAGCTGTCAAATTTATTAATATGTTTGAACTAACGAATTTTTGAAGTTGACCGTGCATAATATAATTAATTTTAATTTGCATTTTAAAATTCCAAGTTTCACTTATCTAAACAAATATACTTTACTCGCATTATAATTTAGCTGGTAGTTTGAGCTATTTTGCCGTAAACTACTTTTCCCAATAAATCAATCGGAAGTTCATATTACGGGAGTCGACGTCAAGAAGACCAGTCTTGGACTAAAATTTAATTTAGACCACCCCTGCTGTCCAGAAAACCCCTTCATTCTGGGTGACAGAAGACCGAAAACCACACCAGTGTTCATCAGAATCGTTATCTATCATAAGAGCCTAAGGTCGTATTAAGGAGTGGCTAAGGCCCGTGCTTCTTAGGCTTAGGTAGATCTGATTTAACGCAATTAATGCGACAGACATTAATTAAAGTGGCGTAGCGCCGGCGTTGAGATTGCAAAAGCGTTTCCAGAATTCCTCTTGAATGGACAATCCCGCATTCTCCCGCTAACGTTGCTTTCATTGGATGGTGGTTTGGGATTTGTTCTAGAATGGAATAAATTCTCAGTGAAATGGAGGCTTCCGTTCTAGTGGTTAGATTACGGAAGAGCGATTACGGTTGATTGTGATTTAACCCCCCTTTAAATATGAAAAGAATGGAAGATCTTTTTCGAGTGTGGTCTGGGAATTTAGATTGTAACTATTATAAAACAGTTTCTTCAGCCCCTATTGTGCATTTCAAGCCTTCTGTTGTTCCTCTCAAGTCTTATGTCGAATAATCCGAAAGATAACAATTAATTTCTTTTGAAAAAAGAAATCTTTATGCTAGAATGTCTGAAAACATTTTTCAACCGCTAACACTATGCTTTAAGCATTTTATTCTTTAAATTATTTTATTGAAAGAAAAAAGTTAAGAAGTATTAATCATATACGGAAGAATTGGGGCTAAATAGTGATAAGTTCCAATTTTCCAAATGCAATCTGTTCTTTAGTTTTGTTTTCAGATATGTACCTTAATAGTTGCAGAATTTCCGCAAAACCACAGCATAATTCATAGAAAAATCATGCTGCTTGCATGGAAATGGAGGTGTTTTTCAATAGAAACTCTCTCCCGAACAACCTGAAAATAAGGCTTTTAACTGTATTATTCCAAACCTTTCATGTATTATTGATTTTATACAAAGTATTTCATTATAACGTTTTTAAAAATATTTATTTATAATTTGTATTAATGTGAAAACTGACAAATTGTCTATCATCATAAGCGAAGATTTCAGACTAAGTTTGAATGTCAAATTAAACGAAAGGATTTTCCAATAATCGCCTTTAACCTCTTTTTTTTTTCCTTCTTTTTTTTTTCTTCTTCTTTTCTCTCCTTCAGTGGTTAAAGAATTCTTTGTCCATTTAGTTTTAAATTAATTAAAAAATTAAAAAAAATTGATTTCAAAAAATTAGTTAATTTAATTTAATAATTAAATTAACCATTAAATTGATTAAGTTCGGCACATGAAATGATTAAACAAGCTAAACTTAAAGGTTATAATTTCTTAGTACATATATTTTATGTAATTTTTAGCGCAATTTTGTAAGAAAAAGTCCTGCTGGGACAACAATTTTAGTAAAAAAAATAATAAATAAGAAGAAGAAAAAAAGGAACAGATATTTTTACTGGGTAATTTTAACTAGATTTTTTTCTTTCAGAGATTTTTTTTATGCGATTTTTAAACATACATCTTGAAAATTCTGACCCTAATTTACGCTTTTTTTTTTTTTTTTTGAGGGACAGGGTTAAAATGGGAATTAAACATACATATGCAAGTGAAGTATTGTTCGATGGTAGCAATAGTTTACAATAGTTCAATAATTTCAATAGATTATTTACAACAAAATGAGCTTCCAAAAACAAAATGAGTAAATGAGTTGGTAGTTTCCGATTTAAGGTAAATGATTATAAAGATTAAATGGAGGTGTTTTAAACAATTTCCGTTTTATCTTATAATCACTTACCTTAAATTCCAAATAAAATAACGTTATTATTAATATTATTCCCCTTCAACTGAACTCTTTTAAGCTTAAAATGATTCCAAAAATGGTCTAGATCGCCAAAGAAATTTATGCTCATAAATAATTCGCCAAAAAAGAACACAAAACTAAGTAATGTCATACATTTCAATTTCTCTTGTGGGCGACAATTCGCTACATAAGACGATAAAAATAAAACAAAGAAGATATTAGGAAAGTAGAATCACACAATCTTATCTGTCAGATTGACAGAAAATGCTGGGGGGCTCTGAATGACAAGAAATCAGATAAAAATGTGACGTAACCCTGCGCGATGTCTTTTTCACTAGTTGAGCAACCTATCCGGACGCTAATAGAATGCAGGAGGACCAAAAGTAGCAATTTCTGGCAACTTAACATATTTTTTGATTAGTGTTTTCGGACGATGCTTGTAGTCAATCTTTCTATCAAAGGCGTGAGAGAGGAAAAAGTTATTAACTGTGACTGTGTTTCTGATGTCTATCGATTTGTAAGAAGGTTAGGATAATGATTTGCAGATTTATATTGTTATCATCAGATAATTTTGACCTTGATTCTGGACTTCTCCTATTTTGGATAGCGTAGCGATTTCTTTATAGAAAGATTAATAATAAAAAAAGAAGTAAAAGAGACTGTTTTATAACGCAACTTATTTTGATTCATGCTAAAATAAAGTGTAATTATTCATAAAATAATGAAATCATTTCTTGTCAAATTATTAAACAATGTCTAAATACTTTTCGTTCAATATTTAAAATTTGGATTAATTCAAAAAGAAAACAGGTTTCGATTTTGATAACTTTAAATTGTCATTTATATGCAAATCATGTATTTTCAGTGAAATCTCATTCGAAATTTAATTTCTTTGATTTTTTTAATTGAAATTTTTTATTTGAATCTCTTAAATAATTTATTTTTATTTATTTAATTTTTTAAAGCAGTATTTTAAGTGAAACCACTTTAACTTCTTTCGTATACAACTATTTATTTAACAATTAAGTAGGAGGAAAATGCACATATAAAGTTAACCTTAAAAATAATTAGAAGTGAAAAAAAAAAATTTTTTTTTCTGAGAAAACAAAAAATTTTCCGCTTTATCTCCACTCGTTATGGAACGTGGCATAATTCAAATGAATTATTTCAGCCATGCATTATTTTTCTCAGCATTGCCTTATAAAAACAGCAAACTGTTTACTATAATTTAAATTTAAATTAAATTAATATGTTGTAATCATATAAAAGAAAAACTTTTTTTTTACTTAATTTTCTTTTATGTAAGTTTCTGTTAATACAAATTAAATGGCCACTGCACGAGAATGTAGCATAATATATCACTAATCGGGAATTTGGCATCTTAGCATGGAATTTGGCTTAATACAACTGAAATTTGTCTATATATATTATACTCTATCATATAACAAATAAAGCAAAATATTTAACATGTAAATAAACGCAAAGTAACTAAGTATAGTAATAATAATTAGTGCAGTGAAAAAAAAAACTACCAGAATATTAAGAAAAAAAAACTACCAGAATATACTAGAATGTTTCTAGGCTATTTGGCAACACCAAGAAGCTGGGTAATTTTTACTGATTAATGATTTTGAAAAACAATAAAATATGATTTTATAACATGCAATAAAATTTGGTAAATGTGGTAAAACTTGATTATTTTATCATGATGCCTTAGAGCATGGCACAAAAGCCATTTATTTATTTGGTTAAATTTACTTTTCGGTTTTGCATTTTTTACTAAAAGTGTGGTATTAAGAAGCGATAATTTCGAAAACCAGAATTGTCGGTAAACAGTTACCATACAAAAGGAAAAATTAAGAAATGAATGGTTTAAATATCGTATATATTTTAGTTAATTGAATAATTTTCACAGAATTCTTTACATTTTAGTAGTTTTAATGGAATGCTGCTTAAATTTTATTAATTATTAATAATATCCATGAGTTTTCAATTTAATAACAAATGCCTCCAATGAAATATAAATGATTCAAAAAGCATGTCTAAAAAACGATGAGTGATAGAGATAAATGGTTTACATATTTTGAAATAGCAGATTTTAATTGTCTTACAAAATGTATTTTACACTAAGACATCTAATCACCTCTGGTAATTTAAGATTTAGGGAAAAAATGAGTTCAAGTAAATAGAACAAACCCTCTTAAAATAAACTATTAAATTTCAAATTCTGAAAAAACTTTTTTTAAGTATCAAAATGCAAAGAAATTACAGCAGGATTACTCCTAAAGAGCGTAATCCTGAGTAATTCTGTATTAATTTGTTAATATTTTGATATTTGAGAGAGAAAGAAAATTTTAGCATTTAGAGTAAACTTCATGGTTTACTTTAAATTCATCTGAGATTATTTTTTTCTATGCTTTAAATTTTAAATTACGTATGCAAGTGAAGCAGAAAGTATTTTTATTTTTTTATTTATTTATTTATTTTTTTTTTTGATGGCGGGCACTTGGGATGTATTGTCTCATTAGCCAGAAGTGCCAGAACTGCTACTCTCTTCTCGTTGCCCAGTAGGCACCTGTGGCGAAGCCATGGCGGTGGAACAGCGTCGCCCACGTCACACAACCACAAACCCGTTTATAGGGCGGGTCGCATTCACACAATCACACAAAGGAGAAAGGACATAGAACACAGAGAGAAAGAAACATCCATGCCCTGAGCGGGATTCGAACCCGCAACCATCGGCTCGGCAGTCAGGCACGCTAACCACTCGGCCACCTGGTCGGCAAGCAGAAAGTATATATGCATGAAAATTCCAGCTTCTAAGCCATTTAATGATAAATCCGTACATTAATATAATAAATATCTTCCATCATTAACCTAAATCTACTATCACTACTAAATCTTTTCAAGGACGGCGGGATCCCCGCATAGAATAGTAGCACCCTTCCATAGCATTCCTCTTTGAGATAAGAAATATTTATAGTGAAATATAGCTTTCTATCCTCACTTATACTAAATGAAGTTTTTAACTTTTTAAGGACGGCGGGATCCCCGTGTAGAATAGTAGCACCCTTCCATAGCATTCCTCTTTGAGATAAGAAATATTTATAGTGAAATATAGCTTTCTATCCTCACTTATACTAAATGAAGTTTTTAACTTTTTAAGGACGGCGGGATCCCCGTGTAGAATAGTAGCACCCTTCCATAGCATTCCTCTTTGAGATAAGAAATATTTATAGTGAAATATAGCTTTCTATCCTCACTTATACTAAATGAAGTTTTTAACTTTTTAAGGACGGCGGGATCCCCGTGTAGAATAGTAGCACCCTTCCATAGCATTCCTCTTTGAGATAAGAAATATTTATAGTGAAATATAGCTTTCTATCCTCACTTATACTAAATGAAGTTTTTAACTTTTTAAGGACGGCGGGATCCCCGTGTAGAATAGTAGCACCCTTCCATAGCATTCCTCTTTGAGATAAGAAATATTTATAGTGAAATATAGCTTTCTATCCTCACTTATACTAAATGAAGTTTTTAACTTTTTAAGGACGGCGGGATCCCCGTGTAGAATAGTAGCACCCTTCCATAGCATTCCTCTTTGAGATAAGAAATATTTATAGTGAAATATAGCTTTCTATCCTCACTTATACTAAATGAAGTTTTTAACTTTTTAAGGACGGCGGGATCCCCGTGTAGAATAGTAGCACCCTTCCATAGCATTCCTCTTTGAGATAAGAAATATTTATAGTGAAATATAGCTTTCTATCCTCACTTATACTAAATGAAGTTTTTAACTTTTTAAGGACGGCGGGATCCCCGTGTAGAATAGTAACACCCTTCCATAGCATTCCTCTTTGAGATAAGAAATATTTATAGTGAAATATAGCTTTCTATCCTCACTTATACTAAATGAAGTTTTTAACTTTTTAAGGACGGCGGGATCCCCGTGTAGAATAGTAGCACCCTTCCATAGCATTCCTCTTTGAGATAAGAAATATTTATAGTGAAATATAGCTTTCTATCCTCACTTATACTAAATGAAGTTTTTAACTTTTTAAGGACGGCGGGATCCCCGTGTAGAATAGTAACACCCTTCCATAGCATTCCTCTTTGAGATAAGAAATATTTATAGTGAAATATAGCTTTCTATCCTCACTTATACTAAATGAAGTTTTTAACTTTTTAAGGACGGCGGGATCCCCGTGTAGAATAGTAGCACCCTTCCATAGCATTCCTCTTTGAGATAAGAAATATTTATAGTGAAATATAGCTTTCTATCCTCACTTATACTAAATGAAGTTTTTAACTTTTTAAGGACGGCGGGATCCCCGTGTAGAATAGTAGCACCCTTCCATAGCATTCCTCTTTGAGATAAGAAATATTTATAGTAAAATATAGCTTTCTATCCTCACTTATACTAAATGAAGTTTTTAACTTTTTAAGGACGGCGGGATCCCCGTGTAGAATAGTAGCACCCTTCCATAGCATTCCTCTTTGAGATAAGAAATATTTATAGTGAAATATAGCTTTCTATCCTCACTTATACTAAATGAAGTTTTTAACTTTTTAAGGACGGCGGGATCCCCGTGTAGAATAGTAGCACCCTTCCATAGCATTCCTCTTTGAGATAAGAAATATTTATAGTGAAATATAGCTTTCTATCCTCACTTATACTAAATGAAGTTTTTAACTTTTTAAGGACGGCGGGATCCCCGTGTAGAATAGTAGCACCCTTCCATAGCATTCCTCTTTGAGATAAGAAATATTTATAGGGAAATATAGCTTTCTATCCTTACTTATACTAAATGAAGTTTTTAACTTTTTAAGGGCGGCGGGATCCCCGTGTAGAATAGTAGCACCCTTCTATAGCATTCCTCTTTGAGATAAGAAATATTTATAGTGAAATATAGCATTCTATCCTCACTTATACTAAATGAAGTTTTTAATTTTTCAAGGACGGCGGGATCCCCGCGTAGAATAGTAGCACCCTTCCATAGCATTCCTCTTTGAGATAAGAAATATTTATAGTGAAATATAGCTTTCTATCCTTACTTATACTAAATGAAGTTTTTAATTTTTCAAGGACGGCGGGATCCCCGTGTAGAATAGTAGCACCCTTCCATAGCAATCCTCTTAGAGATAAGAAATATTTATAATGAAATATAGCTTTCTGTCCCCACTTATACTAAATGAAGTTTTTAATTTTTCAAGAACGGCGGGATCCCCGTGTAGAATAGTAGCACCCTTCCACAGCATTCCTCTTTGAGAAATATTTATAATGAAATATAGCTTTCTATCCTCCCTTATACTAAATGAAGTTTTTAATTTTTCAAGGACAGCGGGATCCCCGTGTAGAATAGTAGCACCCTTCCACAGCATTCCTCTTTGAGAAATATTTATAATGAAATATAGCTTTCTATCCTCACTTATACTAAATGAAGTTTTAGTGAAACAAAATAATTAATCGCTTATAATTGTGATTTAAATTGAAAAAAAAAGAAAACGTTTACTTGAAGTAGTAAAACATTAAAAAAAAATAAGAAGATGTGAAAAATACTAGTATCCAATAAAATCTATTTGAAATGATCATTTTTCTTCCCCTTCCACTCCACTCTTTATGGAACTTGGCATAATGCAAATGAAACCTTTTCCCTATGCATTATTCTTCTCGGTATCACATCACGAAGCCAGCAAGATAACGCACCTTAACCTTAATATTATTCCAAACCCGAAGACTTCTCCCAAAAACTTTCAAACTCCAGTTCTCTAGAGCATAATTCTTTTTCTTTCCCTTTTTTATCCTTTTTTTTTTATTCTCTTTCGCTACTTTCCACTTTTTTCCGGAACAAGACGGGCAAGAGCTGCTTCTTTTTATCCTTCTCATTCTCGTTCTTTTTTTCCCCCTTTTTTTCATATATTTTTTTCCCTACTTCTCAAAATAGTGGACATATTGTTTTTATTATTATTTCCACCAAGATTCGAGATGCCTTCTTTTCGAATCTTCTTAAAAACAAACACCAAACCATCTCTGTGGCGGCGTTGTTACAAGTATTCGGAAGAGGGATAGAAGGAAAAAAGAAATAATATATGATCAGCAAAAAAGTATCTATATAAGAATGGGGAAAAAATGCTGAAACGTTGGCGTTATAGGGATTTTCAAACTTCGCTTTTCCTGCTGTGTTTTAGTTATTTTGTTTATTTCATCTTCCTTCATCTTTTCCTGTGGCTTTGTTTTCCACGAGACGGAAAAACTGGAACAAAAAAAAGTTATTTTTTTCCCCATCGAAGTCCAGTTTATTCCACTTTTCCCAGAGAAAAAAAAAGTGGAGATTTTTTGTTTGCTTTTATTTTAGCAAAAGTCAATCGCTTATAAAGGAGACAGCACATATTGTGGGCGTTTCACATTTCCTAAGACATTGCCAACGAAATGATTTCACGTTTACTAAAAAGATCCGCTTCAAAAATTGCTCATTTTTTTTATTTGGTCTTTTTCATCGAGTTTCTTCCTCTTATAGGAAAAAAAATAAATATAAAATAAGAATCAGACAAAATAGGCTCGCTGAAGAGTCTTTCAATTGTTATCCAATTTTATTAGATCGCTAGGGTATCGAAAATTTCGAATAAAGCTTTGCCAAATACTAGAAGATGTAAAAGCTGTATCTTTCATTATTTTCACCTGACGCTAAAATGTAAACAAAAGCTCCTAAAGGTTCGATATTAAAAATTAAATTTCTTTCAAATTCCTTTTTTGAAGAACATGAGTTGAAGAATTACGAAAAAGCAATAGTTAAGAACGAATGTTGTATGTTTCCAATGCTGAATTGTAATACTATTTGTAATTCAATTACTAAAAAGATCTGCTTTATTATCCGCATTAGTTATCAGGATTATTTTTATAGAAAAAATATTACATTTTTATTTAGTCTTTTTCATTTAATTTCTTCCCCTCCTAGGAAGTGAATAAACATAAAGTAAGTTGGAAAAAAAGTTCTCTCTGAAGAGTTATTCAATTGTAATCTTTTTTTTTTTTTTTAATATATCTTGGTATCGAAGATTATATACGTTAGAAATTAAATTCTTCATTCTTTTTTTTTCTTCTTTTTTTGTGAAAGAAAAAGAAAAAAGAAAAATTTATAGATAGGAATTGACACAACGGAAGCGACTCAGGATATGAAAGTTTTCAGGAATTTTTGCTGATATTTCAAGGATATTTGATTCATTTTAAAGATTTTCCGAAACTTGTTAAATTATTACGGATTATTTGGTAATATTTCGGATTATTTTAGGAATATTATAAAGATTTTAGGAATTTTTCGGGTTTAATGCTTATAATTACTTAATATAATTTATTATATTTTAATCATAAATTTTATTTTTTTAATAAAAAATGTAAAATTATTTTTATAAATAGATACATGTTTTGGTCTCGCTTATAAAAGCACAAAAAGTATAATATCTTTCATCTCTGTTGGTTATTTCCGTGAGAAAGAGTGAACATGTTACAACTTTTCTGTTTTGATATACAAGACCAATAACCATTGTCTGGTTTTAATAAAAATATTATATTTCTGAATAAGAAACTGAAATTTTTGAATAAAAATAATTAAATTACATGAATTCCTAAGTAATAAGTATATAAAGTATATCTAATAAGTATATCTAATAAAATAAAAAGTACATCTAATTACTCGGCTCATGCATGTTAAAAAATACTATTTCAAAATTGAAAATTGGTATTTTTCAGCATGCATATACTGAATTTTTCAACATGCATTGAACATGCTCTCAACATTATTTTGTTCATACTAGGGTGCATGACATGAAAAAAATATTTACATTTCCTATACATATATTTTGTATACATGAAAAAATTATTTATGCTGTAAGAAATATTTTATATTATGTATATACATACAAATAAATTATAATTCATGATAATAGCAAATAAAAATATACATTTTTAGGAATTAAATTCGCGTTCTGATTAAATCGCATTCTGATTCTAAAAACACATACATATTACTGAATTTTTCAATATGCATTTTATTTTTTTCCCTATTCAAATACTACTACTGCTGCTATATTCTACAATATGCATATAAATTAGATAAATTCATGCATATATTCATTTTGTTTAATACCTTGACAAGATTTTAAAGTTTTGCTGTTTGACTAGATTTAAAAATATGAATGATTTAAAAATATAAATAACTCAAAAATTGAATCTCGAATATTAAAACTCATACAATCAATTTCAATATAAATTTTTATTTTTATTATCATTATTATTATTTTACTGTAATTACACTTCATGGTGCAATATTCCTTTACATGCATTTACTATATATACATTTATTATTCAGATTTTTGCTCTTTAAAACATAAACTGATTTTCCAGGTATAGCTGATTTACTAGGTTCAAAAATGAATCGAAATTTCAATTCGAATTCGAAATTTCAGAATAGCATTCTGAATTGAAAAATGCATGCAACCGAATTTTACAATATACATTTTATTATTTACTTCTTATTCAAATACATTTTTATTCTTTTTGCAGAATAATTGTTGGAGTAGATGCACTTGATACAACAGTTGGTTTATTAGACAAAATCAGATGTTCCCTTTTCAAGCACAAGCAAATGGAAGAGCAACATCTCACCTCTTGCCCTTTCAAGGTAGAAGGGGACGAAGGAAAAAAGTGCGGGAACATTTTACGTCCTATCATTGGCCTATTCTGAGACAGTCATGAAGGTGACGAAGACAGATGACGATAGATTTTGTTTCCTCACTGGCTAAGTTCGTGAGGGCGTTAAACATGGTAGAGGGAAGACATTAGACCCATGAATCCTATCGTATTTTCCATGAGTTTTCATTCTATTTGGTTTAATCTTCTGAATTTCATATTGAATTTGTCTCTCCGAAATTATTAAAAAAATACTTTTTTATTTACCAAAAAAAAAGGTAAATTTCCTTGTTGTAATTGTAGATGAAATGTGCTTATTTAATGCATTAATGGCGCAACACATATGTTTTGATAATATTTGGTAAAAATAGATAAATTTTATTGCTATAATTGCCAATGAAATGTGCCAAATTAATCAATTTCCAAGTTGCATTACTTTTTTATAAATGAAACCTTGGTAAAATTTTATTGATTTAACTAATTTAATAATTAATCTCGTTTTCTTTTGTGTAAAAATAGGTGCATTTTCAACCTAAAATTGTTAAGGAATCGTGCTATTTTTTCTCATTAATATTGAATAACATTTTGGTCAAAAATAGCTGCACTTGTATAATTATAACTGTTAACAAAATGTACTAATTTAAATTATTTATGAACAAATCGCAATACCTATTAATGACATTAAATATATATATATATATATATATATATATATATATATATATATATATATATATATATATATATATATAACCACATTTTTCCAGCTATAATTGTATAAACTAAAATAAATAAAATGTGTATAGAGTGTATAAAATTTATTGCATCGTGCTAATAATTCTTTAAATTTATTTTCTAACATGAGACATAAATAAAATAAAATAAAGAATAAATAAATAATCTGGGGGTTTGAGCAAATCAATATTTCTGGTATTACTGACTAAATAATGCGTCTAGAAATACTAGCTAAATAATATAAGAATATTAGGTTAAAAATACGTCTAGGAATTATAGATAAATAATAAGTCTAAATAAGGTAGATTTTTAATAAAAATTTTGCCTATTAAATAATAAAAAATGCTAGTCAACTTTTCTTATTAGTAGAAGAAAAGGATAAATTATTCTACTTGCAACTATTATTTAAGTTCCCTAATTAAAAATATTTTATTTGGATTTTCTATTATAATAATTTGGATAATATTTTGAATGGGTACAACTAAAAGGCAATGCAAATTTCACAGCATAGTAAAAGCACGTGTTAAATGATTTTTTGAAAACAATGATATTACTGCCTTTTAAAGATTAGGAAACTATCGACTGTAAACATATCAGAAATGGTCGTCTGTAAGCACATCAAATAATTTATTGACGTTAATAAAGCATTATATATCTTGTAAACAACTTCTTGTATTTCTTTTTTTTTTTTTTTAATTCTAGAGATTTCCTAAAAATTTGACAATACCTGCAATTTCTTCCCATTTATCTCTTTAATTAAAATACAGATAACACGAGAAACTGATAATGCTCGTATCATAGTAATGAAGATGAATGATGATCATTGCCATTTCGTGATGCCATTTGCTGAACAGGAAGATGATTAGATAATATATTAAATCAAATTCAACGAGCTCACGACAAACTTTGTTTATAAGTCCTTTCACATTTTTACTTATTTCTTTATTAATAAAAGTTATATGATCAGATTACAAGATAAAATTAACTATAAGTAGGTAAGTTTTCTAAGTATGACATATTTTTTATTTAGGACAATTAGATAATTAATAATACGCAAGTTTAGTCAACACATTAAGAAAGCCGAAAGAATTAAATGTGAAGATAAACGATTTCACGGAATAATAAAGATATTTATCAATTTATTTGTTATCAATTTATTTATTATCAATTTATAACTTGATTTACTTATTGTTGTTGATATTAAATAAATATGAATGATAATGATAAATATGAATATTTATTAATCAACATAGGTTTGATAAATTACAGTCCTCATAAACTTAGCGGTTAATGTTCTCTTTTTAGTCATGAATTTAAAAACAATAAAATTTCTATGCTAAATATGAAACAATCTTTTATATTAATGGGATAAATCAAATCGTTAAATTTCTTTATTATGGTTGAGTCTGGGTGACTTATATATTACTGGTGACTCATATTTACATCAACACGAAGTAAAATAATAAAATAATATATTCAAACAATTTAATACAATTGTTGTAGAGAATGACGGTTAAAAGTAATTTAAGATTAATACTAGAGTTTTTTTTCGAAATTTTTAATTGATAATATCTAAATGCAAACACTTTTTCTAACTGCAACCATGTAACGCTTTCTCATAGAAAAAAGTTTGACTTTAAAGCTCAGATTTTTAATAGAATTGAAATTACTGCACAATCTTTTTACTTTTTTTTTTTTTTTTTACCTGTTATTCATACTTTGTCATGAAACTGCTGTTATTTCCTGAAAAAAAAAAAACAACTTTTCGAATTTGATTACCTGATATATTTTCTATTGAATTGTCTAATACGGTATTACCTTATTATTAATCTCCTCAATTTTTTTTCTTTCTTCTGTTTTTTTTTTTTTTTAGTTTAAAGACAGTTTTAGAGCTCAATCTATCACCAAAATCCACGAAAGAGACAAGGAAACAACGACTAGGCAATTTGTATATTATCCCCGGAACTTAGAAGACCACTAATTCCAACGGAAAGCAAACTTCTTGAAGGATCGAAAGCGCCCTTATGATAGACGACTGTGTATTCTGCCAGCAAGAGAGGCTGACTTTATAGAAACATAATCGCCTTTTAATACATCTCACCCCCCCCTAAGGAAGGGGGGACAGAAAAGAATGGGGGGCCTAATGAAGGAACAGAATTCGCTCGCTTCTCTCTCTATTCAACATCATTAGCTGCGAAAACTGCGTTAATTGCTTTTAAAGCGGCAACAATTTAAAGTCTTTGAAAGCGCTTACGGATCAAAGTAGGTATTTGATTTCAAGTTCCATAAAATTAAAACATCGACAATCCACCCTACCCCTCCATCTTATTCCACAGAACTAAAGCTTATTGGTCAGTGTACGCGAGAAAGATATTGATTGGCCATAAAAGGGGTCATTCTGTCGTTTCGAGATTAATGGAGGCGTTGGGTTTCAAACCCGGTTTAATCTGTTTTCAGAAATTTCATAAATGTATCTTTAATGCAAGATTTAAATTTGGGTGAAAAATTTCGGTATTTTTGTAAAAAATAAAAAATAAATTTCTTGTTTTAAGGTTTGGGAATATCATTTAATCTAAATTTAAAGGATATATTTTTTAATTCAGGTGGGCTTCTTGCGACCTTAATCAATTTGGAAGTGGTTAATTTAATTAAAAATAACTATTAACCATCGCCTAGTTTTGTGGAAGAACAAAAATGAAATTTCTTTAAAATAAAAGCAATCAAAATTAAGATTAAAGAATGAAACTGTTAAGTAACTTTTATAATAATTTGATTAAAAAAAAGGTTTTATATTTACAATATTTATACATTTAAAAATAAATCGAAAGAAATTATTTTTAGGAAAATTTAATGAAACTGATCGGTATACAAGTAGCCAGTAATAAAAGAAATTTAGTAGTATTTAAAAAAAAATTAACCGAAATGAAATAGATTGAACGAACCGGTATAGCACCCTTTAAATTATTCATTATTCTTCCACCCTTTTATTTTTTTTTAACTTTTAATATTATTAGAAAATTATAAATTTTTGCAAAATAACAAGGAGCATGAATTATAAAATGAAATACAGCAAAAGAAAATTGCCAGTATTCCATCAGCAGATGTCCAATATTTTTCACCGCAACTTGTAAAAATACGGTCCAGATCCACCGCAATTCTAAATTCTGCAATTGCTTTTAATGGGGTTTATACAAAATATTTGGGTCCAAGTTGTTCTGTTTCTTCAACTTTTAGAAGAAATACGAGAAGTGCGCAATGCTTTTCAATTTTACCTCTTTAATTTTTTGATAAAAATTTTGTGGAATGAAAGGAATTATAAGTATTTGGTTGTTGAATTATTTGAGTACCTTTCTTAGCCAGCCTGTTCTTAGCCAACTTTTCGCTGTCATGAATATCAAAATTTCCTGGAATCTAATTATTTTTTTTATCTTAAACGTACAAATTTTTCTCGGTACTAAAAATAAAGATGGTTAGATTGTATGTTACCTTAAATGACAGAAACCAAGCGAATGTCGACTTTAACCGGTGAATGTCAACAATCACATAATCGCTTTGGTGAATGTCCGAAATATTTGTTATATCCGATTTGATATTAATTTATTCATTGTTATTATTATATTTTTTCTATATTTTAATATCTGTCGAGGATAGATTAGGAGAAACATCAGTGTTCGGAGTACCGGTTAAATGCATACTAGCCATGGCTCTTTAAAAAAACATTGATGTAGGGCATACCGGGAAAATGTATACCGGCAGTGGTACTGAACCTTAAGAAAACATTGATGTAGGGCATACCGGGAAAATGTATACCGGGCAGTGGTACTGAACCTTAAAAAAGCATTGATGTAGGGCATACCGGGAAAATGTATACCGGGCAGTGGTACTGAACCTTAAAAAAACATTGATGTAGGGCATACCGAGAAAATGTATACCCGGCGGTGGCATTTAATTAACCCTAGTATATATTTGAGACATTTACCAAAGCGACAATGTTATTGTCAACATTCACCGATGGAAGTCAACAACTACCAATCTCGGTCATTCACAGTAACATATTTACCTATAAAAATGGTTGTAATTGAAATTAATATCTTTTCTTGTTTTTAATTTTTGTGCAATTTACAGAATTTTAATTAAATTTATTTAGTTTATTTTTTCATACACCAGAAAAATTCTGAATAGATAAAAAAAAAGAAGAAAGAAAAAGAAAAAAAGAATCCAATCATTTTTGAAATTTATCTTTTGTTAATAGTATTTTATCAAAATATACATTACAGCTTTGGTACAATTCCTGAAAACTATTATTTTCTTGAAGGAAAAATGGTTGTAATTGAAATTAATATCTTTTTTTGTTTTTAATTTTTGTGCAATTTACAGAATTTTAATTAAATTTATTTAGTTTACTTTTTCATACACCAGAAAAATTCTGAATTGATAAAAAAAAAAAAGAATCCAATCATGTTTGAAATTTATCTTTTGTTAATAGTATTTTATCAAAATATACATTATATTACAGCTTTGGTACAATTCCTGAAGACTATTATTTTCTTGAATGTTTTCCCAATACTTAAGTACATTTTTAGCGTGTTGTTGAGCAGTGTCAGTTGAATTTTGTTTCATTTTTTTTAATATTCTTTAAACATTGTGAAATATATACTCCCAGTTTTCTTTCATCTGATTCTGACAACCATAATATTTTAAATTCTTGCCTCACACCGAGGCATTTCTGAGAATTTTTTCTAAAGCTCTTGAATATTTTTTTGTGTCATGGAAATATGAGAATGTAAATAAATAAAAAAAAGACACAATAAATAATTCATAAAGTTTGTTGTTTGCTAGCAAATTTTTTCTCTTCGTGCTTTTGTTTGATTTTATGCTTTTAACATATTTTTTAATAAATAGGAAACAAAAATATACTTGTTTTAATAAAAAGTTAACACTTTAAAATATGTATAATTTTGTTCAGTTCAAAATAATTTGTATTATTATTTTAGATATATTATCAAAATGCTATACTGAATAAATATGCATTTTATTCAACTTAAGGATATTAAATAATTGCAATTTTCTCTCCCATATGAAACTAAAATTAATTAATTAAATTTAATTAATGAATTAATATTTAAAAAAACTGCATTAACATCAAGTGTCATCCACTACAAGTTTAAAAAAATTTATTTGAACTTGAGTGAATGAAAAAAAAGTAGTTTATTAACGATTTAAAATTTGATTAAGATATAGGGAGATTGTGAATTAATAGTAGGAATTGAAAAGAAAAAAAAAGGCTCGTGGAATCAGACTACTATAAAAGTGTAAATTTGGTGACGTGGACCACACGTGCTACTACGTAATATTCTTTTTTGAATTTATCTGTCACAGCGAGTATAAAATAATTAAACATTTTAATGTGCGCAATAAACTCTTTTTCTCTCTAGTTTAGATTTTAGAAATGGAGAATTTGGTTACACGCAATCTTCAATATGGAAGGTGTGAGAATAGATTGGTCTATCAAATCACAATCACTAAGCAATAATTACTGTAACATTACTACTGTTACATGAGTCATCACTTAAATTTTTTTTTACAACTTTTTTTATTCCTTGGAGTAACGAAAATAAATCATATGATACGAACATTTAATCCCATTAAATTTATTGGAATAGTTTCAATTCTTTCCTATTGATTCATCGATACATTGATGCTTTCTGCTGTCAAAAAGTCTGTTTAAATAATGATTGACACACCAAAATAGTCAAAATTTTTAATCAGAGTTATTGATTATATGATGTATTTAAAAATCAGTTCATTACTCTAGTCCTGCTTTATCCTTACAAAGAAAGTTCATCAAGAAAATCACATCGAAAACTTTTAAAAACGATTAGTTTTTAATAAAAGCTTAGCGCAAATACATGGCGACTTGATTCTTCTGCAGAAATCCGCGTGAAAAAAAGAAATTTTTTAATTTATCCACTAGAGTGTTCGATACACAATGTTTCTTGAGAAATCAAAGATGGTCAGATTTGAGAGAGGTACGATTTAGTCAATTTCTTTCGATAAAAAATATTTTAAATTCGAAGTAGTTTTTTAAAAAAAATTATTCAATTCAATTGTTATCTTGAGATAAATTATAGAATTGTAATACTTTAAGTAAAATAAATTGGTTAAGTATATATAAAGCTATTAACTGTTTCACTCCTATAAAAGTTTATCTGACAGCAATCTCTTATTTTTTTTCTCTGAATGTTGATAGACTGATGCATTTAGACAATACCAAGGGACTATATACACTAAGTGTCTCCCAGGAATAGCCAAAAACATGAAATTGGTTGAAAATTTATATTGGTCTAAGACCAAAAATGTAACCGTGTTAAACTCCCATTTCTATCAGCCTAAAAAATAAAAAAAAACGAAGAAAAAGATTCCTTTCTTCAATATAAACATTGAAAAGGATTTGATTCACATCAGTTTCAACATTAAAAAGAGTCAGATAGGTCCAAACATTGAAAAAAGTCCAATTCCCATTAGTCAAAGGATAAAAAATATAATAAAAAAAGAAAGATAGGGAGAGAGAAAGAGAGCGAGCTCACACTAGTCCAATCATTAAAAAAAGATCCCATTCCCTTTGGTCCAAACGTTCAAAAAAAAAAAAAAAAAAAACTCGCATTCATCTTTTTACGTTAAAAATGCATAATTTTATTGGTTCAAATATTAAAAAAAAAGGAGAAAAAACTCACAGGAGTGTTTCCCATTATCAAAAGTGTCCAAATCATACAGCATGGGGTGGAGCACTTTTGATCCGAACTCCCTTCTGTAAATAAAAACTCACAGATTTTAATTAAAATTTATGTAGACTAATTTATTGATCAAATTAAACATACTCAATACCAATCATTTCGGCGTTTTCATCAAATTTAAATTACTTAGATTTCTAATTTTGGTTGCATTATTAAAATAATAAATCAAATTGAATATATTTATCTACCTTTTATCGTTTGTTTTATAAAGTTACATCTAAAGAAAAGCAAATATTTTAACCTTGAATTAAGATTAAAATTATGTTTTTTTTTCCTGTCTTGAGCCTAATATTTCAGCCCAGCAACAACTACATCAGCATTCATGTTAGTGACACAGTTTTCATTTCATGTTTTTCGTGTGCAATTTTGTTATTTCTTTGATCCAATTCATCAAAGAATGTGCACGGAAGGACGAAAGAGAGTGGTCAACGCCCAAAACACAGAACTGCTAATCATGTATTAGAGACCGTTACTAAATAGCTCACTTAAACATTATCTTAAGCAGCTTGTTTGAGATAGGGCGAAAGAACTCATCTATTGTGGATGCGAACGGGGAATGTGGACCACGATTGATGAATGCCTCCAGAGAGAGATCCATCCTTCTGGCTCCGGAGGATTCAAGGGATCATCCGCATATTAAAAACGAGTTTCCGATAATGCAATCCGAAAATGTTACAATACAAAGATTGGGAGGAATTCACTATTCTAAACACCATCAGTTTACGATCCGTTACACCGTGCTTCTTCAGTACCTTTACTAATCTTTTTAATATTCCTGGTGCACATGGTTAGAAATTTGTATCATCTTTGCTACCTCCAAAACATATGAATTGACCCATAGGCACATAAACGCGACCTTCAGGAGATCACGACCCTGGTAACAGAATTTAGTGCACCAATCTGCAACACTCACTTACTGACTACTCTCTTGTTAAGCTAAAAGCCTTTTTCTTACTTAACAAGAGTGGTCAGAGATTTAAATTTGCCTTCCAAAGCAGACGAAAATTCATACGCTATAAAATAATAATAAAGAGAAAAAAATTCATTTAACATGCGCATTGCGTAATTTGCATGGGAATAAAATATGCATTGTAAATTTTTTTAAAATTTTATTCTGAAAATTTTCTTTATTTGGATTTGAAGATGTTTGTAGCAATATAGTATAAAATTAAATGTAAGAAATATTTAAAATATATAAGTGTTACAAAGTAAAATTAAATGTAAAATTTTTTTTCAAAGGTTTCAGTTTGAAATAAGTCACTAATTTTCTCTAGGTTATATTACCTGCAAATCGTTTCAGATAGTTTCTTCCTTAATTGAGAACAGAAAAAACCTTTATTTCATATATTTCTGTAGTATTGTAATCGAAGTTATTTGAGCAAAAATAATTACAACTATCTAGTTTTGTGACTTGACAGTTAATATAGCTTATAAAGACATAATGCCATGATTAGAATATTATATCATTAAAAAGGAAATTGTTTCATTGCTGACATATTTTTTTCCTTTACGTTAATGCGGATACCCAATATTTGAATTCATTATTTTCTCTGGAATAAAGAAGAGCTCATCATTTTTACAATATTTCCGTGTTTTTAATAAAAATATTTCAATGAATATGAAGAAAAAAAATTTCTTTGTTTTATTTTAAATAAATTTGTTGTCACAAGATTCACAATTTTTGAAATTGCTCAATCACAGATATTTCGTTTATGTGGTTATGTGGTTCGTTATTCGTTATATATATATATATATATATATATATATATATATATATATATATATATATATATATATATATATATATATATATATATATATATATATATATATATATATATATATATATATATATATATATATATATATATATATATATATATATATATATATATATATATATATATATATATATATATATATATATATATATACCGAAGAGCCAATACATTATGACCACTCTCCATTTATGACAATGGGCTCGCCTGGCTTTCATGGTTTCTCGCCCAGTAACAATGTTTTCATGGGACACATTAGGATGGTGTTTACCTACAGGATAATGCACCATGTCACTCATATATATATATATATATATATATATATATATATATATATATATATATATATATATATATATATATATATATATATAAATTGTTAACTTAGCACATCTCCCATAAAGTTGCAGACTGCACTTCACAGATTTAGATATTTACAATATATTTTACCAAAATAATTAACTATTCTAATTCTTATAAGAATGATTAAATAGATGGAAAAATCATTTCTCGTCAATTAACTTATGAAATATCATCTAAAATTAAAGTAATTTTTTTGAAATTATATTTACGAATTTTAGCGTAATACTGCAGGGAGAAAAAAAGTTTGGTTTTAAAACCCAAAATATACAGTATTTAAACCATTCTTTTTGTAATTTTTCCGTTCATATGACAACGACTTACGGGAAATTCTGGTTTTTAAAATTATAGCTCTTATTAATACCATTTAGTAAAAAATAGAAAACTGAAAAGTAAGTTTAATCGAATGTATCGTTTTTATGCCATTTTCTAAGGTGACATGGAACGTGTTTCTAAGGTGTCATGGTGTACCAAATTTGAGGACATTTACCAAATTTTATCTTACATTATAAAACCATATTTTATGGTTAATTTTATAAAAATCAATACCAATACCATAAAAATCAATACTTTAGTAAAAATTTCCAAGTTTTTAGTGTTCCCATTAAAGCCAAAAACACGGTAAATTTAGCAATATTTTGGTAGTTTTGACCATACTTTTTCTTCTCAGTATGTTTATTTATTTCTTGATATCAATTAAACTAGTTTAGTAAAAATTACTATAATTTCAGAAACAATATTTCGTTAACCATAAAATTTAATTAACTTTTATTTTGTGATATAAATATTTAAAATGATGGACATAAATATCTTGTGCATCAAGTAATTAAGAAAATAATAAGTAACGTGTTTCTTTTTTAAAAATTTATATCGCACTCAACAAGTGTTCCTTGTTCGCAAAGTTCTAACTTTTAAACGCTTTGAGTTTTTTTTTTTTTTTAAATCGAAAGCAGATGTTTACTCCATTAAGGTAAGGAAGAAAAATAGAAGTTGTCAATGATTAATAATGATGAAAAGCACTTAAAAAGATGGGTCGTTGATGAAATTTTCTGATAATTATCATTCAACAACTTATTAAGACCGCAAGTTTGTATGCTTGCATCGACCTTAATGGAGGACACCGACTGCTTAATCTAAACCACCATTAACACTACTTAAAAGTTTTGATAAAAAAATTTCCTCATTACGAATATCCAAAAAGAGTTTATACTTGAAAAGTCATCACAGAATTTTGTAATTATGTTTTAAATGATTTTACTCGAGGAAAGAAAAAATTAAAATAAAATTTGGTGAAAGTTGCTTTCTTTTCATAAAAGACCAAAATTTAGAGGATGTATATTGCTTGTTTATAATATTTAATTAATTTCGGATCTTGTTTTTCTTAAAGTTCTTTTTAATTAAAAGTTGCTTGGTGGAAGAGAGAATGGTAATAATATTTATTGCATACCTTTCATCGTAGTTGAAAAAAAATGACTCAAACAATTTTACCTTTGATAAAAAAGATTATTTTAATTTATAATTTTTCTTTAATACATTAATTTAAAATGATGCAATAGTTTACAAAACACTCAAATTTAATGTTAAATCCTTGTTGTTAAAAATATGTATAGTTTTAATACAAAAGATTATTTTTCAATGATTGCACTTATTTTATCATGTACACACTTTTTTTTAAAAAAAAATCCTTACCCTATTATTAAAATTTTTTTTTCTCAAACTAAATTAACTTTTCAAAATTGATTTCTCAAGAAAAAAAAATCGCGTTAGGAAAAAACATAATAATTTGACATATGCTTGCAAAATGACATTTACTATACTGCATATATAATAATTAGTTTTTCAGTATACAGTATGTATATAAAAGTTCATTTTTATACTTTTGTTTCTAACTTCAAGAAATCAGCATACACTATATAGTTTATTTTTATTGTTATTTTTTTCACAATTTCTTATTGCTTGAACTTGTAACTTTGCTTCTTTGATATATTAATAAAAATTTGGTTCGGATATTAGCCACTCTGAACGTCCTTCTGGAAAATCCAATTTACTACATCTCTATACAGCATGTAGCTTGCTGTCTCAAATAATTTAATAAATAGAGGACTTTAGCATTTAAAAAAAAATGAACGAAAGATTATATTTGAGTTTTAAAATAATTATTATTCATTATTATAAAAAATACTTAAAATAATAATTGAAAATTAAGGCAAATATAAAAAATGCATATGAAAAAAAGTGCAAAAAACACACACACACAAGAAAAAGAAAATACTGCTGTAATTAAAAGCATGAGATAGGTACATGGATTAAGAATTTAAGCACTAATAGCAAACATTCAAAACTGGTAAGATATTTTTCAAATTGTGTATCCTCAATATTTCACTAATTCCATAAATAAATTTCTAATACAATTAATTTAAAAATTAGTAACATAAGTTTGGTCTGAGAATTTATACCTATACATCAATTATACATTTTGGATGCCTTCTTAAAACAAATATAAAATTATACATATAAAAAGGATTATGGATCAAATGCGCCTTAAATGTATCCATTGTTTGCGTTATATACAATATACTATCCAAAGTAATCATAAATTTGCTCAGAAGTATTTTTATAAAAGCACCGCATTTCAAACAAATATTTACCTGCCTTCCAATCCTTTTGGGATGGATGATTCTCACCAAACTGAGATCATCAATTTAAATCAAAACTGAAAAAAAAAATTATAAAAACAATGAATAAAAAATCAGTTAAAAAATACCGTAGTTTGTGAATGATTACGATCTAGAACTCAAAATTCTGAATTCCGCGATCGGAAAACGAGTTATGTTTTTGAAGTAAAGCAGTAAATAAATCATACCGAGTCAGGCCTAGATTTATCTACGTTTTTACGCTTAATCGCTTTTCTGACGACTGCGGTTAAAAGATGGTTCCATCTCTAGCCCATCCCCTTAATTTGTCATATTTCTGTCATAAAAGTTCGTCCCGAAATATGACAGTGGGCGTCCGCGTTAAAGGGTTGAAGCCTTGCTTCTTCAATACAAAAATAATAATAGGCTTTTAAGGTGCATTGTAATGCCTAATAGGCTATACTTAGGTGGTCTGTTTGGGATAAATCCTACACAATAAATCATATTTTGTTTATGAGTAGTGGTGATCAGTTCTAAACAAAGTTGTGAACAAGTTGGAAATATGCTTTTGTGCTAAAAAAATTGCTCTTTTTTTTGTACCTTCTGGAAGATATATTGCTTTCTATTTGGGGTAAAAAGGGTGTTAATAGGAGTTATACTCGTCTTTTGGTGCTCAGCAGCCCATGGAACAGTGCTTGTTAAGTATTGTGCATCCATGACAACAAATCCAACCTTCTATAAACGATACAATGAAGGATGTGAAGAAACTGGTCATTATCTTTTCAATGCTTTGCTACTGAATCTTTTGTATGTGTAAGTTCCCTTGTCATGGCTTGTCTTCACTGGCAAAATATTACAGAACATAAGTATTTATTTGTGTGGGAAAAATGCGACAAAACTTACGTTTTCTCAGAAAAAAATAGACATCTATTGTCGATTTTTTGTTTGATTGTTTGCCTATAACAGCTGTTTAAATATGAAAAATGAGAATTTTGTGTGTGAAAGTGTTTAATGTAAAGTTTTGAGAGAATAGACTAATAGATTTACTTAATAGTTGAATGCTAGAGAAAAGTGATTAGAAAGAAATGTGCACAATTCTAAAGTAATATTGAAAGCCTATTTTTAAAGTCTTAAAATCAATGACCAGAAAATTTTTAAATAAAAGTAATAGAGTTATGAGCGAAAAACGACTGGAAATTTTAAAAAAAAAAAAATTTATATTCATTTTGAACAACAAAGTATTGTAATCAATTATAGTTCGCATGCCGAGAAAATTAAGTTAATTCGTGAATCGTATTAAAATGAAAGAAATTACAGAACTAATTTGCCATCTTGCAAATATAATTCGATGCATGAAGAGTAATTTCAAATCAAAGATAGTGCAATGTTTTGAATTAATAAAAAATTATTATGTTGTTACTTGTTAGAAAGAAGAAAATTCCACGCCTATTTTTGAACAGTAAAAAATGTAGAGGGTCCTATAGTTCTTGAAATAAATATAAATACGTATGTTGCGAAAGTTTTAGGTGAATTGGTAAATTGTATAAAAATTAAAGTAGTTATAGATCTCACTGCCTTAAATACAGTTCGATACATGAAGAATAATCATCATCTTCAGCATTGGCATGACAGCCCTGTGTGAGCCTGGGCCATCCTCAGAAGCTTTTCCTATTCTGTCCTTCTCCCAGCAATTGATTTCCAATTCTTTACTTTTAGGTATGAAGAACAATATTAAGACAAATATATACACTTAATACGTTTTTATTTGATACTGATTTTTTTATTTTTTATTTTATTTAAAAGTATCTTAATATATTTATTAATATGTTTTTATTTAAATATATTTTAATTATCTTTACTTCTTAAATAATATATTAATACTCCGTACACTAATTTTTAAAATTGGTAACATTGAAAGCTTCGAAAATTTTAACATCAAAGCAATACATAAGGATCCGTTTTAATATTATGCAAACGCATGAATTATTTGTTCTGGTAAGAAGGAAGAAGGGATATGAGCAATGCTTATGTTAGACCTTTTTTTTACATTATTTTCAAACTTTTTTAAAAAAAAAAAAAATTGCAATAAAAATTTTGGATAAAAATTGCGTTTAGAAGAACTTTAAATTTAAATATTAGTTAAGAGGACACCATACCGGAGGAGAGACTAATGATTGTAAATTCTATTTTACCTCCATAACTAATTTAAAATTTTAAGTATAGAAAATGTGAGTTCAGGCAAATTTAGTGTAAACCATAAAATTTCAAATGCTGAAAAAAAAACGTGAAAATATCAAAATGCAAACAAATTATTGAGGAGAACTTTTCCATTGCGTAATCCTAAGTTAATTTCTCATGATTTATATCCATTTTGATTTTTAAATAAATTTCACTTTAGTATTCGAAACTTCATGGTTTACTCCAGAATTGTTCGAACTCACTTTTTCTATACTATAAATTTTAAATTACTTATGGAGGTGAAGGAGAATTGCGATGCAAAGTTTCTCCCATGGTATAGCGTTCTCTTAAGCTTCAGGAATGAAAAACGCGGACAAAAATTTCGACCAAGAACTTCAGAGGTCAAGAGTTAATTAGAACCAATATTATTTTTAGCAAAGGTGTATTTTAAAAAAAAATGTAAGTCTAAAATTAGATTACTTCAATAAAAGTCAAAGTGAAAGGAAAAACAAGCGGCGGGGTTGTTTACATAATATTTGAATGATCCTTAAAACAAAAATAATTTGAATTTTAAGCCTCTTATTTATTTGCTACTGATTACTTTAATAGGAAAATATAAGTCAAACAAATGTTTCACGCTATTAAAAACTTCTTTTAAAACGTCTGAAATTTTTTACAATCCCTAAAAAATTCCAAGATAAAACAATCTTGTTCTATACTGTTTCAACCCAACTATTAAATAAATGGATGAAAGTTATTTTGCAATGCTTACGTAATCTAAATGACCATGATTAATGATACAGATGACCGTGACACATTAAATCATGTGCAATCAAAACATATGATTATTTATAACGCAAAAAATTAAAATAAAGCAAACAAGAATTATTTGAAGTAGAATAAAGTTAAGGAGCGAAACTAATGAACTTGGTTTTGATTTCTAAACTATAATTAGATAAATTTTTTTGCTTGCTTACTATTATTTACATAAATAAACAATGGCATAATTCAAAATAACTTGATATTTTTTATTGACTTCTCAAAAATGAATAGAAAGTTTCAACTAAAACATCGCTATGAAACTGTAAATATATTGTTTTGACCTTCCTCTACCTTGCAATTACATAAACTTGTAAACATATCAAACCAGTTTGGTAATAAGTAGGCATGATAGCAAATAAGAAAATAAACCAGCCAAAAATTTTAATTATAGTCACGTGTTACCATATTTAATGCTTAATAAAGTGTTTTATAAAATTATTCACAAATATTATTTTGGCTTATTAAACATTAGCTATGACTAAGGAATAGAGGATGGAAGTTATATGGAAAAAATGTGCACACAAAATAACGATAATATTGAAATCCACAAAACTGAAAAACTTAAACATAATCTATTTTATTTATTAAATATTCATAGTCTTTTAACTATAATACAGCATTTTCTGCCTATACTTTTTTTTCTATTCTGTTTAAAGAAATTTTATTTTATTTTATAACCGTCGTTGAACAGCCGACCCAATTTCATGGGTTTACGACTACTAATGTTCAACTCCGTAGCCTTGTAATTTTGAACCAATCCAGAAGACAAGGAAACTCCTGGATCAGTACCCCCAGAGGTATTGATTTGTTATGGGAACATGGAGGACTTTGAGACTCGACAGATTTAACGTGCATCAGTCACCATTTACTACACGGGGAGTCTTCGGCCAGCGAGGATCGAACCCATGACCTCTTGGACATGGGCCCAGCACCCTACCGACCAGGCTATCCCAGCCTTGTTTAAAGAAATTGGAATGTTTTAGGATAATGCAAACTTCGAGTCATTTGAGGAAGGCTAATGCCGAGAATATTGTTGTATTCTATTTATGTTTTTTCGCACAGTGAAGCAATATTTATAACAATGTTAGTAACAACAATAATAATTAAGTGATAAAAAAAATAAAATGAGCATTTTTTAGGACATATTTTAAAGAAAAAAATTACGAGATGAAAAAGTTGACAATAATTTATTTTTTGTTTTGTTCTGAGAACTTCACTGTCAAAATATAAAATAATTTATAGCATTAATCTCTTGCATAATGCTCATCTTGAAAGACTGGCCGATTCAAGAAAAAAAAAATTAAGCTTTTTTAATCTTAACTGAATCATACGCTCAAAAATTACGAAAGCAATTCTTCATAAAGCATATCCTTCCCCGGGTTGTCAAGAGAAGAAACCTTTAAAAAAATATCCTTAATTCTTTCGCTCTTTTGCCATGTGGCAAAAAGTCTTCCGCCTCGAAATTATTTTCATTTCTAAATCACGGAGTTCAAGGGATTTTTACAAATAAATGTAACTGCTGAGAGGCCAAGTTCCGTGCGCGACAAATGATTTCACAGATCTTTGCATTACTTTCGTCAACTGGGGGCTTGGTACTCGTCAAAAGATTCCAACTGTCGTTCGTAAACTGATGAAATGCACGTGTTTGCTCAGCATGCATTCAGAAATTCAGTTTTTTCCGTTATTTTTCTCGTACGTGCTTCTTCTCATTTCCGCTTTCTTAATTTGTATTTTGTTAAAAGCTATTCATCATTCCAAGCTAACCGGACGAAGGGTAATTTTTTTTATTTATGGAAATTGAGTTACAATTGAAATTTGAGATAGCAATTTAGTTTCTTCTAAAAGGTTAGGTTACCTCTGTTATTAATGTTTTTTCTTTTTCTTTTTTTAATGCGTTAAAGTAAAAAGGAATGTTATGGGGCTAATGACTGCTTGAGTTTTTTTAATTCATGCTATCTGACTGGCGGATATAAAAAAGCATTTTCTCAGTCTTATCTCTTTTTTTTCAATTTGTCAAAACTACTTATTTTAACTTCAAAATAAAAAAGAAGTATATTTCTTAATTTTAATTGCCTCATATTTGACAAAATATCTCTAACTGATAGGCAGAAATAAAAAAAACTATTTCCTCGAAGCAATTTGAGTTTTATTTAACTAATTCTAGCCATCTTATTAGAAATAAATAGGTATTTTTTTAATTTAGTCATCTTTTAATTATTATTCTTTATAAAGATCGTTCTATTTAAATGGCGAAAATATCACTTTCGTTATTTAATTTGTCTTTTGTTTCACAAAATTGATAATGAATAGTCATTTATAAATTTGACAAAGTCTTCATTGGCATAAATAAATTAAGATATTTTTTGATATTATCTGCTTCACGTATGAAAAAAATCTGGTAATCTGATTGGCAGAAATAAAACTTATATTATACTTACAGTTTAAGCTACACATGAAAAATTCTAATTAATTAGCAAGCAAAATAAATAAATAAATATTTTTCTGAATTTAGCATTTTTTTAAAAAAAATTTATATTTATTATTATTATTTTTTTATTGAGGAAAGTGTTTAGAACTTTTAATTTAATTGGTGAACAATAGTAACTAGACAATAACAATAGTAACTATTTTATTTAAGATAATTCTTTTAATGTTTTTAAGTTTTAATCTGTTTTTTTATTTGAACAAAATCTTTCTATTTAAATAGTTTAAATGAAAAAAGTAATTTCGAAATTTTATCAGTTTCATAGACGAAAAGATTTAACGATCTGGACGGAAGAAATTAAAATGCATTTTTCAATTACAATCTGTTTCTATTTGTAAACGTTTACTTCATTAAATGTTTTTCCATATTTTTTCAATTTTTTTATTTTTTTAAATGATAATGTAATGTGCCTTAAATATTTTAAAAACGTTTGAGAAATTTAATTATTAATAAGGCCTACGTTGTCAATTCCTTCTCATTATTATTTCTATTTAAGCAATTTCATCATGTAAAAAGTTTTTCTTTTTTTTTTTACATACATTAAATTTTTTTTTCATAAGTCATATCTTTAAAAAAAAAAAAATTGAAAAAATATGGAAAAACATTTAATGAAGTAAACGTATGTCTCTTTGCACAACTTTAAAGGTGCCTTTTTGCCATTTAACCTGTTTACAAAAAATATTAAGCGTGAAGAATTTTTTTTTTTTTATTTCTGCTAATCACGAATCAGAAATTTACAAATAAAAACAAATTTTAACTGAAAAATGCATTTTAATTTCTTCCATCCATATGAAACTGATAAAATTATATATAAAACTGATAAAATTTTGGCAGTCTTTATTCTAAAACTGTGATATTGCTACTCATAAAATTATTTTACCGCGAACACAACATTTTCATTTTTAATTTCGATGTCGTACTCAGAGAGTGAAACTTGCTCATGATTTTCAAGAAATAAAAGAAAATCGACATTTTTTTGTTCTTTTTTTTCCATCAGTGTTTGCTCACGCGGACTTATTCATGTGTGTAATTAAATTCTTTCTGCAATGGATCTTGATGGATTGCATGTTGTCTACCTTGTTCTCTTCCTCGATTGGTAGAGATGGAGTTTCCTGACTCAGCTCTTGGAGGGCTGGGGGGTCAAGTTGTTTCACCCCTCCCTGTAGCCCGCTGGGAAACAGTGCTGGTATTCGCACTTTTCTCTGATGAGGGGTCGGTATTCTAAATTTATTTTTGTACCCAGATCATTTCGATTTATTTTCGGAAAGTCACATTAAACTACATAAATCACAAAGCTCATATTTTAGGGATAAGCGGAAGAAAAACGTGATCAGTTTGTGTTAACAAAATTGCAATGGGATGAGGAATAGTCTTTCTAAGTTATGAACTTATATTAATGCATAAATGACAAATCGTAAAAATAAATAAAAAAAAGAATCAAAATGTAGAGTTTATATCAATAAAATTGTAAAGATATAAGGAATAGTCTTTCTGTATTGATATATAACTGAACTTGTGTTGATATATAAATGATAGATTTTTCGTTAAAAAAAATGAAGAAGTAATGTGACGAATTTACGTAAAGAAAATTGCTATGGGATGAGAAATAATTTTCTAAGTTATGAGCTTATATTAATGCATAAATGGTAGATCATGAAAAATAAAATAGATCATGATAATAAAATTATAAAGGAATATGGAATAGTCTTTCTATAATATGAACTTATATTGACACATGAATGATAGATTTTAAAAAAATTTTTAAAACAACGTGTCTAGTTTACATGAATGAAATTACTATGGGATGAGGAATAGTCCTTCAAAGTTACATTTATACCTATATTAATACATAAATGAGAGATCGTAATAATAAATGAATGAAGAATCAAAATGTCAAGTTTATATCAATAAAATTGTAAAGAGATAATAAGGAATAGTCTTTCTATAATATGAACTAATATTGATATATAAATGATAGACTTTTTTTTTAAAAAAAAATGAATGATGAAATAACGTAACGAATTTACGTAAAAGAATTTGCTGTGGGATGAAAAATAGTTTTTCTAAGTTATGAACTTATATTGATACATAAATGATAGATCATTAAAATAAATAAATAAATAACCAAAATGACGAGTTCAAGACAATAAAATTATAAAGGGATAAGGAATAGTCTTTCTATAATATGAACTTATACTGACTCATGAATGATAGATCTATTTAAAAAAAATAAGTCGAGTTTACATCAATGAAATTGCAATGTGCCGAGGAATAGTCTTTCGAAGTTATGTACCTATATTAATAAATAAATGAGAGATCGTATTAATAAATAAATGAAGAATCAAAATATCAAGTTTAAAAGAATAAAATTGTAAAGGGATAAGGAATAGTCTTTCCATGTTGGGAACTTTCATTGATACATTAGTGGTAGATTTTAAAAATAAATAAATGTAGAATCCTCGATTTATTGTTAATCCGAATCAAAATTTATTGATTATTGCTAATTGTTTGCTTATATTTTGATCATAAATGAAGAATCAGGGAGTCCAGTATATACTAAGTAAATTATAATAAACTCAGAAATAGTCTTGCTGTGATATGAAATTATGTTAACAAATAAAAAATTGAATTTTAAAAATAAATAAATTAAGAACTATTCTTTAATGTATTCGAAAAGTTCATTTGTAATTTATCCATATTTTAGGCCCTTCTAGTTTACATTAATGAAATTTTTAGAAATCTCAGAATAGTCCAACTATATGAAATTGTATTAATTCATAACATGGGGAATTTTGAAATTAAATAAAGAATCATTAAATTATTGTTTGTATTTTTTTTTTAGTGAAATTGAAAAGAAAATTTTTAAATAAATAAAACTAAGAAGATTTTTAGAATAATAGTTTCGCCTAATTTGCATAGAATAATATAAGACACCAGGTTCAATTATTAAATTCATAGGTTTGAGTCCTACAGTTTTCGTGTTTACTTCAGTGAGTTATTGGAACTTTCTTCCGAAATAATGTAACGTTGTCATCACATTCGTCTCAGTAGTTTCCTTGTCATTTGAGTTAGGATCAAAATTAGATTTGCTGTAGTTGTAGTAGTTCATTTACGTCGCACTAGAGCTGCACCATGCGCTATTGTCGATGGTCTGGGAAGCTTCCCTGAGGATGATCCGAAGACATGCCATCACAATTATGATCCTCTGCAGAAGGGATGGCACCCCCGCTTCGGTAACCTGACTACCTGCACGCAAAGTCGAGCACTTTACGGTAGAACAGTTTAACGAGGACCAATACCGCACACCCTCGGTCCCTACGCAGACTGATCCGATCAAAACTAGAAGATTATGGAGTATAAAGATTGAAGAAATCGAAATACTTTAAAGCTGTTTAACGTTGATGATAAAATAAATCAAAGCTCTAAATACAATTTTCTGTAAAATAGGGCTATATAGAATTTTTATTCTCATTAAATTTTATTATTTATAACATATTACATGTAGAGAACTCTAATTTTGTGAGTCAGTAAGCACTAATGCTATGCACTTTAAATTCAATAATAATTTTGCTTTTCTTGTTCAAACTGTAGGGGAGAGTGGGGTCAATTGTAACAGGGTACGATTGTAACAGAGCAAAAATTTCGAGTGTCGGGTTCTAGATTTGGTCCCTGGGTGGCGCACAATGTGTATTTAATAAATCTACATGTACACCCCTGCTGGCAACCCTTTTTAGGTACTTTTGAAAAAGTTACATCGCAAAAGATATTTTCGCGCTACGTAAGTGCTTTTTTTGGTATTAGAATATTATATTGTAACAAAGTAATTTTGTTTAAACAACTAAAAATTATTAACCGAATATGTAAGTGGACACCTTAATTAACATTTCAACAAAAAAAGATTAGTTTTGTTAATTAACTAGCATTGTTTTTAACAAATGAAGCTGAACTGGCGTCTTGGGGACGATTGTAACAATAAGTAAAGGGACGACTGTAACAGCTGAAAATAAATAATCTAAAATAAATAATAATACAAACCATTACTTAACTCTGTAAGAACCACCAATAGTTTCCTATATCATTTATATTATGTTGCATGTGCATTTTTTATTTGTCACCTTTCACAGCATAAATTAAAATTTTTAACCCCTTAAAGTTAAAAGTTTAATCCTTTAGGTCTCTGCTCATTATTATTTTTACTCCTAAAATATCACTACTATTTTGATCAATAAAAAAATATATCACAACTGTGATAATATGTATAATTAATTATGTTTTAGTCGAATTTATGAACTATTACAAATGTAAGTGGGGACAATTGTAACAATTCCACGACTGTCAAAAATTGTTAATAACTGATATAATAACATTTAAAATAAGGTATTTTTTTTTCTAGTAGAGGATAGTCTACTTTACTCGTCCGTCAATTAATACTAATAATATATTGGATTTTTTGTTAGTTAAAAATAGTTAAGTAAAAAATGTTACAATTGATCCCACTCTCCCCTATTCTTTCGAAATTAGAGGAATGTTTTCTTCATTTTTTATTTAACCTTTCACGTACTTTTTACGAAATCCCTTTTTCATTTAACCCTCAATACAGTAACCCAGTTCCAATCTGGATTTGATGGAGAATCACCCTCCAATTTTTCCCTTTTCTCCCCTGATGCATTCCGCCTCTTCAAATGAAAGGGAGGGAAGGACGACTGAATAAGTAAATAAAAATAATAACACTAAAAGGGATTTGAAAGGAGAAAAGATGAGAAAAAGGGAAAAAAAAAATTCCTGATCCTCAGGTGTCCACCGGATTACGAGACGTGCATGGAAAAATTCCTCTCATTGTCGGGAGAAACACTTCGGGATTTAGAATGTAGGGGAAAAGGGATAAGAATGAGGGGGTTGACAGATCAGGCGGGGACCTTCATTATAAAGAAGTGGTCGCTTCGATAGAGCGAATAAGATAAATAGCTTCTCACTCACTTTGGAAATTAAAACCTACCCTTATCAATCAGGTCTCTTAAGGAGTAACGATATACTGCCCGGGTAACACTACGATTTAATGCACTGCCCGTGTACAGGCACCCCCTCACACTTATTGCTGTGAGGGTTCGAAAAAATAACACTGTAAACTCCACCCCCTCTTAATACTCAGAAGTCTTTTTTTTTTTTTCTCCATCAACTTGAAGGTAAATCTTTCTAAAGAGTGAATTTAAAATTAGTTGATTTCTTTAAAAGAGTTTATTGAGTTTTTTTCAGTGAAATCTAGATTGTGACAAATGTGGGGTAGGCTGAAAACTAAAAACAAGTAAATTACTGTCGATCAAGTATCTCTAATTTATTCTGAATGGATTGATTCAGGAAAGGAGCATTTTTTACAGTTAAATGTATTGCATTCCATGTTCCCCCCTTTTTATAAGTTGCTATTCATGTTGCTGTTTCATTATTTTCCTGCGTAGAAGAAAAAAATAGAATAATTTACGTCTAATATTTGTCTTTTGGGTCAAAAAAAGGGTAATAATTTTTAAAAAAATGAGTTGGTTTACGATGAGAACACATCTGATCAGTTGGCAGCATTCCTCTTTATGAAGAAATCGTAAGCAATGCTGCTAATTTCGATTTTTAACTTTATGTTACATTTTATTCCAGCGCAAAAACTAAGGAAACTTAGGAACTTGATGTTGCATATGTGTGTTAAAAAATGATCAGGGTCTACGGTGAAAAAAAAACCCATTAAATTATAGATTTGAGAATTAGTATCAGTTAAATTTGTAGTAACAAATGCTATATGAGCCGCTCTGCAACCCTCTGAAATACATCTACAAAGTTTAAACTTGACGTGTTTAAAAGAGAAATTATTATTTATGTAAACTATTCTAAATTTATTGTAATTCTGAGTACATTTTTTAAGAATTAAATAATGATTCTTTTATCCATTGTTGTATTAACATCGTTATTTTATAAAGTTGCACTTGCGTTGATGTGAAAAACAAAACAAATAAATAAATAACTAAATAAATAAAGAGGGAAGAGAGATCAGATGTTGCCAGATCTAACTGAAATTCTTAAAAATAAAAAAAAAAAAAATTAATACGATAGAGATAAATACCATTTCCTACTTGAATTTTTATAAATCGCTTTAATGAGTAAAATTACTTCTCTAATTAAGTCACACAACCTTTATTCCTAAGATTAATTGTTTTTCTTCCAAAAGCAGCCGTTAATTTTTCAAACCCATGCTCATCTCGTCACAATTAACATGCTAACAAAATATTGTTACATAAAATTGTAATAATTATTTCTTTTATTAAGTTTGTGAACGTGGAATCTTCGAGTTCTTGGAAAAGAAAGGGGGGAAGATGGTTTACAATTACGCATCTTTTACGAACTCATCAGTTGGGTGTATTCTTGAATGATCAGGATACTAACATTTATCAGTTCTAAACAAACATCGTAAACAAACATATTTTTTTTTACAAAATTATAATTATTTTTTTCAATTTTCTTGAAGGAAAAAAAAGAGTCAATTTATAATGCTTACAATCTTTTATTACGATGATCTGGTTCTGTTTTTGAAAGGTAACTTAAATCATGCAAAAAAGGTTACACTACTGTTTACACTAATTTTTCACTGATCATTCAATATTCTTGAAGAAAAAAAGGAAAATTTTTTAGGTAAATGCAATGCGAAACGTAGTCTCACCGATAATTCTTAACTTTGATAGTAAATTACAATAGTTAACAAATTTTTTCTCTCAAACGCTCAATAAGAAGAGATTTTAGGCTTGATGTTCTTTCGGTATGACATTTTATGATAAACGGGATAGCTATAGTGTGAAATAGTTAATTGATAACTATTTTTCGATACTGATTTAGAGAGAATACCCTAAATGAGTTCTGAGATACATCTAGAACTTTAATTTCAAACGTAGACCTTTTTCTTATGTTATTTTCCATTTTTTAAATAATTTTTCTTTCTATTTATTGCTCTCAAATCATGTAAATAAAATTTAATTTTATTTTATCAGCCTGGCCTACACTTTACAAACTCACACGCAAACATCTGCTGCAAATAATTTAAAATTAACTTTTATTTTGAATTTTTCTGGGTAATAACTATTTCATATAATAAAAATCAATTAATAAAAGGACAGTTTTTTTTAACAATTAAACATTATTTTTCCTTAAATTATGACCTTTTTAACAGAAAAATACGAAATAAAAATATTTTTATTTACTTATTGTAAAAAAGAAATTAATTGAATTATAATTTCTGACACGAACTTTAAAAAAAAAATGTGGCAGTTAAGTGAGAAATTTTAATCTACACTTAATCAGAAATTTTCTGTAACATTTTTTATTTATTTATCTTTGATAAGTTGCTTTGTGGCTCTTGTGTTACAATCACTTGTTTTACAATATGACCTTCCATATATGTAAACAGGAAATTTAGGATTAACATTGCCTCAGCATTGAATAAACATTTCCTTTCAGATATAAAATGGCGATTAACGTTTTAATTTATTTATTTTAAAGGAATAAAAAAATAAATTGTATTGCATTTGCAAACTGACATGATTTTTTTCTTTCAAAACTGAAGTGACATTAAAAACGCTAAACTCATTACTACATTTATATCCTTAAAAATTTACCATCTCATTTTTTATTTATTTTTTTATTTACTTATTTTGCCGATTAATTATTGTTTCATGATCCTTGTTAACCACTGTTTCATGTTTCGTTGGTATATAATCCATGCAACCAAAATTCTCAGCTTAGACATTGTTTTAAGGTGGTATGAGAAAAAAAAAATAAGCATCTGTATCTATTTATTAAAAAAAAACGAAAGAAAGAAAGAAATTACATTACACTTTCGGTATAACTTCAATTTCTGCTATTTCCCCATTTCTTTCAGTCACGAAACGCTATAAATCTTCACTGTTACTGAATACATAGTTAAAACGAAACAGAGACAATATATTTTATGAAGTGTTGATTCAAATTCGGGATGTTTTAGATGAAGAAAAAAAAAAACACGAAAAGATTGTGACGTGAGCTTATTGCTGGGTGGCAAAATTTTTCACACACCCACGACAGAAGGGGGAAAAAATCCCGTATTTCTTTTTTCGGGAATTAATCGAGTAGGATTGGGAGATAATCTCGAATCACGTGAGTTAGGGTTTATTTCCCTTCAAGATGATGAAATGGGGAATCTTTTGGGAAAAAGAAAAGCTCTCATTACTTATACGGAAAGTGTTTCAATTTAAAACGTTTCAAGATTTAAATTAAAATGGAAAACATTTCCAACAGGATTGAATTAATAATAATAATAATAAATAAATAAAAAAAATACTCCCCTTACTTTCGTATTTGTTGCTTGTATTCCAATTTATTTTTATACCGAACTTATTCAGACTTTTATTTTAGTAATTACTTGTTATTTGATATGCACAAAAAGAAAAAAAGAAGGAGAAAGTTTTTGGTTCATATACCCATTTTGTAAATAGTAAAAATGAAACACTCCAACGGCAGCATTTCGCTTTTAAAGTCGTATTAACTGATTATTGAAGTTATTAACGATATTTTGCTTTGAACCGATTCATCAAATAATTTATACTTGACATTCGTTTTATTTTAGCATATTACTTATAAAAATAAAATGAAATGTTGCAATAAATATTGTTACAAATATTGTAATAAATATAATAATAATTTATAATGTTTCATCTTAACTAACTAAAATCACATTAAATTTGCCCAAAATTTTGATTCGAATTTGAACCGATTTCTCAAATTATTTAGATTTGAGTATACTATTTCTAATAATAGAATGGAATATTGTAATAATAATTGTAACAAATACAATAATAATTAAATAAAATTAACTGAAATACATGAATTAAGTAACAATAATAAAAAGTGAATTTTGAATATTATTTTTTAATCACAGCTCAACTTAACACTCTATTAAAGTAGCATTAAATCTGTTCTATATTTTGGTTCAAGCTTGCACGGATTACTCATATAATATATATTATTTCGGCAAATTTTTAAATTAATTCCAAATTATTAGTTTCATATTAATAATCTGTTTATAATAATTAGTATAATAATTATAATGGTGATGAAATTTTAAGATTATTTTTAAAAAAAATGTTTTTTTGTGGTTTCAAGAAAATCATATAATTAGAATTTATTTTAGCTGATTGAAATTTAAATTAATATTAAATAAAAATTTTTGTAGGCTTCAACTAGTACTTTACAGCTTTTAGTAACTAAAATATAATTACCATATAAAGTCATTCGTTCTTACTTGTTAGATACATATTACATATACTAATATATGCATATCAGTAATGTATATTGGTTTATTTTATTGAAGTAGAACAAGAGCAAAACAAGTGTTAGAATTCGTGGATGATCCAAACGTTCCATCACGCTTTATGTCTGATATTGAAGCTCCCACACGCTTAGCGTGACTAGACCAGCATTTAAAGCACGTTAAGGTATTTGAAATTTAATTTCAAAACAAAACGTAACAGCACGCCAACGAATTAATTTGGAATGATGGTGATTCCCGACGAAAAGAGGAAGAATAAAATTTGTCTCTCTCTCTCTTCAGAATAAACCTTCCAATCTTTAATCACGATCGTCAAATGAATGGCTGATTCGAAAAGTTGTTGTTTTTTTGTTTTCGTTTGGGGTCGTTAAGGTTGAATCGAAGACTGGAGTGGTTTTCTTCGCACTTTATCTTCATTAATATGCGCCGTAATTCATCAAGTGCTGAGCTCAGAAGGCGTCTTGACAGTTCTTGACGAAATAATCTTCCAGACAAGGGGTGCATCTACAAAATTAAAGAATGATTTAATGATCGAATTCAAAAAGATGAGCCTAGGGTCGTTAGACGGTAATTTATTACATTTGATAACATGCATGACTTTTTTTTCTATTATCGTTTACGCGGTAAATATCTACCTCAAGTTAAGTGGAATATAAACTAAGCGTGCATGTTCGCAAATTATTCTAAATTATTTATTGTCTGATAAAAGTGCTAAGTTGATAATGATGAATATAAGAAGTAAATATTTATTAATAAATTCAATTCAAGCATTTTCGATGGTCCTTCATTAATCTTGAGGATAAGGAAATGTTTTCAGCTCCAATTTTACATAATGTTAACAATTTCATCAAATCGTTCAAAGCTGATATGTATAAGATATGGCTGTGAGTCAGAAAGTGCTCCAGGAGCACTTTTGATTCGGCTTCAGATTTGTCTTTAGAAATAATTTAAAACTGTATAAGAAAAACCTTTCCTCAACAGCCCTTTGAAAGAGTAAGCTACTGATCCAGTTCAGTTTATATAAGACTGTTCATATAATTGTGCTTTTGCAACTTTTGTAATGTTTTTCTTTTCGCACTTTGACCACATTAATATTACCCATCAACTTATAAACTTCTGTGCTCAGATGTCGTCTTAACTATTCCTGACGAAATAATGTTCGAGACCAGGTCAGGATAGCATTAACAAAATGAAAGCATGATTCAATGATCCTATTTGAAAAGATAAGTCTTTGGTTGTTAGACGGTGCTCTACTTTGTTTGATAGCTAACATTCAAGACCCTTTTTTTTACCGTATGTTCGAAGAATATGTATCTCAAGTTAATTTGGAATACAAACTAAACGTACGTGTTCGTAAATAATTCTAAATCATTTAGTCAAGAATGAGATTTCTAAGTTGATAATGAAGAATATTAGATGTAAATAAATATTTATTAATAAATTCAAATCAAGCATTTCGATGTTTTTTTATTGTTCGTGAAAATAAGGAAATGTGGTCTGCTTCAATTAGGAGGATCAGCATTTTGAAGGGAAAGGTTTCAGGAAATTAAATTGTCTATGGTAGGAATATACTATCTATGAATCACGAAGGTGCTAATTATTAAGGTGTCATAAATATTATTGCAAAAATGAAAGAAAAAAGTGTTAAGGACAACAAAAAAAATTTCCTCCAGCAGTGCTTTAAAACAGTTGAGGCTTACTCGGAGTAACAAATTTTATCAATTTCCTTCATTTATTCAGTGTTGATGGGTAATTACAATTTCTAACAAATGTTTAAAAACCAATTTGAAGGGAATGAAAATTTGTTTAAGAAGGGAAATACAAAAATAAAAAAATTGAAGAATAAAAAAAACAGAAGAAAAAATAATTATCACATTATCACATTAATTTAGTACTTTATTAGCAATTAAAAAAAAACAATATCGTTTTCGAATTTACTTCTGGGGTAAATCAAATTTTTTATTTTTTATTATTTCTTTCGTATTCTTATATATTTTTCATAATTATTTGTGATGTAATCTTTTAAACATATTTGTCCAGATTTATTTGAGTGAAATATTTTATTTCCATTTTTATCATCTGCACCATTCAAGTGCAAAAAACAATTTTTTGTCTATCATAAATTTCGAACAGAATCTAAATAAACCTTACATTTCTTCGATTTCAGCTTTATGTTAATGTTGGACTCTAAAATGGCATTTTTGTTATATTGTTGTAATAATATTTTCATTACAATGGTAAATGTATACGTTTTGTATCTCACTGTCCTTAAATATTTTATATTTATTGTATAAAGTTATAAGGGGCATTATTAGAACCTTGTTTACTGCCATTTACTGAACCCTAAGATCGATTTGTAATAATTTTTATTTCTTCGTACGAAACAATTTTTTCCCCTTCAAAAGTTAAAAAGATTCACAAAAAATATCTTCACTAAAAGAGTCTCATCTTTTCTACCTGCATCCAAACATTTCTTTTATCTGTTAAAATCTATTTGTGAACATAAATAATTTTCCTTTGGAGTCATTTTATTAAAGTAACATTAAAAACTACAGCATTATTGACACAACAAATATTCAATTACCCGATTTTGTTTTTTATATTTCCATTTACTTTTTGGTTCCTATAAAACCTCGTTAATGATTTAGTTAGAGCTTGGCGAACAATTATTCTTTGGTATTCTTTGGCCAAGGGTTAGAGTATATCTTGTGATACATCGCCAAGTTTCTCACCACAAGAAGATATGTTGTTTTTCTTATGGCAACCTCACTCTCTAAATAAAGACAATATTTTCGGTTGCAGTATTGGCTAGCGTGTTTCTCGGATTAGGCACTGTATATGAAATCCTCCATTTTTCCTACTATTTCTGTCTGGATTTCTTTTCATTAGAAAGTCTCACTTGCTAGTCATTTTCTGTACGAATATAAAAAACCGCCAAAATAAGAGAGACACCTGATTGTTAACGTTACCGCATCCCCCCATTGGCAGCTTTTACGCAAAAACGTTGTAACTCTTATAAATTTTATGCTGATGACGACCATTGAAACTAAGGCTTCAAGTAAAAGCACTCGATCATCGTTCCTGTTACATTTTCACTGATAGCAAATCACGTGATAAACTGTTTTTTAGTATATGTGTTTAGATATATGTGTTCAGATTTGTATACTAAGTGAATTGTTTTCGTGAATTGTTTTTATTTGTAATTAGTGGTGAAATATGGACTGATAGACTCTTAAAATCTCTAATTTTACGGAATGTGCTCTTCCGTCATATAATTAAATTGATATTATAATTAGTAATATTATAGGAAAAGAAAAATGTAAAAAGGAGGGGGTCTCTATCTGAGTTGTCGTTCTATTGATACGACAGCAGAAAGTTAATCTCCATTGAAAGTTGACGCCTATCTTCATTAATTATGGATCGGTTTTCAATAAAAGCTGAAAGAGATAAAACTACTGACTCCGTTTTTAATCGATCTTCAACGTAGTTTCGATCGATAAAATACTTAGAATCGATTACATGTCTCTGGTGTGAAATTGTTTTTTGAAGTTAGTTACTCAAAACCCAACATAATCATTTTACAAGAAGAATTCTGAAATGTTTAATTAATATTATATTACTACGCGTATTGAGCTCTGTAAATAGAAATCTGTATTTTTTAAAATTAAAAACACATTTATTTCAAACATAATTTGAAATGCTTTTCAAGTTTAAAATGATTGTTATTACATATTATATTTCAAAAGGTTAAAAAAAAATATTTCTATGTCTCCAATGTATTTTATATTTTTTTTTCTCTAAAAGTAATGGATTCTTTTACAATAGGAATTTAAAACTATTTATTACAATTTTTTTGTTCAAACTTTTATTATTTCTTAATATTTTCACATTTTAAATTTCTCTGTAATAAGGCTGCAAATAAAGGTTTAAAGTAGGGGAAAGGGTAGAGGGTAGGTGTGGAGATTTTTTAGAAATTTGTCAAAAAATACCATATTTAATATAATTTTTAGCTCGTGAAGCATTTTTTTAACAATGATTTAGACGCTTACCTGTCAAAAAATGAAAAGTGAAATTTGTCAAAAAACCATATTTAAGATAATTTTTAACTCATGAAGTATTTTTTAGCAATGATTTGGATGTTTACCAGCAATCTCGTTTACATCTCGAATTGCAAAGTTAGAAAGGAATTGCAAATTTAATAAGACAAACAAAGCAACTTTTTTTAAAAAAAAGTTATTCTGTTAGTCTTACTTGCCCCAAAACATGGTGTCAGTGTGAACAAGTTATGAGACTAATGTGGATAAATTGGATAACTCATTAAATTATCTTTTATTACAACTCAGAAAGGTGTATCTAAGGTCGAAATTGAATTGATTTCAATCTAAACCTTATTCAAAAATAAATATTGACACATATTAATTAAAATACTAATTTGTAATAAAGCATTTCCCTACTCTAAGAAAGACATTTTGAATGCAAATCAATATGCTTAAAAACCACTATTTAATTTGATTTGCTTGATAAATATTTCGAAATTTATTTTTTGTTTTATCAAATTTAAGTTATACGTGTGGATGATACTGTCCTGGCAGTTCTACCTATAACTACCGTACCAGGGAGTGGTGATGGAAGTTCTTATCTTTAGATTTGAGAATTTTTTTTCTGAAGAAAAAAGAAAGATTTATGATATAAGGAACTACGTTCATCTTTTTTTTTCCCACTTAAGAATAGATCATCATAATCTCCAAATCTATATGCAATTATCGTACGGAAAAGCTATTCATGCCAAAATAGGAAAATTGATATAAAAATTAAAAATTATCATTTTAAAACTATCGTATCCACGGTCCACCCTAATGCTGATCTCATTAAGCTGATTTTAAATCTCTAAACTATAAATTTTAACTTCTTCAAATAAATAAATAAATAAGAGCCGTGGTGGCTCAGAGGATTGAGCGCTTGCCTTTCCAATTAGGTAAACCGGGTTCGAATCGCGGCAATGGCTGGTTGATACGAGTTCCGCACCCGGCTGGCCCCCCGACGACAGTGCTGATGTAAAATATCCTCAGTGGTAGACGGATTATGGACTGGAGTCCTCTTGCCATCATGCCAACCATGTGAGGTTTTTATGGTTTTCCTATCCATGTAACGCAAATGCGGGCTAGTTCCATAAAGAAAGATCTCCACGAAGGCGAATTTCACCCAATACTTGATCCAGGAGTTCTCTTGTCTTCTGGATTGGGTTTAAAATTACAAGGCTGCGGAGTTGAACATTAGTAGTCGTAAACCCCCCCCCCCCAAAAAAAAAAATTGGGTCGGCTGTTCAAGGACAGTTATAAAATGAAAAATAAAATAAAATAAGTAAATTTAAAAAAAAATTTGTAATTTCCTACACAACATCAAAAGTTACCTAATTAATACAAATAGAGAAAAATATCTTTCTACGTAATGCCCAAAACTACTTGATATTTTAAGTAGAAGTTTTAATAAACATATTTTGATTATTTTCAACTTCAGATGAAGGATAAAAATAAAAAGTAAAACATTTTTCTAAATACACATTGTAATGAAGCTTTTTCTAAATCTACATTGGTTCAAACTTTTATAAACCTTTCTTGGCATTCAACATTTTTTTCCTTGAAAAGAGAACTTTAAATTTTTGGCGTAACAATCTCGTAAAAAGTTATTAAACTAAAAGAGAAAAAAATTTAAAATCGATTATCAAATTTCAAAGCAAAAAACTGATTTTAATCTGCTTGAACGGCAAGACAGCATGTGGGGGTGGATCAGTACAGGGAGGGGGGCTTGGAAATTCGCGTGCCGAGGTGTTGAGTTGTAGAAAACAAGCGGCTAACGTCGTTATTAATACGTTATTAGGCGCAAGTCATTAGTTTGCAAGGTGCATTATTAGCTGGCGTTACACTGGGGGGAATTAGAAACGGTGGCGGGCAAGGCATTAGCTACACCTGCTGTTTGCTGCTGCCTTGGCTCTTGCTAGCAACTTGATTAAACAACTGATTCACTGACACCCCCAGGTAAGCTGATTTTATAAAAAAAAATATCTCTTTTGAAATATGAGTTATTTTTCTTGGCGTAATTAAGTATAGTTTTGCATAAGTATAAGTTTTGGATACGTTTCTTTAGTCGAACAGGCTATCAAATGTATTTTATTAAAATATTATTTAGCTCCTTTCCCCTTTAAATTTTAAATCCTTAACTCGTTATTGTGAGCTGTGCTAGGGGATTTTCCCAGTGTTGTAAAAGAAAAAAATTGAGCTTTATTTTAGGAATTTTTTACAAGAAAAATTAAACCTTCTATCTTTTCATGACTAAATATTTCTTTTATCTTTCCAAAGTCACAACTGCACAGATTGTATCACTGTTCTTCAGATAAACTCTTAGAAATCCCATTAAAAAATCATAAAATACTTTAGAGGTCAGAAGTTAATATTTAAATAATAAAAAATAAATAAATTAATTAAATTTGGGGATTATTGACAATCATTTGATTATTGAGGTCAATAATTAGAGCAAATGTATTTTTTTAAAAGATAAAAAAATAACGACCAATGAAACAAGGGCTCCAAGTGAAAGCACTTGATCACCGTTCCTGTTACATTTTCTCTAATGATGACATATGTTTAAAAAATTGAAAAAAAAATTTCTCCCTTATTTCGTTTGGAATCCCTTTTTTGTTAATACGAAGGAAAAAAAAAGTGAAGCTTAAGAATTTAATCCTTTCTTTGCACAGGCTCATTATGATAATATCAAGTCAAAAAATTTTTAAGGTTACCATCTGTAGGTTTTGATGATTTCATATCTGAAAATATTAAGGGCAGTGTTTACGGAAGAGTCAACTACTTATTTTTAAAAGAGCATAAAAAAGTAGCTACGCTTCCCAAAGTTGTTTAAAACAAAATTTTCTGGAGGATTTTAATGAAAAGATATCTTTAAATACGGAAAAGAAATGTGACTTAAGTCACTTTACACAAATCTTAACCCACCAATGAAAATAATTAAATTTTCATAATGATATAAGTTTGACGATATAAGTTTTAGCACATAAATGTCAAATTTTGCAATGATAAATTTTGTCAGACCCTTAGGTGATCTTACGTTTTAACTTTAAATGAAATGTTAAAAATTTATTTCCAATGTCATGTTCTGCCTAGATTACATTTATCGGTCTCTTAAGTGGCCTTGGTATTTCTCTTAAATTGATATGTCGTAAAGAAAAACTGAAAAAATAAAAAATTCCGAACTAAATGGAAAATATGTCAAGAAGAAGTCGCAAATCTGAGATCCTCCTAGAATTCAACAATCGAAAATTTTTAAACCGTGGTGTTTGAAGCATGTTTATCGGAAGTTGAAAATACAACCGAATTTTTGTAAAAAATAATTGCCATTCGAATACTTCTGAACAAATGTTATGCAACTAATAAAAATATGTAAAATTTTAGTTTCTCAACTTTAATGCTTAATTCTGCCTTTATTGCTTTCGTTGATCTCTTAGGTAACATTGGGTTTCTATTTAAATTGATTAATCGAATTTAAAATCAGAAAAAATCTTCCACCTGGAAGTAAGTGGGAAAAGATTTCGATAAATGTTAAGATTCACAAATCTGGAATCCTTCAAGATATTTTGCAGCCCAGATTAATCAAATCAGTGTATTTAAGACATGTTTATCCTAAGAAGTTGAAAAGGGATCCAAATGTAAGTGAAAAAATAGATCTGCAATTCGAATATCTTCAAACAAACGTTATACCTATGGGGGCAAAATGTAAAATATGAGTTTTACCAAGTTTCGCCCAGATTACTTTCGTCGGTCCCTTAGGTGACCTTGATTTTTCACTTAAATTGATGAGTCGCAATTAAAAGCTGAAAAAAAAATTATCCTCTGGGGGGTAGATGGGAAAAGATCCGGATGTATGACAAGGAGAAGCCGCAAATCTGGGATCCTCGGGGTATTTAGCGGACTGAATGAGGAAGATTCGAACACGCTAAGAATGAGCAGAGAAAGAAAGCAAGAAAAATTCTGCGATGATTGAAGAGGCAACCAGGGACGAGGGAGAAAAAAAAGATGAAAATGATGGAAAGAAAGAAATCGAGCGAGAGAAGATAGAAATAAAAAAAAAATCTTTTAGGTGGCAGAAGCGAGAGAAAAGAAATCGGTCCAAAATGTCTAGAAACTTGTCGGTCAAGAGATCCAAGTGGTTCGTGTCCCAATATTGATCTTGCGGCCTCTTTTTCTCTCGCCAAAGTTCAAGAAAGATGCATCCTGCCGTGAACGAACCTATTCAGACGATATATATTTTTTCCAAGACCCCAGACCGAGAAATATATGGAAGAGTCGAAAGATTTCTACAGAAAGGCCCGATCTGGTGGACATTGTGGCAAAGTGTATGTGCCTGAAGCAGTCATTCGGAAATCCGTGTGGCTCCTTCTTCAGAACTTTTGCGACTGAGAAGGTTGAAAAGGTTCTGCAGTATCATCTTCAGTTATTGGCGATTTTTTTTCCGTTTATTCTTTTACGAACGAATGGACATTGGGTCTCTGTTTTGTCGATATGTGTGTGTTAGGTTTTTCACTTACTTAAAAAGCTTTAAGTAGTGCTTTGAAAGTGGGGAAAAGTTTTTAAGGAACAAATATTTAGTAAAAAATAAATGTTCGATGATTTAAAAAGAAATGGTTTTTTAAAAGCACAATCAGTCGTTTCCGCATGATTCACATTGTTCAGATACAGTTTTTTTTTTTAAAAATATAGATGCTTATAAGTTACTATTACAAAATCTCTTTCGTTTTTGACGAAATTGTTTCTTGGGTATCGATCCCGACGAACATTTTGTCGAATTGAAGATTGCTACGTATTTAAGAATACGAATTTCGTCAAAGTTGAAAGCTTAAAGCTGCACATTGGACTCAGTTGGTGAGAAAATATAAATGTGAAATAAAAGTATCAGGTATGAGAGAATAATTTCTCATAAATTGTTTCAAAATAAGATAAGAAATGTTGGAGAACTCTCTGAATCCGCTGAAATAACTCTCGAGTGAAGGAACAGTTTCTTCAAAAGCCAAATGATTTTATGATAAAATGAAATAACGAAATACTGCTCAATGTGAATCGTCAAGAATGAGAATTTCAGTTCTGGGAGTTCTAATGAAGGAAAATAAGAGAGAATGACGAAGTAAAACAAATGAAGTCTGATTAAGTAAATTTATTTGTTGTTAATAATTTTTTTGCAAATTTAATTTCTTAAATCAAATTTTTGGTTTAAATCGACGAAAACCAACGAATAGAATTATCACTTGTATGGAGTTTTTGATTGTGATACTTTCGATTTACCCAATAAAAATAAAAACAAAGCATTTACAAAATAAGCAATTAATGTTTTGATACTATTTGAAAAAATTCTTTCTTTTAAGTCGATTCAATCGACTGTTTTAAAGACTGAGCAAATAAAAAAATAGCTAATAAGGCAAAGCTAATAAAACTTTAACGAGTCGACAAAAATATGTTTCACAAACACTAGATTTGACTAATTCATTTTTAAAAAAAATTCGATTTTCGACAAAAAAATAAATAAAACATATATAAATAAATAAAAGAGTGTGCACAAGCGATTCCCTAATGATTCAATGCAATTGAAAATAAATTGCTTGCATATATTTATTTCATAGCATCTATTTACTTTCGCTACTAAATTAACTAAATTAACTAAATTAACTTTACTTTCTCTTGCATAAAAAAATTAAAAAATTTTAAAATTTTAATTTAAAACAGTCTGTATTTTTAAAAATTATATAGTATATATTTTAATTCCATAAAAAACTATGGTTTTTAATACAGACAAATTGCTTCACATTTCCTTGTATTTAAAAATACAAATACCATTGCGAAGAACTTTAAAAAATGTCTGCATCAAATGTCCTGAATAAGAATAAAAAATATTTTAAAATTTGAGATCAGAACTATCTAGTAAAAGAGAAAATACGCAAAAAATGTTATTGATTATAAAAATCTCTTTTTTGTAAAAAAAAAAAAAAAAAAAAAAAAATAAGAAGCTCACAAATATTAAATTTTACGCTTTGTCTACTTTCTTAAACATAAATTTCAAGCAAAATCCATATTCTAAAATATACATATCTACAATACACATTTCAGCTATGTAAATTTACCTATACAAGCCTTTAGAGCTATGGCCTAAATAGAAAATTCTCCTACGACTTGTTGATTGCAGAGGTATTAACCATCAATAGCTTGTTTAAAAATGCACTGATTTTTCTATAAATAGTTCAATAATGAAAATCACTTTGTGAATCCGAAGAGAAAATTTTTACATGGAATTATTTCAACTAAATGAGTTAATCTTCTATCATTACATTCAAATCTTTTAGCTGATGATTCCCTAATTAATTGTCGACTTGCTGTACTTTCCTGATGGTTGTTTAATAGTTAAGTGAGCATTAATTAACTCAAATTAAGCATTAAACTCTTATCTAAACTTCGATTTGATGTCTAATTATCAGTAATTACGATGTTGTTAAGAATTTGATTTAAATTTAAGTTTATTTTAAGCTAATTTGGAAAGTAAACCAAACATGCATTATTTTATTTAATCTTTTGCTACTGTAGAGCTATATTATCCTAAAACTACTGTGATTATGTCTAAATAAGGTTCATAAGAAAAAACTTTTTAAAATTTTTTTATGAGAAAAAAAAATCGATTAGTTATTTATCATATAGTGAAAAAGTTACGTTTTTATTTGTATAATACGCATAATTCGTTTCCTCTCTTACGTATATAATTCTAGATAATGCGGTAACTTAAATTGCTCATTTTACCATAATTATTATTTTTAGCAATAAATTTAAAATAATATACCTCAAAAACTAACAATACGCCATTTATCATATTTATATTTATGGTATATTGTTACTTTCATGTGGCATTTGAAAAATAAACATTTTTTATGCATAATTTAAAAAAAAAATACTATAAAGAAGTGGATGATTAAATTTTGGAATTTCTTTACATATTTTCTTAAAAAATTAAAGTGCTGAATTCCACATTATAGATATTTTTTTTTCAAAATAAAAATATATTAATGTTAAGTATAATGAGTATATAGAGTTTTATCAAAAATTAGAAAATAAATTAAAATTTTCAAATAGGAAAATAAATTAACGCTTTGTTAGAAAATGCGTAACATGCTAAACCATAATATCAATTAAATTTGCCATATCATAATATAATACAAAGTTGAACCATATTATCGAATGGTTTTTCACTTAATTACGCGAAACTATGGTTCAACATGAACAGAAACTTAGACTTAACACTCTATGAAACTTGCAGCAAATTTTCACTATAATATTGGTTCTAAGTACCAATATTATGGTCAAAATTGACCGGATTTCTCTACGAATGCACTTGTAAACGTGTTTGCATGCTTATAAAACGAGGAAAGAGCAAAAAAATTTCAAAGGAACAAATGAATTTTTAAAATGATTGTAAATTCGTTTCTAGATTCACTTAAAAAGTTAAAAAATTGCTTAGCTTAATTTTAATATAGCATATGACTGCCTATTTGTAATTTCAATGTTTTGTTTCGTAAAGTATTAATAAATTATTAGCGTTGTCAGTATTTTTGAAAACATTTTAAAATATATCAACAACTCTAACAATTTCGAGTTTTTCGAAAAACATTTTTTGAAAACATACATTTGAAAACGATTTCAAAATTTAAATAATAATTAATTATATAATGTTAGCCATCTTATTTTAAGTAAGAAATTTAACTGTATATACATTTCATTTTTATATTTTGTCCTACACCATTTTTTGAAGCCTTAGAAGAGCCACGTTTCGCAAGACACGTTTAAAATTTTAAAAAATTTCCAGACACTTTTGGAACAAAAATGTATAAGTAAGTTACAATCATATGATCTTTTTAAAAATAATTCCATACATTAAATATGACACTTTTATAGCTTCTGTAGCAGATGATGTGGGTACGAACCCTGATTTCGACATTCGGTTAAATATTCTTACTCCAGATTTTTTGGAATCAGTACGCAATAAGTAATTATTTTTCGCAATAAGTACTTGGCCTTTCAATAAGTTGAACCGGGTTCGGGTTCAAATCCCAGTGATAGCTGGTAGATAAGAATTACGTACCCGGCTCGCACAGACCACAGTGCTGACGTAACAATCCTCAGTGGTAGATGGATCATGGGTTAGATTTCCCTTGGCGTCAGGCTAATCTTGAGAGTTTTTCGAGATTTTCCTCCCTATGTAATGCAAGTGCAGGTTAGTTCCATCTAAAAGTCCTCCAAGAAGGAAACTTTCTCCCAATACTTCATTCAGGAGTTCTCTTGTCTTCTGGATTGGGTTCAAAATTACAAGACTGCGGAGTTGAACATTAGTAATCGTGAGCCCAAAGTTGGGTTTGCTGTTTAGCGATGGTTATAAAATAAGTAATAGGCAACAAATAGGTATCCAGTAATGCCTAAAAATTATCTCCAAGCGGTAAGTCCAAAATGCCTTTATGGAAAGAAAAAATGGAAATATATATATATTTTTTTTGATAAATTCGGCAGTTGCTAATTCTAAATCTGTTGATATTAAATCATTCCATGAATTGATTCAGACGACATTGACATTTCTAATGCTGTGTAAGAAGGTTGTACAGGTTCAAATCTTGGCTACTGCACTTCGGTTTTGTTTTAATTTCGGCTTTAGTTGTTTCCAACTAACTAAAATGTAATTTGTGGTAAATACTCGGCAGAGATAGGTAACTTTAAGCGTATAGCAAAGAGCAACTTCGTCTCAAATTTAATACGTTGTGGTTCAAAATTCTCGATCAGAAGTTCTCATTGACAGAAAAGTCCGAAAATTGATAGTGTCCGAGATACGAGGAAGTCTTAAACCATAAATAGCAAATCTCAACTCCCTAATTCCATTGATGATAACAATTACCAAGGAAATTAAATGACAAAATTAGTAATGAACTTTTGAATAAGCAGCGAAAGTTGGATTAAGTAATAAAAAAGTTAGTAGAATATCAGAACGCCCAACGCTAAATGAATACCCGGAATCACTTCTTCACATTCACTTGAGCCAATACAGCACTCTTCAAGCACCTTTGACAGCAGTGACCGTTACTTATATCTCTTATGTTTGAAGCTCCATATCTTGAAAATTATAATTTTCGGTCTTTGTGCCAATGAGAACTTTTGTGCAGAATGTTTTGAACTACAACATATTAAATCTTCTGCAAATTTGACAGAGGATTAACATTGTATAAGATTTGGGCTGGGTTCTTTATGTAATAATTAATACAGAAATTCTTTCCTTTAAAAGATGGAAGGTGAATTGTTCTCATAAGTTCGGCAGCTGCTGATTCATAAGTTGAATCTGAAGACATTATTATAACACTTTTCAAGCAAATGTCTCCTGTCTCCAATCCTATCTCCAGAAGTTAGATTCGATCCTAATTCCCTACGAAAATTCCTTCTTTTAAAAGATAGAAGTTGAATCGTTTCCCCATATTTGGCAGCTGCTGATTCGTAAGTTGAATCCGAAGACATTATTATAACACTTTTCAAGCAAATGTCTCCTATCTCCAGAAGTTATATTTGATCCAAATTCCCTATAAAAATTTCTTCTTTTAAAAGATAGAAGCTGAATCGTTTTCCCATATTTGGCAGCTACTGATTCATAGGTTGAATCCAAACACATTATTATAACACTTTTCAAGCAAATGTCTCCTATCTCTCCTATCTCCAGAAGTTATATTCGATCCTAATTCCCTATAAAAATTCCTTCTTTTAAAAGATAGAAGCTGAATCATTTTCCCATATTTGGCAGCTGCTGATTCGTAAGTTGAATCCAAAGACATTGCAACAGCACTTTTCAAGCAGATGTCTCCTGTCTTCGATCCTGTCTCCAGAAGTTAGATTCGATCCTTATATCCTTTTTCCTCTGACCATGTCAAACTAAGATTTTAAAAAAAAAACTTTTATTTTAAATTGATGCACAGCTGAAATAGACATTTGGAAACGGATAGAAATTTTCATCTGTGTAACTAATTAATATAAGATTTTACGATAAACAAATTTCAATTTACATTTAGAAAAAAGAAAATTCTTTTCCAAAAAGACAGCCAGTCTCATCTAAATTCAAAACTTCTTTAGAATTAACTATTCTTCGCGAAAATATGTCTCAGTCTTTCGTAAGTAGTTAAGCCCAAAGTGAAAAATGGAAGCCGAATTGTTTTCAGAAATTCGGCAGCTGCTGATTAAGCGCAGCTGATCTATCTCAGGATTCACAAAACTGGATGATAACTTCATTTTCCCAAAAGGGCAATTACCCACCTCATCTATATGCATGGGGGAATTTCAACCCTTAACTTCCAAGAGGCCAATGGAAAAGCGCTTAAAGACCAAATTGAAAAACTTTCACGATGCCTATTTAATTATTTAACGAAACTAATTAGAAGAATTGAGTGATTCATTTTCTAAATATTATGTACACTTAGAGGAAGACTCATTTTTCACTTAAAGACCATGATAAAAAGGTAAAAGGATAAAAAAAAAAGTTACAATTATCTGAATTATCTTTTCTTTTTTAAAAGAATATTTATTATTTTTTAATATTATTTCATTAAATATGATAGAATGTTTCAATAATGATTAATTAAATATCATCTTTAGAAAACTTCAAATTTAATTCAAAATATCAATGAGATTTTAATTAGGGTACTTAAGATGTTAAATTTACAATATCAGCTATGATTTTATTTTCCGTTCATTTATTATCTGTACTGTTCATTATAATAATGGTCATTTAACTATCATCTTTGGACTTGTCAAGTAATATTTTAAGTTTAAATTAAAATATCAGAGGGATTCAATTTTTTTATATTTATAATATTTACCATAATAAGATATCAGTCATCAATTTATTTCTAATTTATTATTTTATCAAATTTTTATCGATTATCACAAAAATGAATAGATATATATATAATATTTGACTTACTGAATAAGATTTAAATTTCGGGCTCAAAATTGCTGTGAAACATTTCTAATAATCACTTATTAATTTTTGCTTCACAATAAAACTGTTTTTGATGTTTTCAGTCTCACAAATCTTCGGTAGTGATTCATCAGAATTTTTCTGGCATTTTTTTCTTACCTAATGAAAACACTTACATTGTGTTACAGAAGAACTTACAAGGTATCAATACTAATTGTAAAAATTGAACCAGTTTCTTCTTCTTTTTTTTTTCTTTTTGAGTCAATTAAAATCTTATTTCTTAAAGCTTTTCTGTTATGATCCCGACTTAATGGTAATAAAACATATTTTAAATCAACACACGGAATTCAGTCGAAACAAGATCAGCATAAGACACCAAATTATATGCTGGACCTCAATCTTGGGATTATAATCCCGATGTTGTCCATATGTTATCCATATGTTTGGAAACAAAACTTTTGTTACCTTAGAAAAACTACTCACCAATATTTGTATAAAAAAGTGAATGTTTTTATCATGAAAGTACTGAGCACCTTCTCTTAAATTTTCCTAGCCAAACTTCTGCAAGAGTAATTAGCGTGCACTAATAATTTAAATAAAGACAGAGAAATTTCAACATGGAAAATATCCCGTTACTCGACAATTTATTGTCCATCAAAAATTTCTTCAAACAGATTCATTACAATAAGGGTAAAAAAGGGGTACAACATTCAAAGAATGTAATATTTTCCCTTTTTTTTTGTCGGTACACAGACCTCATTTCTTCGCTGCATGCCTTCCCGCATGAATATTTCAAACTTAAGGCTGTGTTGTACCTTCAAGTTTTCCTGCCTTTCTCCGAGTTAAAAATCAAGCTTTCTCCTTCTTCCATTTTTCTCCTATTCTCCCTTCCTTTGCGAAGATCAAGAGAATATATATCAGTCATCAATCACAGCAGCCCAAAAACCTCAAGTCGACAGCAAAACAGAGGCGTGCATAACTAAGAACATTATGGTAGAAGGGCCAAAGGGGTGTGTGAAAAGGCCCAGCACATAAGCATTTCTTGACCAAAAAGTTTTGTGTTTCACGGATTTTCTTTCGGGCAGGAGAAGAATTTTCTGGAAGGAAGTTGATGCAATTAATGGTAGGAGTGATCATGATTAATGTCCATGGACGGCTTCTAAGACTGTCTAATTACGGTTGCAGTTTTCCCTCCAACTACTTTGGTTTTTCACGGTGATTTCTTTGTTCTAATGGAAGTTAGTAAACTTTGGATAAGTTATGTCTGAATAACCAATTGAAGTAATAAAATTATGTATTTATTTTCACATTATAAATTTATTCGTATTGTTCTAGAGAGAGTGGCTTGTTCGACTAACATTTGTCGTTGACATTGTCACTAAGTGAAACTTACCCATGGACTATTTTGATTACTTGATACAAAAATGGTATAAAAAGGCAGGATCCACTGAAACAAAGGGAACTATAAATTAATTTATATTGTTTTAGGGAAAGTGGCATATTTGACGCTAAATTTATTTCGGCTCTTAGTGAAACTTACTCATGGACTATTTTGATCACTTGATACAAAAATGTTATAAAAAAGCAGGAACTACTGAAGTAAAGGGAACTATAAATTTATTTATATTGTTTTAGAGAAAGTGTCATATTTGATACCAAATTTATTTCTGTTCTTAGTGAAACTTACCCATGGACTATTTCGATCACTTGATACAAAAATGGTATAAAAAGGCAGGAACCACTGAAACAAAGGGAACTATAAATTAATTTATATTGTTTTAGAGAAAGTGCCATATTTGACGCTAAATTTATTTAGGCTCTTAGTGAAACTTACTCATGGACTATTTTGATCACTTGATACAAAAATGTTATTAGCAGGAACTACTGAAGTAAAGGGAACTATAAATTTATTTATATTGTTTTAGAGAAAGTGTCATATTTGATACCAAATTTATTTCTGTTCTTAGTGAAACTTACCCATGGACTATTTCGATCACTTGATACAAAAATGGTATAAAAAGGCAGGAACCACTGAAATAAAGGGAACTATAAATTTATTTATATTGTTTTAGAGAAAGTGGCATATTTGATACTAAATTTATTTCGGTTCTTAGTGAAACTTACCCATGGACTATTTTGATTACTTGATACAAAAAAGCAGGAACCACTGAAACAAAGGGAACTGTAAATTTATTTATATTGTTTTAGAGAAAGTGGCATATTTGATACTAAATTTATTTCGGCTCTTAGTGAAACTTACTTATGAACTATTTTGATCACTTGATACAAAAAAGATATAAAATGCAAATAATTAAGAAAGCGTAGGAAATTATAAATTTGTTCGTATTGTTTCAAAGAAAAGGGTATATTGAACTTCAATATCTATATTTTGTTTCTCAGTAGATTTTACCCATGCCCTATTTTTATTACTGGATAGACAAATAATATTAACAATTTAGGGATTCAAGGAAATATTACGAATATCGTTTATGAAACATTAAGTAATTATTTTAATTAAGCAATTTGAGTATGCTGAACATAATGGTAGATGCGGGGCTTAAATTCATAATTAATAACTTTGATTCTCATAATACTTTTAAGGAAATGTGCCCTAAAATAAGCAAGTAAAAAAATTTTTCTAAAAAATTGTTTTTGCAGGAGACTTTTTCACAAATTTATGTTATGACATTAGTTTATCAATACTTATTGACGCTTCCGGTTGTACATTTTTACCAATAACTTAGCTCTTTGATCAAAATAATGTCACATATGATTTCAATTTATTGAATGACTAAATTAGTTTCTAAGCTGTTTACTTTTTCATCTAACAAGCGTTCGACAGAGCCCCGACTCTTTTAAACAACATATCAGGACAATTGTGAGCGTTTTAACCAATTAGCGACTACTTCAGTGTGAAAATATTAGAATAATAAAAGACAGCATCGGTGTCTCAGAGGATAAAGCGTTCGCCTTCCAGTGAGGTGAACCAGGTTCGAATCCCAGTGGTGGTTGACTGATGCGAATTCTGCTTCTGGACCGCATGGACCACTCTGCTGACGTAAAATATTCTCAGTGATAGACGGATCATGGGTGGTAATTCTCTTGCCGTTTTGCTTACCGTGGGTGGTTTTTGTGATTTTTCTTTTCATGTAAGACAACTGCGGTTAAGTTGTATCAAAAATTCCTTGACGAAGGCTAATTTGTCCGATTGCACGGTCAAGGAGTTCCCTTGTCTTTCTGGTTGGGTTCAAAATTACAAGGCTACGGGGATGAATATTGATTATCGTAAACTTACAATTGGGTCGAAAGTTCTAAGCTGGTTATATAATAAAATAAATAAAAAAGAAAAGAGATAAGAAATTTTTTCTTCGTTTTATCTTTAAATTAGTTATAATATCTAATTAATTAGGTACATATAAAATGTAAAACTTTGTATTCGAGAGAAAAACTCTTTAATTGGCATTCAAAATGATCAAATGTTTATTAATTTGGTATTCAAAATGATCAAGTGTTTATTAATTTGGTATTCAAAATGATCAAATGTTTATTAATTTGGTATTCAAAATGATCAAATGTTTATTAATTTGGTATTCAAAATGATCAAATGTTTATTAATTTGGTATTCAAAATGATCAAATGTTTATTAATTTGGTATTCAAAATGATCAAATGTTTATTAATTTGGTATTCAAATTGATCAAATGTTTATTAATTTGGTAGTCAAAATGATCAAATGTTTATTAATTTGGTATTCAAAATGTTTAAGATTTCAATGATCAAATTCAAGCCCTTTTAAATGGAAAGAAAAAATATTTGTCCATTATTTCGTTCCCAAAATTGTCAAGGCATCGAAACTAGGAGGCAAAATTGCCAAGGCATCGAAACTATTTAATGGAGGAAAGAATTGCAAATTTATTGTTTGGTTTTAGGTTTCAGAAATCGTCAAGTTATCAAAAATCAAATGGTGATCCGTTTATTTGAGAAGAGTATTGCTAGATCCATTATTTAGTTTCAAAAATTGGCGAAGAAACAAAAATCAAAAGCCAGTAGCTGTAATTAAGGAGAAAATCGTCTTATTTATTTATGTTTCCGGAAATTGCAAGGTACGCAAAAACTATGTTTTTATAATATCGAAAAATTGCTCTGAATAACAAAAATACTCTGTTATAAGCTAATAAAAATGTTTTGGATTATTTGGTACCTAAAAAAATTTTAAAAACTTATTATAACAACAACAAATTATAGATTAATTTGCTTATAGTTTAAATTTAGCAACATATTAGTTCATTCATTTAAAAGTTAAAATGTAAATTTCTTAGAATTTTATAAACCAAGAATTTCGGAACCTTTTTTCTCCTTTACAAGAAACCTAAATTTGATTATAAATCTAAAATAAATGAAATTGTTTGGATAAAAAAATATGTACTTAATTTCAATAAAACTCAAAACGTTTTTAAGAGCAATAAACTTTTTTTTTATTTACTCACCGTTATCTTTACTTTTCATATAGAATACTATAAATGTATTTCCGAAAAAAGAGAAATAAATTCATGCATTATATCATGAAACAAAAATTAAACAAAACATTGTTGCTCCGCAACACACGTTTATCCACAAAGATACATCTTAAATAGAAATAAATATTTTAATTTCGAAGGGATTTATTACTTTTTTATGCGTCGTGCAAAACAGTCGTTATCCGTGCATGAAAAAAAGGTTAAATTACCCTTAAAGTACCCGATTTTCCAATTCCCCCTTATTTTTACCCCCTGCTTTCTTACGCATCCTGGGTAAAAGCTCTAACGAGTTAGAAACAATTCGCAAAAGGCTCTGAGAAGCTTAGCTAAGAAAGGATTGAGAGAAGAGAAAAGAGAAAAAAAGGGGAAAAAATGTTAAGAAACGGACGAATGAAAAGTGAAATCTGTCACTGGTTCAACCAAGTGGATAAAATTCATTCTCAGCATAACGTCTATTCAATCGATGAGATTTTTCCTTAAAAAAACATATCAGCGAAGAAGCATATGATACAAATATTCTATTTTTATTATTCAAATGAGCTTTGTAATGAAATCTTTCCATGCCAATTCCTGATAGATCCCAATCTTTTACAGTTTTTGGAGGAATTATATATGGCATAGAAAATTACACAATGCTGCAATATACCACAAATGTTAGATGGAATTATTTAACTATATCATAATTTCATTGGTTGCTGCAAAAAATTGAATATTAATAATTCATTCTCAGCATAACGTCTGTTCAATCGATGAGATTTTTCCTTAAAAAAACATATCAGCGAAGAAGCATATGATACAAATGTTTTATTTTAATTACTTAAATGAGCTTTGTAATGAAATCTTTCCATGCCAATTCCTGATAGATCCCAATCTTTTACAGTTTTTGGAGGAATTATATATGGCATAGAAAATTACACAATGCTGCAATATACCACAAATGTTAGATGGAATTGTTAAACTATATCATAATTTATTGGTTGCTGTAAAAAATGGAATATTAATAATTCATCCTCAGCATAACGTCTGTTCAATCGATGAGATTTTTCCTTAAAAAAACATATCAGCGAAGAAGCATATGATACAAATATTCTATTTTTATTATTAAAATGAGCTTTGTAATGAAATCTTTCCATGTCAATTCCCGATAGATCCCAATCTTGCATGGTTTTTGGAGGAATTATATATGACATCGAAAATTACACAATGCTGCAATATACCACAAGTGTTAGATGGAATTGTTAAACTATATCATAATTTTATTAGTTGCTGTAAAAAATGGAATATTAATAATTCATCCTCAGCATAACGTCTGTTCAATCGATGAGATTTTTCCTTAAAAAAACATATCAGCGAAGAAGCATATGATACAAATATTTTATTATATATAATTATATATAATAAAATATATAATATAATATATAATATAATATATTATTTATATATAATTTTTTTGTAGTTTCTTCTGTTAATTTAAGTTAAGCTCCTCATCCTGAGTACAATTTTGTGTTATTGTTTCCTGTCTAGAGCTTTTCAAAAACTTTATAACGAAGCTCTGATATTCCAAGAACATCCAAGCTTCATCGTTCCATTTCCGCAACAACCTTTATTGTTTTCACACATTGAAACATGGTCTTTACACTGTAAAAAATTCCCGAATTACGATAAAAATACCGGTACTCAGGGTACTTCACTACGAAACATAGCGGTGACATTTCACGGGAAAAAATATCTGATCTACGGTAATTTTTATAGCAATAATGATGGTAAAATCCCTGAATCACTCTCATTAAATGAATACTGTGATGATTACGGTATAATATTTTACGGTGAAATGGATTTTACGGAAGATGCACCCAAAGTGCTGGTAATTTATACCTTAATTTGAACTGTAATTTTTTACAATGCGCTCAATATTTTCATAAGATCATAAGCTGACTCTATCATTTTCTAATTGTTTACACTGACTGATAGCTGCATTGATAATAAGCTGAAAAAATGTAAAAAACATTATTTTTAAATGAGAACTAATTTCTTCAAGGTAAATGCTTTGATATTTTACTAAGTAGCAAGCATTCTCAATATTATTGATCAACACAGAGTTTTGTTGACACAAAGAGCTGATAAGACAAAGAGCTGATCAACACACAGAGCTGATAAAATGATTTTACTTTATTAAGAAATAAATTTGAACTTCTGGCTGTTCAGTTTAGTTCAAAGAAGGGCGATTAAATTGTCTTTTCCTCAAAACATTTGCAACTAAAATCAAGAAATCTTTCATAGAAAATGAAATGATTCCAAACTTTGAACTTTTAAGAAGAAATTTAAAAAGAAAATGGCTGGAACTTAGTTGCTATCCCAATAATAATAATTCTTGGGATTTTCGTTGATTTTTTTTCATAAAGTTGGAACACATTCCATGTTAATTTTCCAAAATATTCCAAATCACTCAACAACACTTGAAAAATGTCCCTTATCTAGAAAAGAAACTCTAAGTTCTGAAACAAGAATATCGGCAATTATCCAATTTCATTTGTATTTCATTATCACTACAGTTCTTTTCGAATACAAAAATCACACTGCAACCGTATCCTATTCTGAGCAGGCAATTTCTACTCGAACACAAAACGTTCGATGAAATAAAAAAAAAATTGTGTTTCCTATTGAATATCCATAATCCAATACGTTCTCAAAATCCCAAATAATTTTTCTTTAAGTTCACTGAATGAGAAATGGAATTTTTCCTTTGTTCCGTTTTTGCTTAGTTTTTTTTTTTCTCCCTCCAGTTTTCTGTTCGGAAAGTCACAGAATGGAAGGACTGGCGCAAAGATTTGAATAGTGGAAGATGAAACTGAAATAAACGAAAAAATCAAACTAATATTTCCACTTGAGCAAGGAAAACTATTGATTTATTTAAATTTTATCTTCTTTTTTTTATTATTTTTTTAACTGCAAGGATTCCGCTGCCGACCTATCGATCTTTTCTAGGACCTCGCTCGTCCTAACCCAAAGAGAAATCTTAACAGCAATACTAAACTAAAAAACGAACGTTTCAAAATTTTCTTTTTCAATTAATTGATTTAAAAGAGTTTCAAAAGAATATCTTAAAAGACTAGTGTATCTTCTTCACCCAAAAAAAGAAAAATTGGCTATTAAAATTATTCTTTTAAGAAATAATTCAAAACACACTTTTTGTTCTGAATATCAGTATTTCGCAGAGTTGAATTAAAACATCAAAATTATTATCACCACAGTTTTTTTCAGTCCTAATCAATTCGTTAAAAAGAGGTTCAACTGTATATTAAACTAAACATTATTGACATCCGATTTCAGCTACTCTTTAATATGCTCAAACTTGACTTAAACAAAATCATGGTTCAATTTCACATCTTATTAAGCCTTTGACCAACCGTAAATAGATTTTTTTTACAAGTTAAAATTATTAAAATACATAAATGTAGAAATCATTAGATAACTTTTCAGTGAGAGAAGTTATTGATCGAGTTCAATTTTTTTAAAGAAATGAAAATAATATATATGGAGTCTGTAGTCTACCAATCAATCTTTGCCAGAAATCTGATTTCACTTTTCTAGAAGGTTCGTCCTACATAGAACAAAAGGTCTCGATTCTTGTCCCCAACAAGAACGATGAATATGAATGCCAGCATTTCGAACAACCTAACATTCGATTCCGGGGCGTAGGAAGGAAAATGGAAAAGAGTCATCGTGTCAGCCGAATGTAACACCGCAAACTGTCATCCACGAAAGATTGCGAACCATTTCTTTCCTGCCTCCAGAATGTTTGGCATCTCCACCCTCCAATCCACCCCCAAATAAACGAGAGCATCCTTCTTATTCCGGAATCTTTTCCTTCTTCCAGATTGGGAAGACGATGATGAATTTCATATCTGTTTCGTTGTTCCATTTTTCTGGAAGATCTGTCCTGTTGTATCTTTCTTGTTCTTTGTTAAAAGAATTTTCAAACGTACAACTTTGTGTACTTTTTTTTTTCTTACTGTAAAATATAATATCCTAATTTGTTTTTAAAAGCTATGTTTAAATTTATCCAAATCTTAAAGTCCAAATCCAAATCTTAATCTTACTTCACATTTTCTTACACATTTAAGCATAGATTGGCACTGAAAAATACGCATTTGGCTTAAGCACGAAGTACCTACTTACTCTGAAACAAATGCTCTATACCCATTCTACTCATGTTGGCGCATTACTGATCCTCGCCAAATTGGTTTAGTGAGGAGGTTTTAGGTAAAACTTCCCTGTCACTAAAATTTAGGTACAATCTTGACCAGAAATATAAGTATCTTAAACACTATTAACTAGAAAATTTGCTTCATTATCAATAAGGTTTAGTACCTTAAGGAACCATATCGGACCAATTTCTTTCTGTTGTTAAAATTGCACCATAAGTATCGTGTAATCAAGTTTAAAAAAGATTAATTTGTATGATGTCATGGTACAACTTTATATCACAATAAATTTCAGAATATTAACGCGATATTGTGATTCAACAAACTATAAAATTTCTAACAGTATACGCAAATCTCCATTATTTTAAAGTTGAGTTAAATTAAGATTTGCGACACACAGAATATATTTTCGTACGATCAATTAGAGACACATAGTTTAAGAATAATGATTAATCTAAAAACTTCTACAATGTATTTTTACTTACAAACGCAAATGGTAGATTTCAAAGTTCTTCAATTTGATTTTCGCTTAAGTTTGAAAATCTCAATTTTCCCTTTGCCTAAATGCCACAAGTACAGCCAATAAGGTCATAAGTAAGAGATGTGTTAACATCTAATTAGACCAATAAATGTGTATACTCGTCAACTGAAACGCACATGTATGCATTATGTCATATAGAGAAAATTAAGAACTCAATAATTTGAAGCAAATATATCTCATTGAACTCAAGGCTCTGAAACAAATCTTACTCGTTGAAATCAAAAATCTAAAGCAAATCTAACTCGTTGAGCTCAATAATCTGAAGTAACCCATTGAATTTGCAGCAAATTTAAATCATTGGCTCAATTATCTGGTGCAAGTCTAACTTGATGAACTCAATAATCTGGAGCAAATCTAACTCTTTGAACTCAATAATCTCTAACAATCCTAACTCATTGAATTTAATAACATGAAGCAAATATAGCTGCCGAACTGAACAATCTCTCTGACTCATTGAAATCAGCAATCTGAAGCAAAACTAACTCGCTGAACTAATTTTGAAACAAATTGGCTTCTGCTTCCTTTAAATATATCTTGTGATGGTGAAGTTTTAATATGTGATGGTGTTATATGTGATGAAGTTTTAATATGCGATGGTGTTATCTGTGATGGTGAAGTTTTAAATCTTCATCATCTAATATATAGCTAGAACGGCCGTGCTATGTCGTGTTATTGGTGTTTGAGAAGTAAAGTGCTGTTTAAATGGCAACCCAGATTGAACTAACATACATATTAAGCTGTAAAAAATTCATTTAAAAAAAAGTTACATATTATCAAATTTAGGAAAATATATGACTTCTTCTAAAAATTTATAGCTTATGATAAAGCTATAAATTTTTATAACTTTAACATAAGCTATATAGTATATAATATATGGCTATGTAATATATGGCTTAAATGAAAGACTTTAAGCTTATGAAAACTTTAAGGCTAAGCCAATGTAATTGAGGAGAGTATAAAAAACATATGAATACAATTTGAAATTGTAGTTGATATATAGGTACATAGTAAACTAATAGTGAATTTATGTAATTTGCAAAAACATTCCTTGCATTTTAATATCTCATATAAAGCTTCAGTTATTAAGCGATTTAATAAGTTTGCAATAGATGTCTTTCTTTGTTTATTCTATTTGTGCTTTGAATGCCCGAGAATATTGTGTTTGTATCGAACGTGAATGGATTTAAGCAATAACTAACACATGGGTTTGATCCCCGCCTGCGGAAGACTCCCCGTGTAGTAAATAGTGACTGATGCACTTTAAATCTGTCGAGTCACAAAGTCCTCCATGTTGCTATAACAAATCATACCCGTGAGGGTACTGATCCAAGAGTTTCCTGGTCTTCTGGATTGGTTCAAAATCACATCGCTACTGAGTTGAACATCAGTAGTCGTAAACCTAAAATTGGGTCGGCTGTTCGACGGCGGTTATAAAAACAAATAACGCATTTTCATTTTTCGATTCTTCAACCAGGTAATGAAACCTGTCTTGTGATCAAACATCCAATTCAATGCAAGCATACATATAATTTGCATAGAGAAAGCAAAAAATTTAATGCACACAATCTACCCAGTTAACTGTGAAATACATATCGTTTTACTATCGAATTTGTACTATTGTTTTACATTGCATGTACAGAACACGGAAAAAAATTGGGCAAACACAATAAATCTTACATTTTAACTATACCCGTGTAACAGTCTAAGATTGGAATTTGTCTTACAATCAAATTTCGATTGCGGTCCTCTTTAGAATCTTTCCAAACATCCGAAGCCTTTCCTTTCGGAGTTCTAATAATAATTGTACCGCACAAACTGACTTAGAAGTGGATAGGGGTGGGCGGCGAGCGAGAGAAAAGATTTCGAAGAGAACGCAATTTCAAAGTGATTGATCTCCGATAAACCTCCCCACACCCTCACAGCACTGCCAGTTCTGAAGCCCAGCAAGTAGCACCGGAATAAATTTGTGCAGCCAAACAAATCGCAGGCAAAACTGGAGAAGGAATCAATACATCTTTGTATGGCGTTTGCGCCAAGGCGAGAAATTGAGACATCACGCCATTCTTCATTCTACCCACCCGACATTCCAATTAATCTTTCATTAAGGCACGACAAACTTTTATCCTTCACTAATTGCAAGACAGCCTACCTCAGCCCTGCCCAGTTTTCTTGGGCCTTGATAGGGATTTGGTGTGGGCCTCCAGGGGTGCTGGCAGCCCTATATTGATTGCTAATGCTGCTTTTATTAATATCCCTGTTCACGCTCTGTGGACAGGACTACACCTTTTGAAAGCTATTCAAATACATAAGCATACTGCTATAGAAAACTTTTTTTTTCTAGGTCCTCCCCTTTGGTTTTAATGAAAACACTAATGCTGAAGGCCTTAATAAGAGGTGTTAAATTATACCGGGAAGCAAGTACACTTTTTTTTTTCTATTTCTTTTTTATCGTTCGACTACCCCTCCCGAGGAACACAGGAATTTAATGAAAAGTTTCGGTTATGGAAGAGTAATGTCACGCCTGAAAAATTTTTGACAAACCCTTAATTGAAAGAAAAGTGAAAGATTTCATAAATAATTGATCAAATGGCTGTTATGTAAAAAATAAATTAACAAATTAGTTTCGTTGTAAGAAAATTTTAAATGCAAATTTTGGGATCACTTTTGGATATATTGCTCAGGAGATTCAAATTTCTATAATGGATGATGTTAAAAATTTCGTCGAGTAAAAATCTTCCGTCATGAATGTTACTTGCCAAAAAATCCCTAACTTAACAAATTGTACAAAATCTTTTTTTGTAAATGCATCCATATTTATATAATATTCATAAAATTTCTATTTTTCATTATTAATGTAGCAAAATATGTAATTTATAAAGAAAATATTTGAAATTTCTTGTAGCAAAATTGTGGTCATTTATGCATCAATTAGACATTAACACATGTTGTGCACTTAACTAACGACATTACTTTATTTTTACTCCACAAAAACGCATTTTTATCATTTGAGTCATATTGGTTAGTTTGTAAGTTACCGAATTGTACAAGTGCCTTACTTTTCCTCATTTTAATTATCCTTTTAACATTTTTTTACTAGTTACATTTTTAACTCGTACCTTAGTTTGTAACTTAAAGAAGGAGTTGGACCTTAATTTTCTATAAAAGTTTGCAGTTTGGTAAGCATTGATAAATGAAATAATTTGTACTTTCATAGTATTTTTACTAATTTCTTATTAAAGTATAAGTTTTCAAATAGGATAATGAGAATAATTTGGAAAATTCTATAGATGAAATAATCTAAGGAAATCCTTTTTTCTTGTTTTTGGTCCTAAGATATGCGCCATATTGACAAAAATGATACCAAACAATTTCATGTAACTTGCACTATGCTGCTGTCTTATAGTTGTTTCAAAAATTATAGTTTTTTTTTTTTTTTTATCTAGATGGTGTAAATTTAAAAAAAATCCTGATCAAGCGAAAGCAATGATAACATCACGAAACACATTTGTATTAAAACCTATATGTATTTGATGTAACATGATAGCGTATCAAAGATGATAAAAACAAGATCGATGATAAGAAATGACCATTTTAAACCAACATAACCTGCTTAAACCTATTAAAATAGACTGCCATTTGTATAATTTATCTTTCCTGCCTTGTTATCCTATAGATGATGTTGCACAAAAATCCGTCTAAGTTTTAATAAATATATTCTTCACGATTTTAGCCAGCTTTTCACGTACTCATAATATCTTTGAAGATCATTATGAATATTAGACTATTCTTATGATTTTCTTATAAAAATCATGACTAAAATCTTTTTTTTAAAATTTAGTAATGGAGATAAAAGAATAGTATGATTTTTGATATAATTCCACACGAATGACCATTCGTTTACTTGCCTCTTATGAAAGAATTACAACCTGACACTATAATTTCCAACACGCGATACGATTTTTGTCCTCCCCAACCACAGAACAATAACAATTAAAATTAAAGAAAGACATTCGAAAATTATTCCAAAGGCACCTGGGAAAACAAAAGGAATCATTTGCTTCGCTAAGGAACGAAATTGCTGATAGTAATCTTTTCACCTTAATAACCTTCTCCTTGTATGTAATTTTCTACCGCATTACATTTGTTCATTTGCACTACTAGGTTATTGAATAATACATAAGATAAGGGGGAGGGAAGGAATAATTTGTCTCCATTTTCATGTCCATTTTAATCTAATAGTGTTTCTCAAATCCATGACCCTTCTTAAACCATGTCAAGTCCTCTAGCGTAACTAGTGTTGGATGATAGTTGTAATACATGAAGGAAAAATTAAAATGTGCTTGTTTTCTAAATTGATGTTGTAAATTATGTTACTGGCACCTTTAAAATTTTTTTTCCTCTTGAAGCATTTTATGGATTTTATTTGATTTTATTTTTGTAACCCAGTGATATTAAGACGGTAGAAGGACACTAGACACTTCTTAGATAATAATAGGAAACTATATGGGGGGTCATAGAAATTATAAAACGAAATTCATCTAGAAAAAAGGAGAAAAAATATTATTAAAAATTTTTTTAAATAACAGAAAGAAAAGCGATTAAATATAATCTGGTATAATAAAACAATTTACATTTACACTGATACACTAGCAGATAGATTTGTATCAATAGTACGTAATGTCTTACGATACATAAAAATCTAATGTTGAGGTCACAATTTTCCTTTGTTGTCAATACATTTTTATTGGCTGGAAAATCAAACGGTAGGATCCAGTTTTCTTACATTAATTTTAATATTGGTTTACTTTTCATCAGCATAAAATTGATAAAAGTCATAAATTTATTGTTTTCCTATAAATATTTTTGTTTCCCTAATTTGAAGATTAAAATTATCTGTACTATTATTTTTACGTTTTTGATTTTTTTTTTATTTCAAAATTATGATTTTAGGAAGACGGGTTTTATTATTATTATTATTAGAATAATGTTTTTCTACGCATTTCTCTGTACATTTTAAGATACAGTTATATAAATCGGTGTCTGATCTTATTAACTGTTTTATAATTATTATTTTTTGGTGCAAATTACTTTAATACACTATTATGAATTACGGGTGAAGAGATTCGTTGAAATAAGGGTGGTTTTATAAGGGGGAAGAGGGGTTTTATTATTATTATTATTAGAATAATGTTTTTCTACGCATTTCTCTGTACATTTTAAGATACAGTTATATAAATCGGTGTCTGATCTTATTAACTGTTTTATAATTATTATTTTTTGGTGCAAATTACTTTAATACACTATTATGAATTACGGGTGAAGAGACTCGTTGAAATAAGGGTGGTTTTATAAGGGGGAAGAGGGGTTTTATTATTATTATTATTATTAGAATAATGTTTTTCTACGCATTTCTCTGTACATTTTAAGATACAGTTATATAAATCGTTGTCTGATCTTATTAACTGTTTTATAATTATTATTTTTTGGTGCAAATTACTTTAATACACTATTATGAATTACGGATGAAGAGATTCGTTGAAAGATTTAGAACTTAACTTTCAGCTTCATGCATGAAGTGATGCAAAAATTGCATTTAAAATACATCAGTCCGTTTGGTAAGCCAAAATATTAAATTACAGTTGTGAACCCACTAAATTTGTAATAACAATAAAGTTTTAATTTTAAATCATAATTTAAAAAATGCTTGCTTAGAAAAATGATTTGTGTTCACTCATAGATCTAAACAGTATCATAAGGGAAATATTTGCAACTGAGTAGTGGAGGCGCAAGTGTTTTTTTTAGTACACGTATTTTTAGTTGAATAATTTCAACTGTTTTATGCCAAAGAAACAACAATTATTGCGAAGTAATCATCGGGGATGGTGAGCGTTAGCATGCAGGGGGCTGAGCCAACTCGTATTGAATTATTAACTATAAATATAAAATTAAAAAAAAGACTAATATTTGAGACTACATTAAGCTCCAAGCTATGAAGCATTCTGTAATGCGTTCCCGGGAAAGATAGACCAAAAATAAACAAATAAGTTTGTTCAGGTTTGCCATTATTATGGATTTTCCTTGTATTTTTTTTATTTTTAAGGAATTATAATAAAATAGAAAGAAAAAAAGAAATCATTTTGTTCGTGACTAATATATGCTTAATTCAAAATACAATGAAACTACATTTTTTAATAAACTATTTACGATTAAATATTGAATCTATACAATAATCTGAATCTTAAACTTCTTTCGTTCCTTATCTTCGCGTCTATCAGAATGATTAAATTACAATAAAATAAGTTAACCAATATTTACCATTCGTTTAACACCAGGATAAAACAGCCAAACTCGTGATTGAAAGCGCCAGTAGCGTATTTTTTTTTTATTATTAAAATCGAGCTTATCTTTCCGCTGAACAAAGTATAATTCTAATTAATTGATCAATGCATTAATTGCAACAATGTAATTTTAACATTGATAAATCGAATTTATGTATGCATTCTGAGTAACAACGCACATAGAAAATATAAAATTGTATATGCTAATATTTATTGCAATAGCTTCAGGTATAAAACTAGTTTTTACCTGTACTATTTTTTACTTGTCCATCAAGATACATTTAAACTCAATATTGTAATTGAAAATTAGGACCTAAAATATACTACGAAAAATTTCGATATAAATTACGTAACTCAGGGAGTCGGTACTTTTCATCGTAAAATAAATTTTTTCCGGAACTTGTTTCATAGCAAAAGATCTGATATACCGTAATTTTCAAAGCAATCTGTTACCGCAAAATCACTGATTGACTATAAATAAATAAATATTATTGTAAACATTACAATATAGTATTTTGCGGCAAAAATTTATTTTAAAGTAAAAAAAAAAAAAAAAAAAACAATCTGAGTACCGGTACTTTTTACCGGAATTTGATCCGGAATTTCTTTAGGTGAACTAAAAGATTGAGAAACACTGGATCTATGCCCATAGCCCCTTTTTAGGGAACAGTTAAAAACTACATAATAAGCTCATTAAAATATGTTATTTTCAGTCATTTCAGCACTCTTTTGTTTTACATTATATCGATGGCAGCGTGTATCATTTGTTCGGTTAAAAAAGTGCACCTTATAAAAAAACAACCTGGTTTAACATTAAAATACAATTGTAAAATTTTTTTGCAACCATAGTCATAGTATTCTTAGCGTCAGTATCACATGTTTAAGCAACTTGAACTCAATTTTGATTAGGTTATATTTCATCAAAACATCCAAAGCTATGGTAATGCTGCATTGAATTGACATCTGTTATCAAGACTCACAAAATGTTTTATTATCTCAAAGAAAAAAGTGATACGGCATGATATATTACGATATAATACAGAAAAATATTCCACGATATCACATTTGCATTGCAATATATAGTCACATACCGTTCGACCCTAAGTCTTATGCTAATGTCCGAAAAGTATTCCAAAACTTCCGTGCGGTCAGTTTAAGAGCTAGAACCAATTTTCTGGTGCGAGTTGTTCCGGTTGCTTTGGGAGGGAGATTGCTGATATGTTAAAGCATGCAAAGCTACAATTTGTAGAATATAAAGTTTTCTGAATAACATTACATGTGGTGGCAAGATTAAGTTATATTAAATGTCACTCCCATTGTTGATTCTTTAAAACTAGACATTTTTTCGGAGGAAATTATACAGTTTTGTCATATTTTAAATAAAGGTGTATAATAATTTAATAATTTCATTATAAAATATGTACTATAAAGTTTTAAGAGAACAAGGTGAAAGTAATAATCGACTTTGTTGACAAACCATTTTCATCTAATATTTATACGAAATTAATTTTCCAAAAAGTGGCTAAAAAATGGCTGGAATTTCAACCCACTGAGTGCTCTGATTCTGGATCATATTGTGTGAATTTTTTTTTTTTTTCGATAATTTTTTTTTTTTTTAGTAGAATGGGAGAAACTGAATTTTTGTTTTTTGCAATCTTTCATTAAAGCTATTTTTCAAAGCTTTTCTTCAATATAAAAAAGTCATACATTGAGTACTTTGAATTTGAAGTAAAGATTATTATTAATATATATGTTACCGGCAAGGAATAAAAAGCCAGCATTCAATAGAATGCCAAGGCATTGCATATAATGCCGGATGTTTTAAGGCAAGGTATGAAATATGAGAAGTATTACATACTTTTCCTAGGCATACCCTAGGTACATAATACCTAGGCATTCTATAGAATGACAAATGCTATTTAGGCAAAGTATGAAAAAAACGTCCCGATGAGTTTATTGTATAAATGATGTGCATTTCTCAAAAATAAAAATGTTATTCTGAAAAAATGATAAGAGTACCATTAAAGAATTTATTCAAAATGCGTAAAGAAAAATGAAAGTTGTACAAAAAATAATTTATGCCTTTCTTATTAAATTAAAGTTTGAAGCACTAAAGCTAATGATTAAAGTATTAATAAATTTATTTCAAAGTATTAATAAATTTTAAACCTGAATTTCTTGCATTTCTTTCCATCTTCATCGATGATTTACATTTATATGATATTTTTTATTATTATTTTATTTAAATAAAAAATTGGTGAGTTTTAACTATTCAATTTTTTATTTATCTTAAATCATATTTTTCTTATTCACATATTATTTTTCTTAGTTCGCTAGCAAAATGAGAAGAAAAAAAAGAAACTTAAGACAAGGAAAAGCAAAGTTCTTGAGTGTCTTCGGATTTCTTCTTTTATTTACAAAAATTATTCTGTTTCGTAACTTTCTATTATTTTATTGATCAAAAATTGGATGAATTTTAATTGTCCATTCTCTATCATATTTCTCTATCATATCGAGGAAAAAAAATTTCTTAGTGAACTTCAGATATAGAAAAGAAAAAATCTTAACTAATTAGAACCAGGCGAGATGAAAATCTCTATTTTTCTTCCATGGCAAGGGAGGTATAATGCGAACATTCTTATCCTGTTCTTTACATTTTTTAAAATCCCATTCTAGAATGCAAATAAACTTCTAATAAATCTATTCTACTTAATATCTCTCTTTTCCTTCTTTTAGTGATAAGTAATATTTTCACATAATATATATATATATATATATATATATATATATATATATATATATATATATATATATATATATATATATATATATATATATATATATATATATATATATATATATATATATATATATATATGTATATATATATATGTATATATAAATATATATTTATTAAAAGCAGGATGGATTTACAATTATACTTTGCTTAGCAGTTAGTCCTTTACTAAGAACTCTCTATTATAATGAGAGAGAAAAAAAGTGTGATATTACTTTTCAGACATAAAAAAGAAGAAAAATCTTAAACCCATTGGAGATAAATGAAATGAAAGCCTTTATCATTATTTTACGGCAAGCTAAATGCATAAGAACAAATTCGGATTTTATCTTGTTTTCTAGGTATTCTTTCTTAATTCCTTCAAATTTTTGTTATGCAACTAATGCTGTAATCAATAAACTTTTCTTGAAATACATTAAACCTATTATAGATAGACCACATGAAAGTATATATACGTCCTTACATTTTATCATGTTTTTTAATTTTTTTTATATCCCATTCTATTTCAATGTATGCATATGAACTTCCTATAAATCAATTTCACTTGATTTTCTTACTTTATTTCTTCCTTTCTTGATAAATATTATTTTCGTATAACATTTTCTTTATTTCATTTATTGAAGGCTGGAAGGATTTGCAAAAATCCCTTACTAAGTATAACTTTTTATCATAACGAGAGAGTGCAATATTAATTTTCTGACTAAAGGAAGAAAATATTTTTAACCCATTGGAGATGGGCGAGATGAAAACCTTTATAGTTATGGTAAGAACTCCCCCCGCCACAAAGTCTAAGGTCGTCTGCTACTATGGAAACAAGAATAGCGCATTTCAGAAAGGGTAGCTTCTCTTCCCTCGAGGGCTAACACAATAGACCAAAGAAAACGACTCCCTTTTTTCGCCAACCCCAAAACCATTTTCGAAGTAGTTATAACTCGTTACCATAACCACCACCACTGATCCAGACGAATGGCTAGGGGAGTTCTTACTTTAGTCAAACTTCTTTTTCTATGGAAAAGGAGGTATATAGAGAACATCTTTACATTTTTATTCCGCTATTAAATAAAATAAAAATAATTAATTAAATCTCATTCTCACTCGAAGAATGCGTATGAACTTCCACTAAATCTATTCTACTTGATTCTCTTACCCTTTTTTCCTTCTTTATTGATAAATATTATTTTCGCATAATATATTTTCTTCATTTTATTCATTAAAAATAGGATGTATTTAAAATATTCCGCTACTTAGTATAATTCTCTATCATACCGAGGGAAAAAAAAAGTGTAATAGTAATTTTCAGACATTAAAAAGAAGAAGAAATATTTTCCCCTTGGGAGACAGAGCAGAGGAAAGTCTTTATCTCTCTTCTACAGCAAGGGCGGTATATAAAGAACATTCTTAGATTTTCTAAGTAACCTTTTCTAATTCCTTTAAATTTTTATTATGATTCCAATGTTACAATCGATCATTGTTTTTCAATTCTCTTATTTTTCTTCCTTCCTTCATCGATAAATATTATTTTCATATAATACTTTCTTTAATTTATTTATTAAAAAATGGATAGATTTTCGACTATCCAATCTTTAATTTTTCGTAATGCTTCACCCATTACTTAGCATAATTCTCTACCACAACAAGAAAAAAAAATTTAATAGTAAACCCCAGATATAAAAGAAGAAAGGAAAAAAAAAAATGTTTAACCCATTGGAGCCAGACGGGATGAAAACATTTGTTCACATCCCCGTGTTGTTTACATAGAGCAATCGGTCATCCCGCTGATTACCATTTATTGTGTAAAGAAAGATGTTGAATAGTTGGGTGGGTGGATGATGGTCTGGGGAGGAGTGTGTGGAGTGGTAATCAGTGCGGGATCGCTTATCTTCTGATAGAGTTAAGGATGCTTCTGGAAGAAAAGATGAAGTAAAATAAAGTAGGGGATGAGGAGTTGTATAATGAAAGGCCTTGTGATACTATGGGAACCCAACCATCTGTTCTCAGAGGAAAGCTATAGGAAGCAGTCACGAATAGAGTCGAAGAAATGCACCTGTAGAAATGCACCTTGAATTCTCGATTGTTCGAAATCTGGACGATATTATTTATTTTAAGAATTTATTTTTTCCTATGTCTGATCGAGTTTATTATTTTTTCATGCTCTTGATGTTATTGATTATGGAGAATATTTATTTCTTTAGTAGTAAGCAGGATAAATTATTTTTAATAGCTCTTTATTAAATATTACGTGGAATTTAAATGAGTACTGATTTAATTCATTTAAGAAATCGGTCCTATTGCTCAATAAGATTAAATGATTTAAGAAAACGACTCTTTTTCAAGCATATTTTGAAACGGGATATGAAAACAAGATCGAGCTGATATTTTTCAAGTGAAACTTTTTGAATGATCCAATAGTAATGACTAGAGCCCGGATTTTGATGACCTAAAAAATCTCAACTAATGCCCTTAAAAAGGGCAAAAAATGCCCTTAAAGATGCAAAAATTGCGCAAAAAATTTAAATAATTGCAAAAATATTGAATTAAAAAAATGTTTTGCTCTTTAAAATTATTATGACTCATTTAAAAAATATAAAGCAATGCAATACTTGTTCTATGTTCATTAAAGTTTAAAAAATATGACTTATATCCTAAAATAACAAAAAAAAAAGGAAAATATATTGACACCAAAATATTTTTATTTTGTATAGAAACTTTAATGGATATAACAAATTCCATCTCATAATATTACTAAATATCAGAATTACAGTGGATTATTAAATGTTTTTTGATAATTTGAAAAGTAAACGAGCGTCTCTTGTCTGAAAGTAAATTTTTATTCCTGCAGAAGCTTCTTTCAACGTCTACTGATGTTATAGGTGCGTACTTGAAAAAGACGGTCTCACTTACTGACAATTCTTCTTCAATTTGAAAAGATTTTGCTTCACCTGTTAATATCCTATAGATTTTCTTCATTGTTTGGAAGCCAGTGTAATAATGAAAATTGATAAAAAAATAATAAAAATTGGAAAAAATTAACAAAAAACTTTAAAAAATGCAAAATATGCCCCAAAATTTAAAGAAAAATGCCCTATAAATCTAAAAAAATGCTCTAAAAGACGAAAAATGTCCAAAAATGCAAAAAATGCAAAAAAATGCAAATGTCATCAAAATCCGAGCCTTAGTAATGACATTGAGAATATAAGCCATAGTTTGAAAGGAAAAAGAAGTGGAAAAATGTTAAACAAGATTTAATAAGTTCTCACTTGAAGATGTAAGGGTGTTTTGAATCCCTAGTCGATTGTATACTGCTTCTAGCCTACACTGACACTAGATTTAACGTGTTATTTGATAATGGAATGCTGAAACTGCTCAATAATGCTCAATAATGAATGTATGATTGATGAAACATGTTTAAAAATGGGGTTAATAAATTTGACTATATTTGTTTCGAAGCTATTGGGGTATAATTTTGAGAAACCTTTTTTTTTACATTACGACTTTAACTGGTGCTAAAATTAAAAAGTATGAGTAAGCCTTTAATGAATATCAAGTGTATATGAGTCGTTAAGAAAATGCAGTTCGGCGATTATAATTTTTTCTCTATTTAAAATCACTAGTTAATTCATTATCTTAAAATATTTCGTCTGAAAACACTATCTTTTTTAATCGTTAAAATTTTAATTTTTCAAATTTTTAATTTTATAAAAATTTAATTAATTAAACGATTTTATACCAATTAGTTCATCTCAAACTTTATCATTCCAGTGCTAAATGAATATTATCTCTTCTCATCTCCAAGCATTTTCAAATGTTTTAAATTCTATTCTTGCATTCCTCTATACCTGCTGCTTTTCTAATTTCATTAGACCACCTTGTTTGTGATCGCTTTCTTGGCGGTTATATGTCTCGAAGATACGCGTTCAAAATTTCAAAATCGGCAGTTGTTAGTTCTTGACCTAAACACCTTCAGAGCCTGACAAAGGCAGAGGCATACGGGCAGTTGCCCCAGGCCCCACATCAGAGGGAACCCCCAATATCCGTCAGTTTTATGCTAGATTCTTCATTAATCTATCATATGAACACAAAAACTCTATGTTTCGTAAATCCATAACTTTCTAGTGTGGAATTCAGCTAAATTTTCGCAGTAACGATGGACAAATTTGGCCAATCAAAAGCCTGTATTTTGTAAACATATTGCAAAATGCGATATGTTTACAAAAATACAGTCTTCTGATTGGCTTAAGTGAGCCATCGTCATTGCGAAAATTTAGCTGATTTGCGCCCTAATGTCGGCAAGGAAATGAATTTTTCGCAGCTAGATGACAAAGAAAACTGCAGAAAACTGCATTCGGCATAATGGACATAGAATTGTCAGAAAATCAATAAAAGGGACAGAACATATTTCGTTTGAAAATTGGAGGGGGACTTTATAGCTATTTTAGGCTCTAGTCAATTTTCTGGTTATATATGTATAATGAGGTGAAAAATTTAAATACCTCCATAAAGTTCTTCACTACTTCCTTACTAAAGTAGTGAACAGAGGAGGACCCTAAAGGAAGTTTTTGCCTTAGGCCCCAACTGGGCTAAGTCGTGCCCTGAGCACCTTCATGGTGAAATAAAAGCACTTTTCGTGGAGAACTTTTTGATTTAAACTAACCCATATTTGTGTTTCATGGTGTGGAAAAAGTTTAAAGATGGTTAGACCGATGGCAAAAAAAAGAAGAAAAAAGAAAAAATCCTGTGATACCTTTTCCACTATTGATATTTTATGGTAGGTTAAATTCGTCAAGGGTAGATAAAATTAGTATAAGGCAGGCCGGTTTTTAAAAACTAGGTAACCTAGATTCTTACATAGGAAAGTGAGCACTTATTAAATCTTTTTTAACATTTTTCCGATTTCTTATTTTTATTTATGACGTATATTCTCAAATATCGTTGCGATTTAATTATTCGAAAAGTTTCATTTGAAAAATATCCGATACTTTTTTTTCATACCAAGTTTCTAAATAAGCATTAAAAAGAGTCTTTTTTTAAAAAAAAAAAAATTATACAGAGCAAATCTTATACTGAGCAATATGAATGACTTTTTGATGATATTGATTTTGAGAAATCCATTATTAACAGAGGAAACTGAAAATGACCTGGAAAAAAGTGGTAAATTGACTTCTGAAAATATTTAATGACTCTTTATCTAAAATTTTTTAAATTCTCAGAACTCTGAAATATTTTCCAAGAATATCATTCAAATTCATTTAAATTAAAATATTATTATATCACGAAGAAAAATTTAGAATTAAAACTATATTATAATTATCAGAATTTTAAAAACTATCAGAGAATATCATACTAAAAGTATTTAAAATATCACAATTTTAACTATCGCAAACTGCTGTACTTTAGACAAAATCTTTCAAACTGCTGTTTGAACCAGCTATTTTAATATAGAACAAAACTAACAATCGCATAGTTACATTTTCTTATCGATGCATTTGCGTTCAATATCCGCTAAAAGCTTGTACTCATACACTTAACTTTTAACACCAGTTGAAGCAAACTGAAGAAGAAAAAAAAAGATACTAAAGCGACGATATGAAATTGCGAGTATCGATCATAAGAGGGCACATCATTATACTTTCAGCAAGATTCAACCTGAAATTCTCAGGCGTCCCATTAGGGACAACGCTTTACAAGATTTTTGCAAGTGGAGAAACTTTCATCAAGTTTCACTTCTTCAGCGACGACTGAAATCTGTCCCACTTGAATAAGAAGCAATATGCCTAAAATGTTTTGTGGGACTTTGTTTTTCAGTGAAAAACATACGCCCAAACACACAGCTCACTTTTTCATATTTTGGGCGATATGACGCTCCAGGGAAATATAAAGTATTGTGTATTTTTCAGAGACAACATTTTTCATACGCAAAAAGTACGGAGAAAAAGTTTTGTTTTATTTTTTTTGTGTGTGCTTTTTCCAATGCTCTGCTCTGTTTTATTTGAAGAAAAATCGACAAGAAAAACGCAACGGGTATTTTTCAAAGTGGAACTTGGTTTTTAAAATATGACACTAGTTTTCCCTGAAGAGATATTTTTTAATCTAGTTTAAAGCTCGAATATAGGCCTCAAAATGCTTTATTGCTTTGTTTCACTTTCGTTCAAATTGAGACTCGTCTGTATGATACTAGAAAGTTCCCATAGAGCATCATGGCGGTGGTAAATGTTTTCTTTTTAATTTAAATAAATAAATAACTATGAGTAATAAAATTATTTGAAATTTGCAATTTCTTACTTTGATATTAAAATTAAAACGAGCTTTTTCGATAAGGCACTCGCACCAAATATGACACTTATTCTCTTAGAAGAAATATTTTTTACTCCTAGTTAAGAGCTGAAATATAGGCTTGAGAATGGTTTATTGCTTCGGTTTTTTGCTTAACATGATTTTACTCTTGCTGACTTAAGAAACATCCCATATAATATAGTTAAATAGGTAATAGCCTGAGTACATGTGAAATATTATTTAAAAAAAAATAAACTTAATGCTTCATAAATTAAATTCACCATTTTTTGATAAAGTAAGTATAAATTCACTATTTAACTATGCTTTTCATGAAATTCTCAATATGCTTGTGAATTTTTGACAGCTTATTAACTAAAAGTTAAAAAATGTCTGACTTACTATTTGCAATTAAATAATTTTGATTACTTATTATAGCTAATTTGAACAAGAGGAATTAACGTATCGTATTTTAATTAGAAAACATATTTTTTAAAAACTTTAAGACTAGTAAAAATAAAAAATAAAATATTAACAGTAACCATTTGGTGATATGATTATGAATTAGTGAATGTTAAAATCACAAAAATATGCTTATTAAAACATAAACCCGTTTTAGCAAAATATTGCATCCTTATCAGCAGCATAGCAATGTAGGGATGGCAAAACAATATATTTTGAAAAATATATGGCTCGTCTTTTATGTTTAAGTAAAAACTGGCCATTCAAATCTAGAACTTTATCACTCATATATGACGATCCTGACATTGTTAACTTTATTAAACGACAAGGAATAAAATGGGCTAGCAATGTTATCAGAATGAACGAAGACCGTACCGCAAAAAGAGTTTTCAATGGCACACGAAATGCACCAGTTGGCACACGAAAAAGAGGCAGGCCGAATTTGAGATGGATAGATGTCCTAGAGAAAGACCTTTTGGTCTTAAGAACTAAAAATTGGAAAACAGTAGCAAAAAAAAAAAAAGGTTAGCCAGGAAAAAACTTCCTGAGAAGGCCAAGGTCCACCCTGGGCTGTCGAGCCATTGATGATGATGATGATGAAAAACTGTCCATATACTTATGTTAATATATTTTTATGCCCTTAGAAGCTATAACAAAAACATTGTTATGAGAGTATATTTGTTATATGATACACTTAAACGTAATCATATAAGAATATATTAATCTTAACCCTTTTTTATTGATATTTTATTAATTTAATATTAAATTTAAAAATTAACTTAAAAACTAAAAATTAATATTGACTTTCAGATTGGAAGCGTAATCAGAATGCAAGAAAAAATTCACTTTCATGAAACCAACACACGTTTCAATTATCTGGAGTGAAGGACAACCAAAGCGTCTTATGGTTAGCTTGACGGTAACAAATAATTTTCTGCTTTTCAATGAATATAAAGTACGTTAGCCGTTTTACGATTGTGTGATTCTAATAAACTATTTTAATGTTTATAATTTAGGAGAGTATGTTAGTCGGTGCAAACTGAAAATGGTATTATAAATCATCAAGCTGTCCATCAGATTCGAGCCTGGGTCACTCGTGTCAAAAGTTAACTATTTCAAGTCGTTTACATATGGTTACATATAAGTTTTGGGTCAATTATTTTTCATTATATTTTGTATAAAGCATTTTCGATAATTATCATTATTATTTTTAAGTTGGACATACATTATTTATTCTTTGATGCTTTTATTGTAGTGATCTTTTAGAAAAACGCATTTCCAGTTTAGTAATATATTAAAGATAATCCCGTGCATATAACGTTCTGCAAAGCATGTTTTGAAGTACCGTGTTTTAGATTTCTTTGACATTGTTGCAGGGAGAGATGATTTTAAACTGAAAGATTTAAGAAAAAAGAAAAATAAGGTTTATTTCCTCCTTCAAAAAATCCCTTTAGTTCTTTTGCTTTTTATTATAATCCTTATATTTTAAAAGAAACTAGATGATTAATTTCGAAATTGTTACAACTGGATTCTAATCTCATTTATTCATTCGATTAAATAACACGAAAGTGAGCTTTTCCATAGCAGGAAAAGGAACAAAAAGTGTCCTAGAATAGAATGTTTAGATGTGGAAGAAGAAGTAGGAAAAAAAACGGGGGGTAGACTGTCCTTTGTGAATTGGAAATACGTTCCCCTTCGGTTGGAACCTTTGATTACAGTCTTTCTTTCGTAAAATCATCTAATGAGCTTTTATTTACTGATTCTTTAAATAGAACAAGTCGGAGAACGTCAGAGATTAGATGAAAAATATTCGTTCGGAAAAAAAATATCCCCTTCCCCCTAAAAATAATATTTTACACACCTGAATTCTTCATGCGAAGTATATTTTATAAATATAATCCTATATTATAAAATGTCAACACGTTGAATAAACTGTGAGTATTTTTTAGGACCATTTGCTTTTCACTTTTATTTATTTTATTTATTTCTTATTTAAAAAAAAAAAAAGAAAAAAAATTGTTTACCCTATTTTTTTCTGACAATTTCGTCAATAGATCACACATACATTGCAAAACTGTGGAGTAATTTGATGTGGAAAAACTCTAAAATTTGTGTGGATGATTATTTTACTTCAAGTTAATACAGAATTGGGCGTTCGTAAATTCTAACACCAATATTTAATAAAGCCTTAACCAATCTGCTCCTCGTTGGGGAAGAAAGTTTGGTTTTTCAGAGTCCAGTAAATTTTTTAAATTAACCTATATTTAAACTATTCAGTAAGTTCTTGGGGGATATGATGGTAGACCATGTTTTAAACATATAGAAAATTATTTTAAGCCATTGTTAGAAGTTTAAAAGTGAATAATTCAGCAATTTCAAGATACAGTCAAGATGGCGGTTCAAGTTGAATACGAATTACTTTACATTTTTCCAAATTTCAGCTACATAAATTAATTTATCAACACTCAGCACAATTTTGGCACTGATATCACCCGTGATATTATCATACTTAATATTTATCCCTAGCGATAACAATAGCAATTACTGCATTTCATAATTATTTTCATCCGTAATACTCACGTCAGTATTGTATTCAATATTTATCGTGGTCAATAATAATCACGATACAATCGTTGTCAATAATAATCACGATACTATCGTTGTCAATAATTATAGCGATATTTTCATCGAGAATGATATTGCCATTATTGTTGTGGTCGCGATATCATTGTGGTCGAAAATTATCGTAGATTTGATGTTAATCTTGCAGCATTTAAATCATAATATATCGTAAATATTTTTAAATGTTATCGCGATGTTTTAAAAACACTCGTGCCAAAAATACGATACGTCGCATTAAAAATAATTCGTAATACTCACGTCAGTATGGTATTCAATATTTATCGTTGCCAATAATAATCGCGATACTATCGTTGTCAATAATCATAGCAATATTATCATTGATAGTGATATTGCCATTATTGATGTAGTCGCGAGATTATCGTGGTCGATAATTATCGTAGATTTAATGTTTATCTTACAGCATTTAATTCATAATGTATCGTAAATATATTAATATGTTATCGCGATGTTTTAAAAATATTTCTATTTCACGATACATCTATTATAATTAGCTATATTAGGTAGATTTATAGCAAGAATATTTTCTTATAGATAACTGTCTAACTGCTTCCCTTTCTGCTTCAGCAAAAATTTAATTGCTTCAATGGTTCGGCGAGAAGCAACCGTATTTAACTGAAGCAATCTAAGGAAAAACCAATTTCGTTCCAATACGCTCCTAGAATTCATTTTTAATCGAAACGCTAACAGATTGCACTCTCAGATATTTAAGAAATAAACCTTTTTCTTTTTAATTTTCTTCCACCGCCATTTATTTCTCGGGCCTTTCTCCGTGGCAGACTTTTTCCATTTCTTCCAGGACATTCCTGGAAACAGGAACATTCCTGAGGCAACCCTTTATTTTCCCGGAGCTTTTGCTTCTCCAGAAATACCGTAGGAATGTTGGAGGGCTTTCGTTTGCGAAAAACAAAAGAAAGTTTTCTCTTTTCGTCGAAAATACTTTCTAAAGGGGGTAGGGGGAGGGAATCGTAGGAACAAATTGGATATTGCCGAGTTTTCGGCAAACAATTCTTAAATACGCATTTTTAATCCTGTTGCCGAGGGAGAAAGAAAGGGGAAAGGAATCAGACATGATTTATGTTTTTCGAAGCAAAATTTTTAAAACTCTTGGCTAACCTTGTAGCAACGTTTTTATTTTCGTTAAGGCAATTTATTAGTAAACTTGAAGTCTCTATAGCTTTTTTTTTTCGGAAAAAATAAAGAAGTAAATTCTCTGACATATTTTTAAACTTTAAAAATCGAGAAGAAAAAAACAATAATCAATAAATTTATTTTATTTGTTTGTATTCTTACAATTAATTATTTAATTCTTACTGGATTTTCCCTAAAGCCTAAAAGACTGGATAAGATTAAATTGCTTAAACTAAAAAGATGAACTAAGCAACAACAATAGAAAGAGATGATGATAAAAAGATTATATTGATAAAAGATTGATGAATCATCATTCAAAATCATTTTTATTAAAGTTCAATCGAAATTATTTTCACCCAAATTCTTTCAATTACTTTCAGAATTATCCTCTTTCAAAATCAATCAAAATCATAATGATTTTGATTAAAATTCCTTAAAATTATCAAATCAATTATATTGGCTGAAAACAGTTTTCATTAAAACTTATTGTAAATCGTTTTTAATCAAATTAGTTTAAAATCGTTATCCATCAAATTTATAAACATTCATTTTTTAATCTTGATAAACGAAGAATTGAGAATTTTTCGAAGTAATATTTCAAAATCGAAAATAATAGTATATAAATTAATTCACTTAATTTCAAAAACCATCTTTCACGAATAAGTTTCTGTATTATATCAATTGCATAGCTCCTATCAAATTAATATTTTGAGTACCACTATCAATTTCTTTATTAAAGAAGTTTTTGTGTCACTCCAATTTTATAATTTCTTACTACATTACATTAATACTCATTTCAAGACTTTCAATAATCATTAATTTAAAAAAAAATTGTTTTACTACATTTGTTGAGTTTCATATTAATTTTTTCTGGTTAATTTAAATACATAAATAATTTCTTTTTTTCAGCTAAAATGGAACAAAAGCTCAAAGTTCTACTCCAATTGCATGATTTCTATCAAATTAAATATTTTGTGGTCCCGCAGTGGACTGATTGTAAAGACACGTTTCCCAGTAGAATGCCGAAGTCAAGCGTCACAGGCTGCGATCAGTAAGCGGGTGGGTGACCACTTTGCTCACCCTACGTAGGGACCGAGGATGCTCGGTATTGGTCCTCGTTAAACTGTTCTACCGTTAAATGCTCGACTTCACGCGCAGGTCGTCGGGCTACCAAGGAAGAAGAGACATTCCCTTTGTTGAGTATCAAAATTTTGATAGCAAGTGTTCGGATCATCCTTGGGGATGTTTCCCAGACCGTCGCCAATAGCCCACTGTGCAGCTAGCTCTAGTTCGACGTGAATTAAATACCTACCTAATATTTTAAGTTACAATATCGTTTTTTTATTGAGGACGTTTTTGTGTTATTCCAGTTGCATAGTTTCCTACTACTTTAATATTTTGAGTTCTAATCACAGTTACTTAACCGCTTCCCTGATTATCCCGAGTTAACTCGGGTATGTATAGATTGCAAATACTTATTATCCCGAGTTAACTCGGGTATGTATAGGATTGCAAATACTTATTATCCCGAGTTAACTAGGGTATGTATAGGATTGCAAATACTTATTATTCCGAGTTAACTCGGGTATGTATAGGATTGCAAATACTTATTATCCCGAGTTAACTCGGGTATGTATAGATTGCAAATACTTATTATCCCGAGTTAACTCGGGTATGTATAGGATTGCAAATACTTATTATCCCGAGATAACTCGGGTATGTATAGATTGCAAATACTTATTATCCCGAGATAACTCGGATGTAGCAGAATTTGTCATTACGTTCTGTTTCATCACGTTTTTACTCGCCGGAAACAAAATAATAATAATAATAATGATCTGTTGTAATTGGAAGTTTGCCAAGTATGCGAGTTTTGCTGTTGGATTGTGGGACTGCGCACGTGTTTTGGGCTATTTTATGTTCGTTGGTTGCTGAATTTACATAGAAAAGGGTAAAATAGTGGCGTAGCACTTCACAGGTGATTGGAAAGTATTATTTTGTGTTGTTCATTGTTTTAAAAACTGTCATACAAAGACTAATATCTTAATTTTTTTCTTTCCCCCTTGATCACTCGGGATAGTAAACTGACAGTAAATTAAATGCTTTTTATACATAAAAAGTTAAAACTTGTGTATTAGGTTTCGTTTTAGTTCTTTGTACCTATTAATAAAATTTGTTGATTTTTTGCATTTTTCCTTTTCTTTTCCAAAAAAATTGGTAAGAGAGCGATTCAAAAAGGGATTTGTATCACCTCAATCGTAGATTTTGTTATATTTAACTGTAACACAATAATAATTTTCGTCTTATAGACAAAACAGAACGAAAACACGAATGGTGGCTTTTGATTAGTTCTGTCCATCCTCCCATTGCTCAAGAAAGAGGTGACAGTGAGTTGTGTGATGTGGACTCTGATTTGCTTTCTATCTTGGAGAGTTTCTGAAGAGAAAGCAAGATGGAGGGCGGACCAAGACATTGAATAATTGCCTCCAGGAGAATTGATTCCCTCTCCCTTTGAGGGGTTAAGAGGGAGGAGGGAGCTGGTGTGGCCAGGTAGATTGCAGATCCCCTTCAAGGCAGAGAAAGCTTTTCTTTGCCTAAAAATACATCTAGGGAGATTAAACGTCTCCGAGCAGCGAAACTCTTCGTCACGGATTTCTAACTCCTGTCACCCTATCCTGTCGATTTCTCCTGCAGGAATGTTTCTCTTATTGTTATGTCATCCAGGTCACTCCTTTGCCAAAAGAGTCGAAGAACAAAGAAATCTAACGCTTTGTGAAGATCATAACTATTTAGATCTACAAGACATGGGTGATGACTGTCTAAATTTCGTGATGTATTAAAGTACTGAGCAATCCGAAATTTGGAGACATGTTGTTAGAAAACTATTGAATGAAATGATGAATTTCTATGAATTTTGGTACTAAACTCAAACATATGGTGCTTTTAAGAAAATGTTGAACCCGTTTTATTGTAATAATAAAATATTTCTTATAGATAAGGTAGCACTTCATTATATTGCAATACGACTGAACATAACCTTTAAAGGCAAAAAAACAAAGACAGTCGAACATTTCGATACTAAGAGAATGGTACTAATGCATCATAATTGTAGCATAAGTATCATTCTTTGCTTCAACGCTGTTGGTGGTGAACGAACCCGTCCTCGCTGACTACATTAATTCTGACTTAATGTGATGTTTTCTGATTTATTTTAGATAATAAAAAAATTCTATTTTTCAAATATATATTCTCGATGTACTTTTAAGAACAACTGTCTTTATATTTAGCTCCCGGTGGCTGAGTGACAGCGCCTTCCGCTCCCGTGTCACAGGTCCTGGGTTCGATCCTCGGGTCGGGCAAGGTTGACTCAACCTTTCATCCCTTCAGTGGGTCGATAAATGAGAACCAAGCATGCTTGGGAACTAAACACTGGGGGTTCCGCGTTCGGCTGACCACCTGACCAGAACATCTGCTCCCGCAACCCAGAGCCCAAGGTCAAGAAAACTGAGATGGGCACAGTAGGCCTTGGCCCTCTATGGGCTGTCGTGCCACTGAGTTCAGTAGTTAGTAGTCTTAATATTTTACCAGTAATACGTAGATTAAAATAAATACATAGATATCATCATAAATATATTAAAAAATATAATGTAAAATTTATATTATCAAATAAAAAAAAAGGTTAAACTTTGTGCTGTTTATGAATAAGGTTGAGCATCAAAAAATTTCGGTAAAAAATACTGGCATTCTGAGTGCCGGTACTTTTCTATTTTTACCATCTATATTTCTATTTTTACTACCTATTTTACCATAAAATTTTAAGAAACCAAAAAATCTCGTATACCGTCATTTTTTCAGTAATACTTACTGTATTCAATACTTACTGTATTGTACAAATCACTGTAATCAAGTAAATATTATTGAAAAAAATGCGGTACCGTAAACCGGGGCGAGTCTACCCATCCAGGGGCGAGTCTACCCATTTCAGTTTTATTTAATTTTCACTATTTTAAATTGCTAATAGAATTTCTTTTACCGACGGAGGACTTAGTTTAGACTCTAAGGAAGATGACGCTGTAGTAGTTTGATCCGTTTTTATTTATTTGGTGTCTTTTTAACCGACCTGTTCAAACGTCTTTTGAGAGATTTGTATTGAAAATCAGCAAACTTTTAGTTGGTACTCCGTAAGTATATTATTATTATTACTATTTTCACTTTGGTTAAGTGATAAACTTATCTAAGACTAAGATTACATTAATTTTGTATGAAAAAAAACAACAAAAAGAATGTAAGCTTTGCAGCTGTAAACAAAAAGCCAGAATTCGCGGAGCGAGTCTACCCATTCGTATTTAGTTTCAATAAAGCATAATAATATAACTTAGAACTTTGTTTATATTAAAATTAAGTCATTTTAAATTAATTTGAGTATATTATTTTAATTCTGCATTGATAAATTTATCATTAATAAGAAAATTTATAGGTTAAATATAAATGTAAATATAAAATATGTTTATTTCACCTATTTTTTCAATTTTTATATTACAAAATTAGCTTTTTTTATTTAATGCAAGTTAAATAAATTATTATTTATTATTACAGATGGTTCGAAATTATATTCATACGAAATTTTTCATGATTCCCAATGTTTGAATTTCGATTTTGTTAATAATCTTTAATTATTATTATTTATTAATTATTTAATTGTAAATTTATATTAATTTTAATTTATTTTTATCAACAATAATCAGAAAAAAATGTTATTTTATATAATGTTAATGATTATAAAAACAAAACTGTGATCAAAATGTGATAATCGATCAAATACTCAATTTGTGTTATTTTATGAATAAAAAAATGGAATATATAATAAAGTTATGAATTTTACTTCATAAATATCCTATATAGTAACTAAAATAACAATTTAATAGTAAAATTTGATTATTTACAACGTTAACATTCATTTTAGTAGAATGGGTAGACTCAACACCTCCTAGAAGTATGAAGGCCTCAGCACGGATCAATTTAGTAGTCCGATGTGACGCAGTTAACTGCGCAGTTGATGAAAAATAAGAAAGATGTCATTACGTTCGGGGTACTAAGCTGCGCAGTGGTTGAAAATACGACATATGTCATTACGTTTGGACTACTAAAGGATATTTATGGTAACCCGTGCAGAGGCCTACTCTTTTCTAGGAGGTGTTGGTAGACTCGCCCCATATGAGAGATTTGTCAGCAGTTCTGAAAAAATATACAGTAACAAGTTAGAAGAAAAAAAAGCAGTTAAAGACTATTTTCCCTCTCCCCATTCTTCCTCGATATCACATTTATTATAACTTTATACATAATATTTAGTTATTAGTTATTATTAGTTTAGAAATTATTTAGTTGTTTCATTCTATTAATATTATATAGTAATTTTTTAAAATATATATGCCTTTAAAAAGCAAAGAAAATCTTCAAATTTTGTTCACTCTTACAACTTTTAATTCAAAAGCTAAAATTTAACTTAATCTTTAAAAAAATTCAAAGTTCTCCTAGTCATATTTTATTTTATTTTATTTTACAACCGTCGTTGAACAGCCGACCCAATTTTGGGTTTACGACTACTAATGTTCAACTCCGTAGCCTTATAATTTCGAACCAATCCAGAAGACAAGGAAACTCTTGGATCAGTACCCCCGGTGGTATGATTTGTTATGGGAACATGGAGAACTTCATTACTCGACAGAATTAGAACGCATGAGTCACCATTTAATACACGGCCGACGGGGATCGAACAAATGCCCTCTTGGACATGGGCCCAGTGCAACCAGGCTATCTCGGCCCTACTAGTCATATTAAATTAATAGAGAAGTTAATTGCGTTTGAAGGAGAAAATCATTTGTCAAAATCAGTTTTATATGAAAGTTTAAAATTATTTTGTACTGTGAGAACAAAGAAAGTATGATCAAAACAACCAGAATATGGTAAAATTCATCGCGCTTCTAACTCTACGGGAACACCAAAAAGTTCGGTAATTTCTACCGAAGCACTTTGGTAATAATTTTGGTATAGTTAACAATGAAATATTGTTTTGTGTCATGTGATAAAATTTGGTAACTGTGGTTAAATTTAGTAATTTTATCATAATTTATACTTTAAATTTATTCGGTTAAATTAATTTTTTTAGGTTTTGCTTTTTTTACTAATTGTGTGATGATGAGAACTATAATTTTGAAAACCAAAAATTCCCAGCAAACCGTTTCCATATGAACGAAAAAATTACCAAACGAATGGTTTAAATACTGCATATATTGTTTCATTTTATTTTTATTTTTTTTACCGGTAACGTCATTACAATACAGTACTGTTCAGAATATTTTTCTCTGTATAGTCAATCACATATGTTTTCTGATCTGTTTTCATCGATTGAATTTTTTATTTGTTTAAACATTACCATTATTTAACAACGAATCTTATAACTAAAATACTGAAAACTATATAATGAAAAATATTAAAAATCGTTTAATTAAAAATTACCCATCCGCATATTTAGTAAAAATATCGAACTACAAATCAAATGAGGAATTTTTTAGTTTCAAAGATCTGTTAGATTATAGGATTAGATCTGTTGAAAATTGAATATATATGCGAAATCAGATGCATTTTTTAAAACTAAAATTAAAATTTTTTAACTTAAATATAAAGCTCAAAACTTTTAATCTGACTTGCAATAAAAAAAAGTTAGAGATTTAGGATTAGTTCATTTGGAAGAAATGAATTATTAAAAGAAAAAATAAATTTTCTGATAAACGAGTAAAACATTTTTCCATCTTAATTTGAAATATAATTGATAAAAAAAATATGTAATATAATTTATTAGATAAAACTATTTTTTGTGGGAAATTGGTTTTTATTTGAAATAAATGTAATTTGAAAAGCAAAATAACATGTATAGCCATGTTAAAACACAATTACAAGCTCTTGCGATTGAAATTTAAAATTTTAATAAATTTCTCAATTGAAGTTTACTAAATATTTTAATGTGAAAAATGCTTAAATTTAAATTCAAAACCTATGCTTTTCATTTGCAAAAGATCAGTTATATTGCAATTGTCGAAATGCAATTTTATTTGTAAAAAACGTTTGTTTGGAAATAAATTTTTCATAACTAAATTTTTAAGCACATCAAGTGTCAATCTGAATTTGAATTTCTCAATTTAAACATAAAGTACCGTAATTCTCCGTTTGATTTGTAAAAGTTTGAAGAAGTTAAAAAGAAATTTCAAAGTTGAATTTTCCCATGCTCTGAAGAACGGGCATGAAATTTTTAGTTTAGTTGTTATTTTAGTTTACTTGTCTGTTAGTTTACTCACTAATACTTCCATTTGACAGGTGTAAAACATTCTTCAAATAAATTTTTCTTGAATTTCTTTTACCAGGTGTTCTAAGGAACCATGAAAAAAAAGGGGAAAAAGGAATTTTTTTCCGAAACAATTCTTCGAAAAAAAAAAAAACGCTGGAGGGTTTAAATCATAAATTTACACTGTCATTCGATTGCCAGTAAAGGAAGGAAAACCATAGGTATACAATGACAACCTTTTGTGCAGAATCGTTTAGCTACAAAAACCAAAGTTACAAAGAAGTGGTTAAAAAAGGTAGCAGTTAGTAGCTAAGGGGGGAGGTACGACAACAGTTTTTGATAGACATGTCTTTTCAAGTCCGTTTAGTTCACGCTGTGTTTCAAAAGAAAGTTCCCTTATCCGAAAAATTTGCGACGAAGTTTAAAAAAACTGTTTTTCTTTTTTTCGTAAAATGATAAATGGAAGGTTTCTGGGAATTTTCAAACCCCTTAAATATAGTGGGAAGGAAGTACAAGAAAAATGTTAAATGTTCTGATAATTATGTTGCAGAACAAGTATGCTGTAAATGGAATAGAATATTTATGCAAAATATTCTGGTTTTTATTTAGCAATTAAGGAAATAATTAGTTTATTTAAATTTAAATCATGCTGTATTTCAAAAAGATGTATTCTATAATTGAAAATAAATATTTAACAATTGTAATAAAGTTTCATATGTTCTAATCTTAATAAGTAAGTTAGAAGTTTTGAAAAAAAAATATGTTATCAAATTCGAAACTTTAATGCAAACTTTATTAAAATTTTGAATTTGTTAACATATTTAATGTATTTTGTAACTTATTTTAAAACAAAAGCGAAACGTTTATGGAAATATTTTTTTTTAAGAAATTTTGTTAAACTTAAACTTAAAATTGCTATTGTTTCAAGCCAGCCTTAAATGTATTGAATATTAATAAATGGAACTTTTTTTTAAATAAAATATAAATTTTGAAGTAATATATAGGGCTAATAGCCATTTTTTTTTCTTTTTTTGCATTTAAACATCGCCAATTTGAATATTAAATTATAAATTTTATGAAATATAATTGAAAAATCAGTTTCGGACAGCTATTTGAGCTTTGAACCATTGTGCATTCTTGTAAAAGTATTTTTTAAGAATTAAAATTGAGAAATTCTAAGAAAAAGTAGAAATTTGTCATGTATTTATCCTAGATATTATTCTTTGTAATAAAAAGATCGTGTTTCATTTTCTATTTGTTTTTACATAAAAAATTACGAAACTTACTTTTTTTACATTTTCATCAATAAAATCAGAACGGGCAACTATTATTTGTTTTCCCTATTTGTTTCTGCATGGAAAATTTTTCAGGTTTTCTTTTATAATCAGCGAGGGTACAAATGGTATCTCTTTTTCAAAAATCAGAATTTAATAGTGAAATAATATGAATTTTCCAATTTCCCATAAAAGCTTTGAACTACGGTAGAGGGCTGCTTTGGCTGAGGGGATAAAGCACTCGCTTCCCAATGAGATGACCTAGGTTCGATCTCTGCATCGCTAACCGATTCGAATTCTGCTCAAGGCTCGCGCCGCTCAGAGTGTTGACATAAAATATCCTCAGTGATAGACAAATCATGTGTGAGAATCCCCTTGCCTTCGTGCTAGCCGTGAGAGGTTTCGTGGTTTTCCTCTCCATGTGATGCCAATGCGTGTTACTAACATCAAAAAGTCCACCACAAAGGCTAGTTTGTCCCAATGCTTGATTTAGGAATTTCCTTGTCTTCTAGGTAGGGTTTAAATTTACAAGGCTACGGGGTTGAACATTGATAACTGCAAACTCAGAATTGGGTCGACTGTTAAAAAAAACCAGCTATAAAATAAAATAAAACTATTATAGTATTCAAATTATTTACAGAGGCAACAAAACAATGCAATAACAATACTAATACAATTACAATGAAGAAAATATTATTATTTCTGAAATAACGCCTGATAAATGTGTATAACAAAAAATCATGTTCCAGTAGCGAAATGAATTAATGAATTCTTGTGTTAATGAATTATTTTACATTATTCTTTATATTTTTGTTGACTAAAAAACATCACTGATTAGTTCTTATGAGTGATTTAAGGTTTTGAGTTTTGGACAGCTTTTTTCAAGTTCCAACTACCATGCGTCGTAGTAAGAAATATATTAAGTGATTTTTATTATTAAATGACGTGAAGTCAAAATTATTCTTTCCCTCAAAAAAATATATATATTTATATAAATTAAGTATTTTTTTTCCTCTGCTCCTAGATCCCTATTTGTCAGCCAACCTAAGTACAGTAATAATAATAATAAATAGTATTGTGATAGAAAACAAACAGAAAATAAATAAAACTATTTAATCAAATACATCTTGTAACTTCAATTACAGCCTTAAAATGAATCAAACATCTTTATAATAATTCACTGCATTCTTTTAAGAAGTTTTGATCATATGAACTTAGATCACATAAGCTCTGCTATAATATAGAGAAGTGAAATTGATTTAACAAATAGACACAGTGAACAAATTATTTATCCTATGGCGATGACAACTATGATGTTATCTGTTTTAATAAATAGGGTAATAGGAAAGCAATACAGAACTGCCCATAGACATTTTGAGTAATAGGATCCGTTTGTGAATCGTCACCCTGATTTCAACTTGACCATTGGTCAAGCCTTGTTCATTAACGTCAAATGCGCGCGCGGGGCCTTTATTAACTAATGGAGGGACATTAACAATTAACTCCATTTGAACTCTTGAGATAGCCGGAGACAGTCACCATGGGAACGAATCCCTCCGAGTTGCTTAGCAACCACCAGGAAGTCATGCGAACTCCGAGAGTTTCTGACTATTATTGGCTCCATGGCAAGGATTGATTGGCGAAAAGGAAAACTGGGATTTAGAAATGTAATGAATTCCGGAGAAGTTCTTTTTTTTTCGGCCCTCTTCTCTTTCTGTGAACGTCATTAATTATTTTTGACTAGACCTACCTTTTGACTTTTTTTTTCCTATTTTGACTTGTTCGATTTAATGAGATATATTTTTTCATTAAAAGCCTTATCTTCCTTTTATCCCGTTTTGATTAGTATTTGAATTCCTGAAATGAATTCGAAACTAAACGTTGATTTTTTTTTTCACTGTGTGAATAGCTAAAACAGTTTCAGGACAAGTGTCGAGTACAAGTTGAAAAATGTTGCGACAATGAAAAATATTGTTTCTAGTTATTGTCATTAAGTGTTACTTATGTAGTAATACACGGTATTCTAAGTGTTATTTTAAGTTTTAATATGTTGTAGCTAGTTATATAAAGCAATAAAAAGCAAAATTTTGAAAGAAAAACAAGATTCAGCAAATTTTTGCTTTACATATTTAGTAACAAAATCCAAAAAATTTCCTTAAAGCGTATGAACTTTCTTTTCTATAATAAAGTGACAAATTTAGTATCATGAATAAAAAAAATGCTTAAGTTGTAAAGTTAATAAAACTCAAAATTTTAGTTTATAGGAAGGCTTAGAATTTCCCTTAAAATAACAAAATGAATTACGTTCTGTTAGTAAATCCATTTTACTGATTTACTTTTTGAAAACTGCTTTACTTTTGTTACATAAAGCAAACCGAAAGCAGGTACAGAAGAAAAGTCCACAAAAACAGATTCAGCTCAAAGTTCCAATCTTAGAGGAAAACATTAGAATTTTCTTAAAATAACACAAATTAAAACAACAAAAAATTGAGTTCTGTAGAATAAAGCATGTCACTGATTTTCCTTTTAAAAAAAGGGTAATTAAATAACATACTGAGACCAAAAGTAGGTACAGAAAATTACACAAAAACGCACACAACTCAAAGTTCAAGTATCACAGCACAAAGAAAGAATTCCCCTTAAAATAACATTAAAAAACTAATCAAACTAATCAAATCCAAATCATCAATTTTCTGATTTACATTACAAAAAAGGTATTAATTTAAAATAGACCAAAAGCAGCACAAAAACTTAACTAATCTAACTTAAAAACTTAACTAATCTAATTTAAAAACTTAACTAAGTTAAAAGAATTCTTTCGTGCTTAACTTCAATCACCACCGAAAATCCCCCCCCCCCACGTTTTTGGGAAGTGATGTGAAGAGCTTTATGTTTGCCAAAAAAGGAATCCTCCCCCCCCCCTCCTTTTCAGACTACTTAAAAAACCAAGTTTTTTAAACTTTTATTTTAATTTTTCTTCAAGTTTGACATGAATTATTAAGTAATCATTACCTTAAAGTTCTATCAATTGCAGCTTGTAGTAAATTTTCAGAAGTTAATATATTCTTTTTTTACTTTCAAGCCTGTTTCAAAAGGCATTTTTTGCTGTGTCCAAAAGGAAATTTAATTTTATTAAGTAAAAAAATTGCTGATTTATTACTTTTTTAATTTTTACTAATTAATTATGATTGAATTCCTCAAAGATTCGTGTATTTCCAATTTCAATTACAGCAATGATCCCTATTTTAATCAGTTAATCCCAGTTTTTTCGTTCATCCTAGCTTTATCCGTTATATACATTAACATATTTACAAAAATAAATAAATAAAATAAAATGAGATTGCAAATTAGAAAAGGCGACTATGCCGTGTGAAACTTATAACGGTAAGTATAAAAAGGGTAAAACACAATGCAAAGGTTACCCAATTACCCAGTATTCTTAAAAGGCAGGGAGGCCCATATATTCTCTCAATCAAATAGAGAAGTAAATGTCCATTTCTGAATTGAATCCCCTTTTTCTTCTGCCTCTTTTTTTGAGTTGGGTGACTATTCATTCATGTGCAATAAGAGGAAAAGAAAGAGGGAGGTTCGGGGCCCCGTGTAAAAGATCCGCAGCTTGTCAAAACAATATCGAAAATCAATGCTCTGACCCCTCTTAATGGACTAAAGCTTCAATATATCTTCCGACGAAACTTTATTTCAACTTTATAATTTTTGCTATTAAATGTATCGTACAATAATTTTAAAGGGCTGAATAATATTTGATGATAGCAAGCAACATGAAGCTAATTAAATGTATAGAATGACTACTGTCAATCTACACTACTGTTTGTGAAAAATGCAGCACCATGAAGAAATTGTGCGAAGTGAACCAAACTTACATGAAATGTAAGACATGCAAATGATTAGAATTATAAAGCGATTGCGCATTTAACAGTATTGCGCATGTTTATCTGTAATACTATCAGTAATATGTGGAATAAATCTCAGTAATTTATGACAATTCCCTAATTGTGATGAAATTTTTACGAACATTTATATAGAAAAAAAACTACGTATATGGGTATTCTATTACGAACGCTCTTGTCATGCATTTTTAGAATTCCTGTTAAAAACGAAAGTAGAAAAGTTTAGAAAATAGGGGACTATGTATTTAAGCGTCAAAGAAAAAAATATCGATATCAAGAATCATATCAGAAAAAGTAGGGTTAAAATCCTCAGAACTTGTTTGATTATTGGGGAAGGAAACGAAAAGGAGGTAAAAGGCGTTTATTAGAAGCCACTGCTTTATTAGGCAATCAAACTGGTTGTCCCGCTTCCTCACTTGTAATGCCCACAACCCATTTCGACATCGTTTTCATTTCTTTTTGACTTATATATTATTTATCAAATCCTAATTTTTGTATTTTATAAATCTTCCTTTTTGATAAGGATTAATAAAATCGATATGAACGAAACGTTATTAAACGTTATTTAAATCGATAGTGCAAAATTCTGTATCGTCAATAAAATGTTTTCATTTATTATAAGGTTTATTAAAGTCTATATGAACAACAATGATCATGGAACACCCTGTGTCTACAAAAAAGTTTACTTTCATCTTTGATAAGGACTGATGAAATTGATATAAATGGCAATGATCAAGAAACACTCTGCATCTGCAACAAAATTCGTTATTATTTTTGATAAGGATTATTAAAATTGATATGAACGGCAAAATTAAAGAACATTCTTTCGTTGCAACAAAATTTGTTTTAATGTATGATTTGGATTATTAAAGTCGATATGAACGGCAGTGAGCATGAAATACTCTGTGGCTGCAACGAAATTTATTTTCCTTTTTGATAAGGATTATTGAAATCGATATGAACGGCAAATCGCAGAACATTCGGTGTACGAACAAAATTTCATTTAGGATAAAGATTATTAAAGTGTAAAGTCTATATGAATGGCAATGATCATGGAAAACACTGTGACAGCAACAAAATTTATAATTATTATTGTTTTCATTTATAACATTGAAATATCAATGTGAACGGCAATAACCACGGAACACTCGCTGTCTGCAGCAGTACTGTTTTTCGATTAATTTCTCGATGAGCTGATCTAGGTAAACTTTCACCCTGTTCACAGCTTGCGTTGACTGCAACGCTGACATAACATGGCTGTAGTGGAAGATGAATCCTAGATTTGAGTCTCACAATACTATTTTTTGATTAATTTCTCGATGAGCTGATCTAGGTAAACTTCCACCCTGTTCACAGATTGCGTTGACTACAACGCTGACATAACATGGCTGTAGTGGAAAATGAATCCTAGATTTGAGTCTTACTATACTATTTTTCGATTAATTTCTCGATGAGCTGATCTAGGTAAACTTCCACCCCGTTCACAGCTTGCGTTGACTACAACGCTGACATAGCATGGCTGTAGTGGAAGATGAATCCTAGATTTGAGTCTCACAATACTATTTTTCGATTAATTTCTCGATGAGCTGATCCAGGTAAACTTCCACCCTGTTCACAGATTGCGTTGACTACAACGCTGACATAACATAGCTGTAGTGGAAGTTGAATCTTAGATTTGAGTCTCATTATTATATTATTATTATAGGTCCCGCAGTGGATTGATCATTAAGACACGGTAGAGAACAAATAATTTCACTAAATTTGTAAAGAATTGACAAATGCTTGAGATAAAGTTTGTTTTCGATTAATGACTGCATGAACTTATGATCCAACTATAGTTGGATAATAGCATATTATAAAAACGCGTATATTTCTATTAAACGCGTATATTTCTATTCTGTTTGTGGATTTACGGGGACTGCAGAGCTGAGATAAGATATCTTTAGTAGAGGATGATTCACAGATTTGAATCCTATCATTAGTATATCGAGGTAATCATAATAGAATAACTGAATCACAATAAGTAATTTTACTAGTCATGCAATAAAAGTTCTCTAATGAATCAAGCATATGCGTATCTGAGCAAAATTTTAATGAAAACAACGCGTGTCGATAATTGGAAAATTGTTAAGAACATTTAAGAATATGAGAACAATTTTAGTCAGTTGTTTACGCTATTAAATTGATTAAGCATTGCAAAAATTAAAAAATTGGAATAATCCCTTTCTCAAAAAGGGATTTCTCTATATCTTTAACAGTATTTTTAGAAGCTCTTACGACAAATAAAGAGATATTAAATAATAGTTTTTAAATATATTGCACCACCTTTCTGATAGTATTATTTGAGTCTCAGAATGAAAGAAATAACTTAAAAACATATTGTACCACTTTCCTGATAGAATTATTTGAGTCTCAGAACGAAAGAAATAATTTTAAAATATATTGCACCTCCTTCCTGATAGAATTATTTGAGTCTCAGAACGAAAGAAATAATTTTATATATTGCACCACCTTCCTGATAGAATTATTTGAGTCTCAGAACGAAAGAAATAATTTAAAAATATATTAAAAATTATTGAATTTTTGTTAAAAATCACCTTTGGAAATTGGGGAGACTTTCCTATCTAGATGAAAATTATCAAAATCAAAGAATAATTCTTAATTTTTGAAAATTTCAGTGTGATTAGGCAATGCAGTGTTGAAATGACTTTTTAAACATTAAAGATTTAGATCACAATCACTTTTCATTTACAAAAAACTATACCTTTTCTTTATATTGACTTTTTCACCATTTCAGAATTAGCGTGGAGGACACTGATTAAATATAGATTGTACTTGACTTAACAGTTAGGAATAACTCTTACAAACTCACTTCTGTTAAATAAAAATATCATATTGTTTGCGAAAAAGAATTATTGTGTGCAACGACAGAGCATTCGAGAAACAGTCTTAGTCCCTAAACAACATGTTGGATATAGCAACATATATAAAGCTTCTCTGGTAGACCACTGCGAATGTTATAAGCAATATTGCACCCTCCAAACAATGCATATTTCCTTTCAAATAATCTAGATAAATTCCAATAGTGGACCATTTTAGCTTTCTTCTCATCCTTTGTGACGTCATGACTAGTTTTCTAAATATATTATCTGATTTTAATACCGTCCACACGATGGTGCAATTAGTGCGTTAGCTTGTCAAAATGAAAGATTAATATTGCTAGTCAGAGTCACTAAACTCATCATCAGCATACAACATCAACGTAAACATCATTTAGTACGATAAATAATAAATCTCTTGCAAATTTTTTTATCTGTTAGTACTTAATCCTATTCCTCACCATTTAGAAATGCGTGAGTGAATTTCATTCGCCGATTGACCCATAGCATTTAATTCAACGATTGGCCCACAGAAGGTCAATTTTAGTTCTCAACCAACTTCTGTAAGGATCCCATGGGATTCACGGAACTGGGCAACGTGAGAGAATATCCTCCTAACAGTAGCCCCTGGCCGAACCCTCGCATTTATCAAGCTGACAAGGGGTGTGCAGGGCGGAGCAGGGCCCTCTTTCTCTCTTAGTATTCTTTTTCTTTAACCTTAGTGCAAACATTACAGGCCACTTCATACTACGTCACTGCTTCAGGGGCACTGAGATGAATGTCGCAGGAGAAGGGGGATTCCTGTGGTTACAGGATATAGAGAATGATGAACTGGAGGCAGGAAACATGAGAAGCAGTTTTTCCCGGAATCTGGATTGGATATCTAAATAAAGAATTACAGTTCTTTCTTTGTACATCTTCGTTTCCAGGACTCAATTGATCTTGATGATGAATTAAAGATGTGACATCTGCCATCATAAGTGAAAATGAACGATGGCAGTGGAGTTATATTGAAACAAATGAAATCGAGCAGGAAATATGGGAATACTTCAAAAGAATCTATATTTTATAAGACGTTAACATTCATGTATGTTGTCTCAAAAACGATGAAATTTCTTCAAGAAATTGGGGGAAGCAGTTTTAAAACATGACTTCACGATATGACATGACTTCATCATTCTTCATGAAATATTCTGGGTTACTGACTTCTAACCAAAAGTTTTATCATTAATCTACTCAACATTCAAATTTCATTCTTTCTTAACTAATATTCATGATAATTAATGAATCAGAACCATTGGTAGAGCAAGCATAAATGATTAATTATTAAACTGAAAAGATATTATGTCTGTTGGAATCAAAGTTTCATTATGACCGAATTTAAAATCTATGCTTTTAGTGTCTGGATTTCAGACATCTGTGACCAAATGGTCATTTTTCAAGCTTTTATCCTTAGAGAAACAAGCCTAACAGTTGCTTGAAAGTATCGCTAGCTATTTTTTACTCCTGTCAAGACCTCTTTTCAAACCACATAAAACTTATTCGTGGGAAGGAAGGATTTTTAGCATTTGAAAGAACATTCATTTTTGTTCTTTTGGCAAAAGAAGCTATTTAGATGGAACTCTTCCAAGTCTGTGGTTGCTTAGTGCAAAAATGTGACTTTGGAATCTAATGCCATAATTTGCAGACAATTATATTTGTAGTTTAGTCACCTGAATATAAGACGCAAACAGAGAAAAGTGATTTCTAAGGATAAATTTTTTTCCCTTCTTCCATGAAAAAAAATATAAAAGGTTTTCGAATTTAAGGGATATCAACTCGCACTTAGCCTTCTGAGTTACCTCAGTCAGGGTGAGTCATAATTTCATGAAATTTGAACTACAGATTACACACTCTTCATTCAGATTCAATGCAGATTACACACGTATAGAGTGTACGCGTATACTCGTGTACACACGTATAGAGGTCATTACAATATTCAGCAAAAATAAGCAAATTTTAAACTCTCATACCATGCTTTCGTTGCAGCACCTTGTCCAGCAAATATTTTATTCTCTTGCAGTTATCTAATTTTAAGAATTTTAGGATTAAATTCATTTAAAAGATATAACGTTGCGCAAGACAAAATTTACGTTATGTTTCATTTAGTAAAATTTTGAAATTTTAGAAAGTTTTGAAATTTTTGAGAAAGAAATTTTTTTTCAAATTCTTATATCCTCAAAGTAAAGAAGGAAAAATAATCGAAATTTTTTAAGTGCAGTTATTTCAAAATATTTATTTTTACTTATTTTGCATTTAAAAGAAATTGAAAATGCATTTTAGAGGTGAGAAGGGCATTTTAGTGCCGTAGGAAGCTTTGATTATATCTGCTCCTCCTACGTCAATCAAATCTCCCCTTCTTTTAGGCTCATATTTTATATTTGAATTGCATTAATCAATTTTTTAAAACACTAAAACTAGTAATTAAAGGGCTTTGAGCTATAAAGGGTATATGTTTACGATGAAGTAGTATTGCTAGCAGATTCTAAGTTTTACATTTTTATTAACAAAAAGTTTTAATTATAGCGCAAAGACATACAGAGGTAGTTAAAAAATCTTCGTAGCTTTCGGTTTGAATAAAGATGGAAATGCTTACTTGGCAGGTTTTTTTTTATCTTTATCATTTAAAAAAGAAACAGGTAGAAAATAATTTTAAAACATTGGATCCTTATTAAAAGAAAGCTTTTCAGCAAAAAATTATGGTTGAAAAGCAATTTATTTAAAAAATAAAATAAAATAAAAAACACAAAAGAAACAATGGTATTGTTCATTTTGAAAATGTTAATTTTAAAACGTTTCTTCCAATAAAAAGAGTTTTATGAAATAAATTTTCTTCACAGATAGTTTTCTTTAAATGATTTGAGATATCTTACAAGTAAAAAAAGGCTGCAAGCACTCTTTCTCTGTAGAAAAATTATCTGGTAAGGATTTAATCACTTAAAAAAGAGCTTTCTTTGATATTAAATTTTCCGTAAATACATTTATTTTATTTAGTTTAAAGATCTTTTATTACCGGCGGATTCTTTTTTATAGTAGTAATGTCTCATTTGGGGAAATATCTTCATAGATAACGATGGTTATAAGAAAATAAATAAAAAAACTCACTAAGCGAAAAACAAACATTCCATTTTCTATAATTAAATAGAAAGGGTTAATATTTTTAAAGTGACGATAGTTATTACATCATATTGAACGAATCACACGTTCTCTACTTTTTATGTGGTAGAGAGTGAAGAAAAAGATAAAACATAATCAAAACCGATTAATTTTTCCTTCTTTTTCTCTCTTTATTTATTAAAAGCTTATAATTGATATCACTCCTTGGAAAGAAGGTCAATAACAGTTAAACAGCATGACTAATAGAGTCATATCTAAAAAAGCTTATGGTCAATATCACTTCGTGAACAAAAAGTTACTAACAGTTAAAAATAGCTCAATCAATAGTCATATATGAAAAACATTGGTACCACAATAGACTTGACCGTAAGAGACAGCTCCCAGTACATCATCGAAATCAAACATCACTGGTAGCGGTCAGTGGGTGACAGCATGGATCAGCGAGCGAAAGGACCGAGGTTGCTCGGTTTTAGTCCTCGTTAAACTGTTGTACCATGAAGTGCATGACTTCGCACGCTGGTCGTGGAGCTTCTAAGGTGGGAAAGATTTCCTCAGATTATCCTCACGGATGTTTCCATGACCGTCGCCAATAGCTAATTGGTCAGCTCTAGTGCGAAGTAAATTCGGTACTACATTACTAAGTCTATATACCACTATGAAAAAGATTATGGTTATTATCACTGTTACTATGAGTTACTATCACAGTTATTATTATTATCACAGTTATTATCATTCACAGTTAAACAGCTCGATTAATAGGGTCGTATTTGAAAAATCACAGAACTCTTAGTGATGGAATTAAGAGCTTACGCTTCGAGATCACTTTGGACATTTCAATTGAGGGACCGTCAATGGGTAAAATGTACTCATTATATACACCGAAGAGCCATTACATTATGACCACCCTCCATCTATAACAATGGGCTCGCCCTGGTTTTCATGGATTCTCGCCCAGGAACAATGCTATCATGGGGCACATTAGGACCCATAATCCTCATAGAACAATCTCTGTCGTCTGTAAGCTACTTGAACATTGTTGCAGACCAGGTTCACCCATTCATGGCAACAGTTTTTCCTGCTGGGGCTGGTGTTTACCAACAGGATAATGCACCATGTCATAAGGGTCGAATCGTCGAGGAACATTCCAGTGACTTTCAAGTCATGTCTTGGCCCCCAAATTCACCTGACCTTAATCCAATAGAGCATTTGTGGTCCTACATGTTATTAGCAGGGTGGTCATAATATAATGGCTCTTCGGTATATATATATATATATATATATATATATATATATATATATATATATATATATATATATATATATATATATATATATATATATATATATATATATATATATATATATATATATATATATATATATATATATATATAATAAATAAATAAATACAAGAAAACACTAAGAAAGTTAAGAAAAACAATAAGTATCATTTATTGCGCTTAAGCTGCAAGTAAACAGCACTCATTAGATAAGTTCAAAATGAAGAATAAAACAAAGAAAAATTATAGACATATGAAAAAAGGGGGTGGGAAATAATAAGTAAGAAAAAAACAACAAACAACATTTTATTAGAAAAAAAAAAAGTGAAATGTTAATTAAAAAACCGGAAAAAAAAAATTTCCGGTTTTTTAATTAACATTTCACTTTTTTTTTTTCTTTTTTTTTTTTTTTTAATAAAATGTTGTTTGTTGTTTTTTTCTTACTTATTATTTCCCACCCCCTTTTTTCATATGTCTATAATTTTTCTTTGTTTTATTCTTCATTTTGAACTTATATATATATATATATATATATATATATATATATATATATATATATATATATATATATATATATATATATATATATATATATATATATATATATATATATATATATATATATATATATATATATATATATATATATATATATATATATATATATATATATATATATATATATATATATAATGAGAGAGTTCATTTTACCCTTTGACGGTCCCTCAATTAATCAATAATTGCAAAGCTATGTTTTGTGTGTTTAGTATAAATAAGAGTGATTTAAAGTCAATAAAGACTAAAGAAAAAATATAACAATATCTCCCTGCATACAAATATGTATAATATATATCTCTTTGCTTACATTTCTAAGCAAGGAGAGAAATTTTTAATTATTTATCAGAAGAAATTTAGGCGCACGTTCTCCTATCTCCGTAGCTTTATCAACAAACACAAGCTACGTTCATATCAATAAATTGAGTAGGAACAATTCATTGAAATGAAGCCGTAGACTGAGTTTACCTTTTGCCTCATATTCTCGTTTTCACTGTTTGGATGGAAGAGCGTGAAAATACAAAAGTAAACTCATTCTACGGCTATCATCTCAATGAATTGCTCCTGCTCAATTTATTGTGATGAACGAAAGTTGTATTTATTTGTTAATAAAGCTATTTAATAATAATAATAATAATTGAAATAAGAGAATCTTTGCTTAAATATTTACGGGTAAATACTTACATTGAGATCAAGTTTGCAATTACTTATCAGTAGATATTTAAGCAAATATTCTTTTATCTGGATAGCTTTATTAACAGACGCAACTTTCGTTCATGGCAATAAATTGAGCACGGGGCAATTCATTGAGATGATAGCCGTAGAATGAGTTTACCTTTTGCATCATATTCTCTTTTTCACTCTGTTTGGATGGAAGAGCGTTAAAATACAAAAGTAAACTCATTCTACGACTATCATCTCAATGAATTGCTCCTGCTCAATATACTGTAATGAACGAAAGTTGTACTTATTTGTTAATAAAGCTATTTAATAATAATAATAATAATGATTGAAATAAGAGAATCTTTGCTTAAATATTTACGGGTAAATACTTACATTGAGATCAAGTTTGCAATTACTTATCAGTAGATATTTAAGCAAATATTCATTTATCTGGATAGCTTTATTAACGGACGCAACTTTCGTTCGTGGCAATAAATTGAGCACGGGGCAATTCATTGAGATGATAGCCGTAGAATGAGTTTACCTTTTGCATCATATTCTCTTTTTCACTCTGTTTGGATGGAAGAGCGTTAAAATACAAAAGTAAACTCATTCTACGGCTATCATCTCAATGAATTGCTCCTGCTCAATATACTGTAATGAACGAAAGTTGTACTTATTTGTTAATAAAGCTATTTAATAATAATAATAATAATGATTGAAATAAGAGAATCTTTGCTTAAATAATTACGGGTAAATACTTACATTGAGATCAAGTTTGCAATTACTTATCAGTAGATATTTAAGCAAATATTCTTTTATCTGGATAGCTTTATTAACAGACGCAACTTTCGTTCATGGCAATAAATTGAGCACGGGGCAATTCATTGAGATGATAGCCGTAGAATGAGTTTACCTTTTGCATCATATTCTCTTTTTCACTCTGTTTGGATGGAAGAGAATGAAGATGCATGTCCATCCAAGTTATTTGTGATTCAGTAGGGGAGGGCAGAGGGCACTCCACTTCAAAGAGTACTCCGTAAATGTCGGAGACGCCGTCGGTATCGATCAAATGGTAACGGGTTTCCATGACAACGGATCGGCCGTCCACCCTCCCAAGAATCCTCTTGCTCGGAAAAGAAAAAGCTTTTCTTTGGATAGTAATGAGCAATGTCCTCTTTCGAACGTTGAGAAGTCGTCGATTGATATTTGCAGCAGAAAAAGGGGGGGCGAAGGGGGCGCAATTAGAGAAAAGAGTTGCTTGCGTCTGATTAATTGCAAAGGGAGATGGAGCGGGATAGTCTGGGGGTGCTTGGAATGAAAGGATTCGAATCTCCTCCCACCTTTTTCATTTCCATCCCTTCTCTCAAACAACACTTATTTCGGCTCACCCCCTCCCACGAGCAAAAGGTATATTTTTAAAAATGAGAGTTAAAAGAATTTTCGACTTTGAGATATTCTTCGAATTAAAAGGTAGGATCGAGAGGGGGTTTCGAGCGGGGGAGGAGGGTCACGAGAGAATCCAAGTTCGTACTCTTTTAATTGCGATGATACTGATTTTAATTTTCCTTTTCACCCTCCACTCTGTTAAAACTAGTTTTTTTTTTCCTTCATCTTTTTCAGAATAAAATATCTCCCCGTCTTCAAAATAATTATTTCGCGATGAAATTTTTAACAAATTAATCTTAGATTATTTTTATTTATGTTTTTGATGCATTATAAATTGAAAGTATTCCGGTGTTTTAAGTGAAATTCGGAAACAGAAATATTTTTCCGGTTCTTTAATGCTTTATTAAAAGTAATTCATTAAGTAGGAAGTTTAAAATTATTTCTTGTAGCGAAAAAAATATATATATAATCAATCTGATTCCCCGAAAATTCTAAATTTGGAACATTTTGTCTTTCTTCTTATTTTTTATCACCTTCGAAATACAAGTGATTCAAGTAGTGAATAAACTGACACCATTGCAATGTTAAATGCAATTTAAAAATAAAAGGTGCAGAATCGAAGGAAATAGTCGTTCACGAAGAGAGCTTCTTCTAATAGTCCGCTGCACAAGAGGAAAACCATGAAAATCTTTCGAAATTAGCCTTACAAAAACTACATTTTATTTCAGGTTCCATCAAGCATCGTGATAGCAGAAAGGGGTTGCATAGAGCGTAATTAATATTACAAATATAATCAGTTTTCTAAAACGGTTTTTAGCAAAACAATTTGCTGTAACTTCCTTTTCTCCTGTTTGTTCTTGGAGAAAGTCAAATGAAATTTTCAAGTTGCAACATCCAAAATCTATCCATTATTGATATAAACTTAAGATGATTGTATGTATTGAGAATTAATTAGCCGATTTGCTACGACTTTTGTATGCATGAAATATTGTTTCTTCCTTTCTTAGCTTCACTCACTTTATGGACGCTATTTAACAAGGTATCATTAATTCATTAACAAGGTATCATTGCTTAAGGCATTAAAAAAATCAATAATAAATTAAATTTTTATCAATTCCATGCAGTTAACGATTATCTAAGGAGTAAATAAATTTTATGTAGTTTCTTAGAACTTTTCGGTTTTCTGGCTAAAATTAAATGAATTTTCCTGAAAATTTCAAAACATTAAGGTACGTATACTATTGGAATGTGACAACTAACCTCCAGCCGTTTTTTAAACTTTAATTTTCCGTACGCCTTTGGTATAATGTTTTATCGGAAGAAAATTCTTTGTTTTATCGGAATCTATGTTTTTTTTTCCGGAGTTAATTTATGATAAATATCAGATTGTTGTAAAAAAATGCTTTTTTTTTTTTTTTTTTTTTTTTTTTTTTTTTTTTTGCTTTTAATCAAGGTTTAAATCGCCACAAAAACTATTTGTGACATTTCTGCAATAGTTAAAAGAACAGCTAGTGAGTGATACGCATAAATTCAAAATGGAAGTTTTGAAATTTAAAGGTGCTCCGCGTTCTGGCAGACCAATTGAGTTCCTATATGTTAATTGTTCGCTCGTAAAAGTTCGTTGTTCCTGCTGTGAGTTAAATGAAAGTAGATTAAGCCGACTTTTGTACGAAAATTTTCGTAAAACAGCAAGGAAACTGACAAAAAAAATGGAATTCCCAAAAGGTGATAACTTAGTTGCTAATTCTATAATGCTTTTATTTTAAAATGCTGAGCAGCAAAAACGTATAAAAATCTTTTTTTTTCTACGGTCAAAACGAAGTGCGAGTTAATCAAAAATAAAAATGATTTGATTCATCGGCAATAAGAAAAGTGAATCAATTAAGGATTCCCCAGGATGAAAACACAATCAAAGTCTTAGGTTGACGACTATCATAGTCCCATCTGTATCTCCGATTCAGCAACGCTCAATAAGGCGGACACAAAATTCAATTTAAGATCGAAGCGAACAAAAGACCATCTTTTGAAACAAAAATTGAGACATTAAGAGGACGTCCACGGGACAAGCTTCGCTGGTCACGCGACATTATCAACCAATCAAACCATCGCCCAGTGCCGCTACTGGTATGACATCAAGTTTTATATTTTATGCTTATAGAGCGGACTGTCCTCCGCCTTGGCTCATTTAAGTACAAAATCCTAATTTAGTCCTTGAAAAGACATTCTCCACACGCAACTGGCCCTGGTAATGACAGATTCGTGACTGATGTACGATCTTTTGAAAAAATATATTGTTAAAAAATTTTAACGTCTTATTTTTCCCTTTCTTGTCCAGTAATCACGTGTAAACGGGGTGTGAACAGATTGTGGGAAACTTGTGAGAAATGTGACACCCAATGTACAATTTTCCAGATGCGATCCTGAAACCATTTGCATTGTGAATTGTGAAGTGCGATAAATCGGGTGGGTAGGGGAGGTGCTAATGCGTATTTTAGGAACTGAATGACAGGAATCAGTAAGGTTGGGGTGGTGTTGAACGGATGACATTTTGATCATTAAGTCATTTGATGATAGCTACTCAGACGTGAGTTTTTTTTTTTTAAATCAATTTCATCATCTGAATTTTAGAGAAAGACGTTTTTTTTTCTTTTTAAATTTACGTAAATTCTATTTTTTTATTTATAACTAAAAATACGAATTTTAATTTCTGTACCAAATTGAAATGACTGATACATTTTTAGGAAAAACTTTGGACTCACAACTAAATTATTTTTATATAAAAAGAATTATCACTTTATGTAATTTTTGAAAATGAATACAAGGAACTAAATGAACTTTAATTTCTGTCAATTTAACATCCATGCCTGCTTAATAAAAATACTAATAAAAAACTGATGTAACTTCAAGCAAAAACTTTGGAATTATTTCTAGAGAAATAGGATTTTTACCAAATGCGAAATATGTATTTTAATTTCGGTATAAATCAACCTATCATTCAAATTCTGTATTGAAATCACTGATATTTTTCAAGAAAATAGTTTGATGTCACATCTGTACTGTTTCTGTTGAAAGAGGGATTTTTTTTTTCGCTTAATGCATGATATGACTTTTAATTTCTGTCAAAAATTATAGCACCATTTATATTCCAAATTGAAATTACTGATACATTTTTAGGAAAAACTTTGGACTCACAACTAAATTATTTTTACATAAAAAGAATTTTTACTTCATGCAATTTTAGAAAATGAATACAAAGAACTGGATGAATTTTAATTTTAGTTAAATGAACATCTATATTTGCATAATCATTGATACAACTTCAAGGGAAAATTTTGGTATCATTTCTGGAAAAATAGGAATTTTTACCTAATGCCAAATATGTATTTTAATTTCGGTATAAGTAAACGTATCATTTAAATCCCTTATTGAAATTACTGATACACTTCTGGAAAAAAGTTTGGATGTATAACTGTACTTTTTCTATAGAAAAAGGTTTTTTTTTCGCACTTGAAGCATGATATTAATTTTAATTTCTGTCTAAATCAGTGCATCATTCAATAATTAATAAATTCCGGAATGAAAATATTAATACACTTCAAAGAAAAATTTTGGTTACTTAATAACCTCTTTGGAAAGAATATTTCGCTTTTAGTTCCAGGTCAAATGCCCTGAAACATTTTATACAAAATGTTCCATAAATATTGACCTTGACACAGAATTTTAGAATTCTGTAAAAATGAAGCTGAAAAAGTATAAACATTAGAGTTCGAAAATTTTTATTATATTTAAACTAGGTAAAGCTTTCGAAATCTGTCAAAAAACTAGTAAGGAATGATGAATGAAAAACATCAAAACATATAGCTTACCTGATCAAAGAAAGACGAGTTTGACAAGAGATACAAGACATTGTAGACATTTAAGCTTTAGCTCCGAAACAGTGAAGAGGAAAGAGAATTATCTTAAAATAGTATTGCCCTTGACAAGTATTTTAGAATACTTTCAAAAATGAAGTTGATAAAGTATAAACATTAGAGAACGAAAACTGTTAGTATATTTAAGCTAAGAAGACAAAAATAGCTGTTGAAATCAGTCGAAAAACTAAAAATATAACTTTATTAGTCTAGGAAAAATAGTGCCTGATAATTTTTAGAACATCTATAAATTTTTTTTCTTAAAAATATTAAGCAATAAAATTATGTGTTTTGTGGTTTTGAACAATTTATTTGTAACTGCTATTTTATTCTCATTAAGATTCCTTAAAATTAAAAAGCAATTTAAGGAAATGAAAATCGATTTGGATGATGCCAATTTTTGTTTTCTACTTAAATCACACAAAAAATATATTTCTCAAAAATCTAAAAACGAACAAATGTATTATACTAAACTTTCTTTCAAAAAATGCTGATTGCAAGATTGTATTAGTATTATAATTTTATCAGAGAAAAATGAACCAGGTACCAGGGAACCAAATATTTTACATCAAAATTACACCTGTAATGTTTACTAAGCAGTTTACGCAAGTTAAAACGTCGAATTATACCAAAAAGTGGCTATCCAAAAAACATAAATTTTACGCAAGCAAATTCGTTTCTCTTATGAATAATTTACCAACCACTTTTTACTTGGTAAAAATAAGTACTTTATTTTTAAGTAATATTTACGTCAACAATACGTCAAAATATACGTAAGTTGAAACTTTGAATTATGGTAAAAAAATACTTATCCAATAAACGGAAAATTTACGTACTTAAACAAATTATTTAAAGAAGCGTTATTTGAAGAATGTTTTACCAACCACTTTTTACAGGTAAGAATGAATGAAAACGTTATTTTTACATATTAGTTACGTCGATCGTACTTCAAAATATACGTAAGTTGAAACGTTGAAACGTTAAAATATAGAAAAAGAAGTAGTTATAGAAAAAAAACAACAAAAAAAAACAAAAAAAAAAAAAACAGAAAATTTCAGTAAATAAATTCGAACCGAAATTTAAATGGTAGATTTGTTTTGTCAATAATACGAAAAATACGCAGAATCATTTTCACTAAATCTAAAAAGTAATATACTTTCGTCAATCTTTCGTAAAATATAAGAAAATAATCTTACCGAAGGGTAGTTAGTAAAATCCATTACGTTAATATAATGTAAAATATACCAAAGCATTTTTTTTCCCCAAATATCTAAATGGTAATATCATTCCACTAATATTACGTAAAATTTGTTTACAACAATTACAACAATTTATGTTTAATTTGCGTACTACATGGGAATGATTTAAAACAGCACGAGCTTTTCATCTAAAATTGGGGTTGCATAACCAAAATGACATGTTTTGAAAGATACTGCCGAATGCAGTAAATATTTACTATCAGTTTGTTTCTAAAAATTAAATAAAGAGAATTAAAAGCATGTTTAGAATTTCCCCCTCTCACTCTACCCCTTCGGCAATTGTGTTCGGTAGGGACAAAAGAGGCCACTTAACAACCAAGACAAACATATCACAACGCGAAAGGCGGATTTTCTTCATAAGATCTCTAACACAATATGCAACTGCAAAGTAATTCTCTCAAAAAATTAATTTTATCTGATTTTAACAACATGAATTAAAGAGTATTTTTCCTCAGACAGATTTGTACCTTGTTTTATTTTATTGATATTTAGTTTATTTTTCTTTTAATAGTTATCAGAACAATTTGTAAACATTCCCCGTGTGTCAAAGTACCCGGATTTTACTTATGACTTGACCTGCCCGCCTCGCACACGCAAACACTCCCTTCATACGAGGACTTAATGAAGAGTCCATCATTGATAGGTATGGACACGAGGTCCAATTCTTTTCCATTTGCTCTGTTTCTGAGGGGTAATTCCTCACTACTGTGTAGTATTATAATGTAGAGGTACAATACAAGATTTTCCTTTTTTTTTTCTGGGTGAGAAAAATATGCTGCAAAAAAAGGGGGGAGAAGAAAGTTGTTTCTTTATCTTTCGAATGATTGTTTTTTTTTTTTTTTCCAACTCTGTTTTTGTAGTAATGTCTTTATTTTTTTACCCAGGGCCGTCAGTAGGCAGGTACTTAACCCCGTTGAAAATGACTTAAAGTTTAAATTGAGAGAGGATATCAGTTAGGATCTCATCTTAAAGTTGAAAGTGAGGTTCTTTTTTATCGTTAGGATCTTTTTTTTTATCCCCTTTCCTTTCTAACTATTTTTTTATTGCGATTTCAGTGTTTAAAGTGTGTTATACCAAAATAGAAATAAATGTGAAGGAAATAAATTACTGTATGAAGCAAATGATCTCTAAAAATTTGTAAATCATGTACATTATCTATGCAATGTAGTTGAGAGAATGCGAAGCTTTCTTTGCCTTTTACTAAAGTCTTAGGAAATGTTTACTTTAAACTTTATCCAATTATATGTAAAATATCATGTTCGAATGAGGAAAAAGTAAATTTTGTTTTTAATAAAATTGAGCAATCGCAGTTTAAAGGAATTTTCCTGAAATTTCTGAAACCGTCTTTGATAATTCTTGCAATGTGGTATAAATCAGAATACAAGGGACTGGGATAAAATGTATGTAACAGAACATTAAATTCTATTTACACAACAACTTTAAGAAAGAAAAAAGTGATTCTAACTTGAATATTTCTAAAAATTATGGTTTTAGGGGGAGTTTTGTATGTAACAGAACTTTAAATTCTATTTGCACAACAACTTTAAAAAAGAAAAAAGTGATTCTAACTTGAATAGTATTTCTAAAAATTATGGTTTTAGGGGGAGCTTTGTACGTAACAGAACTTTAAATTCTATTTACACAACAACTTTAAAAAAGAGCAAAGTGATTCGAACTTGAATATTTCTAAAAATTATGGTTTAAGGGAAGTTTCGTTTTTATTAACAGTATCTGTGATTAAGTTACATTCCATTCTTTTAAGTAAAAATAAATTAATAAAAAAGCAAAAAATAATATGTCTAGTAATTTCATTTGAAAAGTACCTGAAATTTGAAAAACTGAAAGCCAGTGATAATTGAAAGCCAATAGGATGCAGATATATATGGGTCCACTGGATAATATTCTATTTGATTAAAGAAAATAATAATAAAAACATTAAAAAAATCTGTACTTTTTTTTTTAAATTTGAAATCATATTTTACGTAAACGTAAGCTGAAATTAATATGCTGTAAAAAATTTATCATTTCCAACAAAATAATTATCTTAGTTTTTGTTAGTTAATGCCGACTTTATAATTAAATGTGTTTTAAAAAGTGTTATATTTCGCATTGGGAGGGGGAAAAAATCTGATGAAATTACCGTATTGTATAGTAATGAAATTTCTGGTTTAAAAAAAATGCGATTCTGGTTAATAAAACCAAAAAAAATACGGTATTTAAATAATTCATTTAATAATTTTTCCGTTCGTATGCTAACGGTTTATCGAAAATTCTGGTTATAAAAGTAATATTTCTTATTACCACTCATTTAGTAAAAATACAAGACTGAAAAGTAAATTTAATTGAATAAATAATATCCATGCCATGCTCTTAGGTATCATGATAAATTTTGCCACATTTTTCAAATCTTATCACATATTACGAAACTATATTTTATTGTTAATTTTACATAATTATAAATTCTTACCAAAGCTCTTCGTTAAAAATTTCCGAGTTTTTGGGTGTTCCTATAGAGCTAGAACATGCCTTATGAGCTTTTAGCCTCCTCCACCATTTAATGAATTTGGCCCCTCAATTAAAAACCTAATCACCTTCTCCATATTTTCTTTTAATAGGGCTTCAGTTTTGTATTTAAAAATTTCTTCAACTCATTTCATAATTAGTTATAATTTTATTGTGATTTTTAATTCTTCTCAATGTGCAAACATTTAAAAAAAATCGCATTATATATGTATTAATACATTTTCTTTATTTGATAATTATTTTTCTACATTTTACACACCGTGGTATATTCAAATATTTTTAAACAATTTTAATGATAACATGCGTTAGAAGTCCTATTACAATAAAAACGAAAATAAAGAAAAACATTACATTTTAAAACGTTATTACCTCTTTAATAACAGGCACTGTAAACGATAATAAAACACTAAGTTAGTTTTAGTGTGTCATCATAAAGCTCAACTGCTTTCAATTGGTATTTAAATTCAGATTATGTAATTTTTAAACTGCATAAATAATATGTTTTGCTCGATATACTACAAATTTTATTTCAATGTAGCAATATTTGTCATCGAATGGTTAACCATGCTCAACGTTATAAACTAATTACTTTAGTAATGTTATGGCCGTAATCGTTTCAGTCAATACAGAAACAAGTAATGCATTAGGTAATATAATAATATTTTTATTACCATACTCATTTTCATAATGTTTGTTTCCATGCAAATCAAAAAAACAAATTACAGCGCTACATGATTAAATTATATATACAAACGCGGGAAGATGAGTCTCATTAGAACAATTTTAAGAAGAAAATTAGGTTTCTCTGGTCTTAGAATTCGAAATAAACATTAGAAGGGGAGGAGAAGACGTACATAAATCTTTTTTGTTGCAGCCGCCTCACCACAAGAGTAATATTTTGTCCACCCCGCGGCAGGACGTTCGCGTTGAATTGAGTTATTATGAGCAGGAAGCGTTGTCGGCCACACGATTTTACATTATATTCTCGAGCGAAAGAAGGGACGTATTAGACGCCGTTATCGCTTTCTTTCATCCTCCCCTGATTACGACTCGCTCGCCAACCCCCAGAACTTCAGCCTATGATCAAAAATGTAAAAAAGAGAAAAAAATTACGATGTAACGAAGGAAAAAAAATCTTCATGCTTACACGATGATTTAGCAGACGATTTTTTTTCGGCAGACGATTTTCTTTTCCCCACGCAGACGATTTTCAATCCATCTCAAGTGGAAAGAGGGCGGGAAAAAATAACTTCGACAGTAATTTTAAGCACAGCTGCCGGTCACAGAGTCGCGCTAATAACTGTAACTTTACAGCCTTTAACTTCGTTTCTTATTTATTTTTTCTTTTTTTTCTTTGAATTCACTGAAACTTTGAAGGACAAAAACTAGACCTTGGATACGATGAGAATTCAATGAGAGTTGCAAGCTAGGTGTATCAATGGGACGGGACGAATGCTTCACCTTTGTTAACTTAACCTCGTCCGACCCCTTCTGTTCAGCAAATGAAATCTATGCTTCCAGTCACACGCGATCGCTTTCATGAACGCCTTTTTTTATGACTTTATAATGTCTTCATTAAAGGAACATTTTCGTTTTCTTTGCTGAAAGTGGGCTGTGACGAATCCCTCATTCGTTGGGTGCCATTCACACCTTCTGCTAAGTTCCAATTTTCTTGAAATTTTTTTCTCTTTTGCAACCGGGTCAACGAAAAAATTTCTTTGAGAAAAACTTTATAACAAATTTTTAAAAATTGTATAACAATAAAAAATAAAATTACATTGATCGTTCTAAGAATATCAGTGAATTTTGTGCAAAGGATCACTCCTTGAAAATACATCGAATTTTTTTACTTTATATTTTTCACAGATCAGTGCATAAATCCAGTCTAAAAAGGATTTTTTGTGCAAAATTCAACCATTTTGTTTGAAATCGGTTTTTTCAGAAGCTAGATCGCTTCTGAGGGTTCTAAGAATTTTAAAAGTATAAAGTAAAAATACAGGGAAAAGATAAAATATTCGTGTATGTATGTAAAAGAGCATGAAATTTCCATTTGTGTTAATCCAATTTCTATTAACAATATTTCATTCATTAAGGTATTTTGAAAATAAAGCAAGCATATGCTTACAAAATGGTTGAAACTAAATGCATGTCCACTTCAATGTATAAAATTTTATTAAAAAATATGGAAAGAAAGAATTTTAAAAAAATTAACGTAACTAAATGGTACCACTCATTTCATAGTAAAGGTGATCGGAATTTCCTTGCATGTCAATTAATTCATATTCTTAAAATTGTACAAGCAAAACCTTTTTAGGCTTCACGAGAGGGCATTCATAATAGCTCAAAAAATCAAATCATTCTTTATAAATCCGTACATGACATTTCAATAAGTGCTCCGGTGGCACCGACAGTTAAGACATCGCTCACGAGCTAGTTGTAGAGCTGTTGAACTTGAGTTCGATCCTGACAGCCGACAAGGTCCTCTCGTTGGCTGTAATGTGGAAGTTTGGAGAGAGGGTACCACATCAGGCGCTGTCCAACTCATCTGACAAGGGTAAAAATTACGTGGCATTCCAACCATGAATGGCCATGGTTGGCTGATGGGGACATTTGAATATAGGTAAACATCTACTTTTAAATTCCATAAAAAAAAGAACATCGAACTCCAGCAAAAGTCCAAATAAAGCAGACATTGATTTATTTATAAAATAACATGAAATTTTGATAAATGTCAGTTCTTTTTCAATTGAAATGCAAGAAATTTCAAAAAGAAAATTTCACGAAGAACTAATTCTTTTAAAGAATTTTATTTATTTGTAAAAATGCTTGAATGAAAACAATAACAACAAATATTTTGTCAACACAATTCTTCTTGCTGAACCTTAATATCGTTAAAATTTACTACTATATAGCAGACAGTGGATGTTTGCAATATGGATGTAATGTTTAACTAATGGGGTTAATGTTTATCTAAGTAATGGATGCAATGTTTAACTAATTTTCGTAACTTTTATATTTGATTACATTATACAATTGAACGGAAACATGGTTTATTTTAATTTGAACATTGTTAAGATTGCAGCAAACTTGCTTCATATTATGATTCAAGGTGCTTATATTATCGGTCGATGTTGAACTGATTTTTCTGAAAGTATTTAAAAGCAAATGTTTAAATATCGAATATCCATGGAATCAAGTATTAGTATAGCATATTAAATTCCTTCATTCAATCACATGTAATGGACTGTGCGAATGCCATTTTTAATAATTATCATAACATTTTATTATATTTATCATTTTATTATTATAAAATGTGATTTTAAAATAAAAAATCTTTTATTTACTGAAAGTACGATGCGACAGATGTACTGCTCACATACACCCATTCTGTTAGATTTGAAACTTTTGAAATTATGGTTACACCTTTTTTTTTTTTTTCTTCTCAATTTTGATTCGCCTAAAACTTTTTTTTTTAAAATAAAAGAATGAAAGAACGAAAAATTTGAAAGGAAATTTCTTTAAAATTTACTTTAGTAAAAAACTAAATTCTGAACTTGGGAAAAAATAGTATACTGCGTAAAAGTATGGTTATTTTAAATTTTTTGTGTTTTTCCCATCTTATTCTGATTATCTCATATAGTATATTCTTTTAAAAAAAACGAAAATTAATTATTTTATAAATATGTCCAATTTAGAACTTTTGAGTAAGTTTACGGTTTAGTGATGAACGAAGTAAAATACTTTTTTCTTGAAATTGTAATACTTTTTTTAATAAAAAAAAATAAGAGAGAAATAAAACAATTTGATGATTAGAACTTAAATCTTTCCACTTCACACACACACACCAAAATAGACAAATAAATAAACAAATAAATAAAAAATATATAAAATAGAAAATTAATAATAAAAATAAATTATTAATTAAAATAAATAAATAAACAAAATAACTTTAACAAAGACAGGTCCTTATGCTCATCATAAATTTAGATGCTTCGGAAAGGGAACCGCTTAAATGATGCAAATTCATTACATGGATCAGTATTTTACCAATATCTGAAGTACATAACCTACATGACATTTATGTTTTATCCGCTTAGAAAAAAATATGTTGTTTTTTTTTTTCGCTGTCAAATCCGTCTCATAAAATTCCCTCGAAATATCTTATTTTTTTACACCATTAACTTACGTGTACTTTATTACTACTAACCCTCAAGTCTAAAAACAAGGGATAAAGAAGAAAAAAAAATAACAAATGATGATTAAAAATCCGTGCTTGGCGCAGAAATGGCGCTGTTTTTTTTTATACTTCTGCCCCGGGACGGAGGAGAGAAAGATCCCCGAGCGGCGACCTCTTCACTTACTTTAACGACTAATGTAATATTTGGACACGCAAAATGAGAAAGATGCTCTCGCGACGCATTTGTCTTTTTGAGGATGGTTAGGTCACTTTTCTTCGAAACACACACTCGGTGAATTAAACTCGGTGATAACCTCAATCCTATCTCCCCCCTCATCCACACACTCAAAACACTTTTATTTTTATGGTTATATGAATTTATTGTTATTCCTCTCAGTTGGCGGAGTTTTCAAAGTGTGATTTTTGTCGCCACGTTTTAAAAAGCTTCGAGTTCTTATTTTCAAGAGCAGAAGTTTCAAACTGCATTTGTTGTATAATATTAAAAAAGAGGATTTTGATCGTTATTTAAATTGGTTTTGCATGTTTTATTTATTTTTATTTTTTATATGCTTTGAGATTCAAAAAAGAGAGCAGACGATTGTTTTGACTAGTCCATTTTTGCTGGCAAAAACAGAAATATAACGATTTTAAAATTAGGGAATAAAGCAAAATTACAAGCACATTTGGAAAAGGTCTTATAAGCTTCTTTGTACAGCATTCGTTTCAGATTTGAATTACAGATTTGAGTTCAGAGTTCTAATTTTTCTTAGTCAGAATTCGATTCAAATTTGAATCTCTGATTTGTCGATTGAGGAATAAGTTTAGCCTTTTACTTCGCATTTTACTTAAATTTGAATCCTGTATTTAACCAACAAAATTTTGATATAACCTCTTATTTAGCATTAGAGTGAAGTTTAAATTCCAAATTTGTCTATACAGTTCTAAATTTAACTCCTTACTCATTATTCGGTTTAAGTTTAGATACCAGGTACTAATTTTAACCACTTATTTAGTATTTGATTCAGATTTCATCTCCCAATTCGGCAATAGATTTGTTTCTCAAGAAGGGCTCATAAGAAAAAAATTCAGATTTTTCAAAAGCAAGTTAAAATATTTAGGGTATGAGAATGTCTTGAGTCGTCCATTGAGAGTTAGGCTCAAAAGCTTCTGTTGAATTAAAATGCTTTTTGAGTTGAGTGCATTTGTTTATGTATGAAATCCGTCTAGATTCAAGAAATGTTGACGAAGGTTGTTGAGTTTAGATACTTTGGACTGTACTTTGGGATTATCCCGTCGAATTGTAAGCGATCGCGAAAGTGCACAAATCCTTTAGCGCCATCACAACGAAAGGCAATTTCCAAAATAAACATTCTAAACACATTAATTTTATCAAATAATAATAATAATAAAATAATAATAACAAGAGAAATGTTTGTAAAAATACGTAATAAAAAAGTGTTATAAAAAGAATCAAAACAAAGTAAAAATCTCTATTTTTTTTATAATCACACATTGGAATATTCTCGAATCTAACCATATATTATAATAAATCATTTCGGGAGTCAAAAAATCCTTGATAGCTTTTAAAGTGCAAGCAAACAAGTCATTATCCTTGTGCAGTCGCCGCCACATAAATTCGCAACGAATCCAAGTGTTTTCAGGTAGTTCTGCGGTGTTGGCGAAGTATAAAATGTACGGTTATTTCTGCAGAAGCCACATTTTGGCGATATAATCGGCTTTGGCAAAAATTTTCGGCGGGATAATGCGTAAGTACGAAAATGATAGACGGGATAATCCCAAAGTACCTTTCTGTCTATGGATATAAACCATTTACTGATAAGGATTAAATGGTTCTGTTAAATGCAAATGCTTAGACTGTAGAAAAAAATCTCGAAACTTTTCTGAATATATGAGGCAGCTACGGATAATGAAATTTCAAAAACTTTTTTGAATATTTCGGAAACCTCGGAATCTGAATAGGCGTAAATGCGATTAATTTTCATACTTTTGAAAATAAAAGAAATGTTTCTCAATTGATCGGAAACATGCTTTTAAATGAAGTTCTCTGAGATTTTTGTCTAGTCAAAATTAGTTTCTGAAATTTTTTTACACTGTAGGGGAAAAAAATCATTCAGTAGAGTTCAAAAACTTCTTTTGAGTTGATTTTTAATGCTTCTGTTGATGCTGATTTCAAATGATTAAGCATGAAAACCATCTGCACCGAAGAGCCATTACATTATGACCACCCTGCTAATAACAAGTAGGACCACCTTTAGCCGTCAAAACTGCTAGCACCCGCCGTGGCATTGATTCCACAAGGTGCTGATAGGTAGTCTGAGGTATCTGGTACCAAGCGCTCACCAACTGGTCCTGCAATTCCCTCACATTGTGAGGGGGTAACGTGGCAGCACGAATTTGGTTTTCCAAGTAGGACCTCAAATGCTCTATTGGATTAAGGTCAGGTGAATTTGGGGGCCAAGACATGACTTGAAAGTCACTGGAATGTTCATCGAACCAATCCATGACGATTCGACCCTTATGGCATGGTGCATTATCCTGTTGGTAAACACCATCCCCCGCAGGAATAACTGTTGCCATGAATGGGTGAACCTGGTCTGCAACTATGCTCAAGTAGCTTACAGATGTCAGGGATTGTTCTATGAGGATTATAGGTACTAATGTGCTCCATGAAAACATTGTTCCTGGGCGAGCCCATTGTTATAGATGGAAGGTGGTCGCAATGTAATGGCTCTTCGGTGTACGAAAAATTAATATTCAGAAGCTTCTGTTAAGGTGTGTTCAAGTAACTCAATTATGTGCAAAAGTTAAAAATTCAAATCCTCTCTTGAGAATGAAGTTTAAATGCTTTTACTGCTACGAATTTGGATTTTTTGTTCAAAAGCATCTATTGGGTTCAAATGTTTTGTAATGAAAATCGTCTATGAAAATTTTCTATTTAATACGATTAAAAAGAGTTGTTTTTAAAAATATATAATGGTTACAAAATAGTCGATTACGATTAAAAAGCAGTTGCTGCAGTTGAAAATTTAGTTGCTTAAGAAAAATGGTGGTACAGATTTGGATGCTAGATTTATATCTGTTGGGTTCAAATGTTTTGGGAGGAAAATCGTCTATGAAACTTTTCCATTGAATACGATTAAAAAGAGTTGTTTTTGAAAGTATATAATGGTTAAAAAATAGTTGATTACGATTAAAAAGCAGTTGCTGCAGTTGAAAATTTAGTTGATTAAGAAAAATGAGGTTACAGATTTGGATGCTGGATTTACACAAATTCAATGTTTATATTATTGTTCATTGACTTTTATAAATTTCATTCAATTAAAAAATTTCAATATTTTTTTTTCTCATAAGAGATATTTTTACTAACCTTTATGTGGCGGAAACACTTATTTTGATCTGTGGCAACGTGAGCAGAAAGAAGTGTTATTAGGAAAAGGATTAAAAGAACGAAATGAGAAAAAGAGAAAAAGAAATCCAACGCCAAAGAAAAGTGGAAGAAAATCGATTAAGCAGCCATTAGTATCCGAAATAAGGGACTAGAAAAGAGAAGAAATTCAAACACGGGGAGAAACGGGAAAAAGCGATCTGTCTTCTAGCGAACAGAGAAGAATTGGCGCGCCAAGATTAAGATCCGATTGTTTGAAACCAGAATCGATTTTAGCGTGGAACGAACGAATTTCTCCTTTAAAGACAGGGAGAGAAAAAACGAATAAAACTGGAAATATATATATATATATGTATAAAAATAAGAAAATTCCAATCCCCCACATAAAAAAAGGTAGAATAAAACTAAACAAACCTCGTGGAAAACTGCCAAAAAAAGAAAAGCGGGGAATTAGATAAAAAAAAATATGTATGCGATCCGAAGATGAGGATAACGTTGATAAGTCGGGTTTTTCGTAGATTTCTATCTAATCCTTCTTTCCTTAACAAAAAAAAAAGAAAGAAATTTTGAAGTGGCTTGTAAGGTAGCATGAATTTTTCAAAATTGATAGTATAAAGCAAGTAAGATTTATGTTTAATGTCAAAAATTTTGATCCTTTCTGTTCATAGTTAAGTATACAAAAATTTCAGTGGAATAATTTCAAAAAAGTTTTTTTTTATTTTTATGAAAAATTGTATAATATCAATTTAAACGTTTCCAACGTTAATCGTTTTCATTTTAACAATGTGACAAAAAATATTTTCACATTCAGTTGCCATTGTATCAATTTAATATGAAAACCTAGTTTTAGTGTTAGTAGGTAAAGATATTTGCTTCGAGATAGAATGTACATGCAAAAAGCAGGAGAATTAATTTTTTTTTATCCATTCCGTAGCAAGTTTCCTGAAATTTTGACGAAATTATTTCGAAGTCTGTTTTTATGAAACATTTTAACAGTTTAATATAGATCAGTGGTTTCCAACTGGCGGCCCGGGGCCCTTATCCAGCCCGCGAAGCCTTTTCTTGTGGCCAGCGAACTAAAATATATTAGTTGTCATTTTTTTGCGGACAATTTTCGAAGAAAATCTATATGGGTTTAAAATACTTTTCCCGTTAATAAAAACCTAATTTCTTCATTTCTGTGAAATTTATCATACCAACGGTGCAAAAAAAATTATTTCTCAGGTTTTGCATCCAAGAAAATATTTATTCAAATACAAAAATAATCTTGTATGTTACTCTTTTTTATTTCACTTTTTTGTATTTAATGAATATAATTTAGCATGTGTGTATCAGAAACTTCCTCGAAGAAATTCTCCTATTTAACTTTTTGAAACCACTCATTTTGGACGAAAATATTTACACACACATTTGAAAATTTTAAATTTAAAATGTAAATATCTATTCTCTGGTGGTTGCAGCAGACAAACCTGAATTTCGTCATTGAGCAATTTGTGTGCTACTATATAAGTTTCAATACCAACCTTTTTAAAGTTTTATATCTTAACAGTTAGATATCTGTTGCACATTAATTGTTTAATACATGGGTGCATATTAAAGTTATTGTTGTCCGAATTTTTTAATATGCAATTAAATATTTTTAAAAATCTGCTTCTTATTTTAACTTGTAATTCAATACTTTTGTTTTGTACATCTTGGTAAAAATCTGACAGTAATATTTAATTCTCCTTCAAACATAAAAGAGTCCTACATAAAATTTTTATAAAGTTGAAGCCGCCATTTGATTTGTGTTTTCAATTGTGGTCCCCGGCCTCATATAAGTTGGAAACTCCTGATATAGATATTTCGACGCTTTAAATACTAAACCAACATTTCGTTTAATTATCCACACTTAGTTTCCATTAAATTTCCTTGAATTGAAAACTTTATTTTACTGTTAGTTTGATAGCACGATTAGTTTAAAAGTAATTGTAGATAGCTCAAAAATTTTGACTATTTTTGTTCATGACTTATGTTTCTGAAAAAGAAAAAAAAATCTTTAGAAAGGGTTTTTTATTTTAGCGGTTTTAACATTCTGAGTATTAAAGCCAAGAAATTTATTACTGCGTACGACCTCCATTACATAATTTTTTTATTTTATCAAAAATCTATTTTTATTGTTAATGAGTGAGGTAGCGTGATTCTTTCGAAATTAATATTTTAAGGTAAGACCGATTTATAATTCTTACCAAAAATTTTCATTCATTCTATTCATTATTAAGTTTACGTAAATTTTGAAGGTATCATCTTAATTTTTTTCTTCTTCTTTTTTTATGTAGAAATTCATTTTTCATCAATTTCGGCATCCTAACTTCACAAGCCAGCAATTCTAACTCTAAAATACATTTTGTCTCCGATTAATAAACTTAAAAATCTAATTTTGTGAGGTGGGATGATTGCTTTAAAATTGTAAGAAAAATTTATATTTCCTCTTAAAATTTCAATTTTTTTCTGTTTACAGAATTTTTTTTAAATTTTAAAATATTCATTTCAGTTTTTATTTTTTCTGAAAAATTTAACAGCATAATTCTGACTTTTAAATTAAAGAATTCAATATTTTTTAACAATCAAATACAATTGGTTTGCTTTTAAGAAGCTTGTTTGAAAATCTAACTGAAATGTTAACAAGTGACATATGCTAGCTACCTATTTTATTTCTATTCGTTTTTACTACCGTCATTCGGGGCTACTTTGTGCAGCGGGGGCTACTTTGTGCAAATTCGAATTTGGCATTTTTCAAGTGCTGCTATTCAGTATTATGTTTATTTCACGTTAAAAATGTGTGGAATTTGAAGATAGAAGTCTCTTCTATTACTACAAACATTTTTTCTAATTTTAAAACAATCTCAGAGTGTGTTTCGTTCATCCAATGCCAACAACTTTCCGAGGACGTCGGATGTCGAAAAGTGTGCGTGGAAACTTTAGCTGTGAAATGCAAAGACGTTGATAAAAAAATTGTCGTAAATACAAAATTTTTTATTTATATATTAATAAACAATTATATCATGTTAGCGTTAAAAAAATTAGAAAATTAATAACAAATAAATGGAAAATGAAAAAAAATGCATTTTGGGGCTACTTTGTGCAAAGTTTCATTCGTTTTTTTTTTCGACAGAAAAATGGTCAGACGTTATAAAAAAATACCTGGAACGAGAAACTACCATGATTACACTTTAGAAAAGCTGCAACAATGTTTGCAAGCAGTTGTTGGTGGTATGTCGATCGCAGAAGCTTCTCGGAAGTACAAAATCCACAGAAATACTATCTCTAATAAAATTCACAAGAAACACGTGAAACTTCCTGGTAAACTATTATTTTTCTTCTACAAAGATTTTTCTAATGACTTAATCAAACGATTTAACACATAAAAATATATTTTATAGGACATCGGGTAATTTTGACAGAAACTGAAGAGCAAGTTCTGTCATGTTCATTCAAGCATGTTATGTTCAAATTTAACAATATTATAAATGTTAATGAATATGTAATAATTATTATTTTTAAAATTTCATCCATTTCAATGTTTAAAAATGTATATGGTTTTCTTTTGTTTAAACTCAAATGTTTTGAAATAAACATTCTTTTTAAGAAAAAAATTCTTCAAAAAAATGGTTTTTTAACGCTGAAAATTATTTTCAAACTAATATCTTTACATATCTTGATGTTTTTGTCTTTAAAAATGTCAACAATTAACTTTTTTAACAATTTTATATCAATATTTTACTAAAAACATGATTATTAAACTGAATTCCTATCGCTGCACAAAGTAGCCCCATTTGGGGGCTACTTTGTGCAAGGTATGTTTTGACTTATTACTCGTAAATATTACATACAAATAATGCAAATATTTATCAAATTCACTCGTCTGAGTCCAGTTATGAATATAATATCGATAAATTTTACTAAAGTTTGAACTAACATAGTTTTTTTACATGTCAAAGTTCAAAAACTGCGAAATCCTGCACAAAGTAGCCCCGAATGACGGTTGCCCCCCCCCCATATAAAGGTACTTATTGAAATAGATTCTTCATAGTATTAAGTACGTATGACGTCAAATATATAAGATTCAAAAATTATCTTGTCTGAGTTGGGTGCAATATTATATAAACAGATATGAGAACCTATATTTTTTATCCTAGTTTTCTTACTGAACTATTCTATTAAAGGATGGAGTACAATAAAGAAAAAAAGTTTAATCGCGAAAATCTTTGACACAACTATCGAAAACTTGTATTATTTCTCTAAAAATTTTATCTTTATCATTTTTATTCAAAAATCTTCGAATGTTTTCGATAATTTATGATTCTTTAGAGTTTCTTTTTAGAATCTGATACTTCCTTCACCAACAAAACGAACATATTGATTTTTTAATTCATTCGAAAGGCATAATTTCAACGAGCAACCACCCCTCTTTGGAAGAATCTTTAATCAATTCCTTTCAGAGCAAGTATTTCAACAGCATAAATGCCCGGATGATTACCACTCAAATTAACTCGTCTCACGAGCTCAGAATGAGATGCATTATGAGTATTTAAGGTATCATATTCAACGCCTAAGATTCCCTTAATTGTGGGAAAGAAGACGATATTTATTATTTTTAACGCCCCCTTCTAGACCCCTTTCGGAAGATGAGATGGCATATCGAGGGAAGTACTATGACGGCTATGATTATTTAATAATCATTTAATTATGCAGAATTAATGTCTTTTTGTATTTTTTTAATAGAAAATATTTTTTAAGTGTTATTATCGATTTTGTTACTTATTTCAAAATTCAAATTTATGTCAGGTTATTTTGAGTAATTTTTGATGTGAATTTGATAACTTCTTTTGATTTTGAGCATGAGAAACCTCGTCTGCTTGTCTTAAACATAAAAAATTGACCAAGATTCTTTAATATTGATTTTATCGGGAAATATTAAGGCATTTTGAAACATAAAATACTTAAGTGATATTATCAATTTTGTTATTTAATTCAAAATTCACATTTGTCAGGTAATTATGAGTAATTTTTGACTGTAGCTGTTTGACTGTTCAGGAAATGATTTTGAGTATGAGAAATAAGGCTTATACAGAAAAAGAAATTGGCTATGATTTTTTAAATAATGATTTAATGATACAGTATTAACGAATTTTTAAATGTAAAAGGCTTTTATTCGCTAAAATATTATTTAATACTAATTAAACTAAAAATATTACATGCATAGAATCTTTTGAAAATATTTTTTTCAGACAATAAATTTCGGAAATGGCTAACAGCAGTAGGAAGTGCGGTAACCATGCGTTTATTTATATTTCTTCCTCCAAATTCAGATTTTTCTTTTTTAAATCTGTTCAACCACGTTTAAGACAATTTAAGTATGGAACGGATGATTTAATTTCAGACACATTTTTTTTATTACAGTTCTTTCAAATACTTTTGTGTACTTTTTTACTTTTTTACTGATAAAATTTTCTTTAATTCGGTTTTTGAAAAAAAAAAAAAAAAAAAAAAGAAACATTAACGGGGTGGAGAAAAGAAGACAAATTTTCTCGTATTAAACGTTTATTAATTATTCGTTAGCGTTATTTTAAAGAGTGTTAAATGACGAAATCTTTAAAAGCCAAACCACATATTGTTTCGAATATAATTATTTTGTTTTTATAAATAAATTAATCTTGCAACACAATTCAAATTTTTAATAAGTGAATTTTTGCATATATATAAAGAGGCTGTGTTTATGTCAGGTTCGAAAATTTTACTCTTAGTTTGTCGTAATATATATATATATATATATATATATATATATATATATATATATATATATATATATATATATATATATATATATATATATATATATATATATATATATATATATATATATATATATATATATATATATATATATATACATATGCACTATCTCAAGCAGAAATTGCAATCCCCATGCTGCTATTCTTTCTTTCTTTTTTTTTGACAGTTGCGGTTACTCATTTTAGATTTCCCTGTCGTTCCGAAATAGCGACATCGTCTCGAAGGGAGCTTGTTACTAATGAAAAACAACCAACTAAATTCATCTGTCTTTGCAGAAAACATACACAGTAAGTCAAGTCTAGTAGAGCTCAGCATTCATTTTCAAATCTTTATTTTACCTCCGCAACTGAGAGTTTCAATACTCAATATAGCGGTGTTTATAATCGTTTATATAAATAAAGCAGAATGTTTATCTGTGTGTGTACGTGCCTTACTCAAATACGCAATTCTGAACAGATCCGCATCTAATTTGGTATACATCTCGATAAAAGACATAGCGGACCTAACTCTCTACTTTAAAACACCCTCTGAGCTCACGCTACATCACAAAAAAAAATATTTTCTATATTATTAGATAATATGAGTGATTTGCTAGACTGGCAGCTCTAATTAATCAAAAATTAATTATATCACGCGTTTTCATGAATTATTTATTTTTGCTTCCTATTTTATGTTACCACAAGTAAAATCAACGTTTATAATTGGGTACTTGCACTTCAAGAAGACCACACATGTGATCTATGACGTCACCAAAGGCCGATCGTTTAGAAGCAAGTGTCGCCTCACACAATATATTTATTAAAAAATAATTCTTTCTCGTCTTCGTCTTTTGCTTAACTTAGATTTATTATTTGTTTATGTATTTTATTATAACCATGATATATTTTTGTTTTGCGTACCTGGCAACTACGATGCATAATTAGTTTGTTTGTGTTCAACATGGCTTCATGTCTGTCTTTGTGTTAAGTAAGAAATATATTGTGAAAGAATCTTCGTGTAAGAATACAGAATGTATCATTTTAAATAATTGATGCCTGACAGGATTTGCTTACTCGAAATAGAATGAAAAGAACAGTTATTATCGTAAACAAATGCCACGTTTCAACAACCAATCACGATCGTGATACCCTCACTACGTCACTTGTAGGTTCCCCATTTCTCCATGCATAGATGACGTCACCGAATCCGTATTTTAAAAGTCATATGAAATCACTTGTTTCATATGCTTTTAAACCGTGTCTCTATAAACTTAAATAACGGAAATTTAAGAACTGATGTTATAAAAATGAGGTTATCTATTAAGCCCTGAGAAAACTGTGGTAAACTCTGAATATTACTGATTAAGTGTTACTACATGAATTGTTAATCTTTCTTTGGGTGAGTTGAACTTCTAAGTCATATTATGGTATCTCTAATTGTATGAAGCTGAACTGGAATATGCAACAAATTACAAAAAATGAAAGTTGTGTATTAGGGACCATGAATATATTAGGGACCATGAATAAGTACCGACAAGTACTTTCACCAAAAATTGTCGTAAAAATATTAGGGTTGAAAAGTATTAATTATATTCGAAAATTATAATTAATTTCGATAGGTACAAATTGAAGTAAAAAAGTTTAGTATTAAAACGCTAAATTAAATGAGAAGAGTAACTTATTTATATGCATTTGCATGTGAGAACAGTAAAAAACTTCCATATTGTCTTTGATGCTAATGATATTTAATTATATTCTGTTGTAGGTTTTAATTGGGAAAAAACAAGTTTTCAACTAAAAGGTGAAGTTAGTGGAACTCATTCATCTTAGAAAATCAGAAAAAAAATTTATGTTATTATTAACTCCAATAATACTTCATTAATTTAAAAAAAAATATTATACCAGGATGTCTATTATGGTACTCTGTAAAAAAGTTTTTCATGGTCCATCAAACGACTTAAATAAAGAAGGAAATTATTGAATATGGTAAGTTTTCTCTACCAGAAGTTGGTCTGGAGCAATAGCATAATGTCAATTGATACTGAGTATAGTAAATCTTTTTTTTTTCTTTTTTTTTTACCCATTTCAAAATGGGTGTTGTTTTGGGCTTGACGGCAGGCGCACCTTATTCGGACGTCATCACACTTTTTGAACTGTTTTCAAGAGTAATAGTAAACAGTGCGCATGAGTCGTCATTGCATGCGTTGCTATGGCGTCCGCTGCTGCTTGATAATTTTTTCAGAATTTTTTTTTCTAACTTGCCGTCTTCTTTGGCATACGTGTCATCATACTACCGGGCAAAAATATAGCACAAGATTAGGAAAAACAATATGGTCTCTGGTTTAATATATTGTATAAAAATGTTTATTTCCTGTCTTTTATTAAACTAAGGCATTAACTATCACATGAAAAGCTTCTTTTATTGTAACTCTAATCAGTATTTTTTTATACGAATTCTCAGAGAATGTTACAAAGAAGACATGCTCTTCCACAAATAAAATTAGTTTCATGGTCCTTTCAAATATAAATGAGTATTTTGGAAAAACAAAAATAATTCTTCATTTCTTTGCGGCCTGTTTTTCTTTTTAATTACCTAAAACAATATTAATTATTATTCATTCAATTTTAAGTATTCAGTGCAATATTGTTATATTGAACACTTCTTGCATTTGAGACGAAACTTTGTATTAATAACGATTTCAACTTATAAATTTTAGAAGAAAACGTAGTAAATGTTTCTTTTAGAATTCTTTTTTTCATTTTTAATATTATTGTTCATTAAGTTGGTGAGTTTATTTTTGAGATATGGGACCAGAGAGCTCCCATAAATACTTCTTGAGTTGTGAATAAAAGAGAATTCAATCATGTGATTGATATTTTTGATTTTATTGTTTTAATTAAGAATCAGAAATTCTAACCTACAGTTCAAACTAGATCGTTTTCAATACTAATCCAGGTGAATATCACAAATGAAGAGGATCCCAAACTGATTGACACGGTCCCAAAGGTTAGAGTTGACACAAGGAAAAAGAATTAGACAACAAGCATTTTGCCGATGGGTAACCTGTGATAACCTTTCGGCCATCACAATTTTTATTTTCTTTTATTTATATTATTTCAGCGTTTTTTAATTTCCTATTCTTTTTTTTTTTTCTTTCAAGTTACTGATGTTTTCGTGGCACTCTTTGTTTAAAGCCTATCCACCACGACAAGGTGGTGCCACATCGGATAGGATCGGTTTTTAATTGACCTGCCAAAAACCGTATAAAAAGCAGACAGTGATTCGATTTTTAATTGTCCTTTGGCCAAAAATCGTGTAAAATGCAATCAATAATTTGGTTTTTAATTGTCTTAAAGCCAAAAACCACAGAAAAAGCAACTGCAAGAGAAGGTCAGCTTTTAGTAGGCAACCTTCCTCCTCCTCTTTCTTGGAGGTTGTCCAGACACAACATAAGCCCATGGGAAACCCTCATGGTAACACACACCCTGATCAGCTGGACATCTTTTCCTCTTTGTGCCAGACCGAGTCTGCACAAAGTCAGTTGCAGGTGAATAAGATTCTTCACCCTGTTCATCGATGGTAGCTGAACAGCAACTGAGATTCGAAAAGAACTTGCAGATCTTTTTGGACCACTTCATTATTTCAGTGGATATTTTAAACACTTTTTGAAAAGAGGTAAATAAGAACAAGTTTATCGCACCACTGTCAAAATGGAAATGACAAAAAAAATTAAGTTCTCATTATTACCTTTTTCAGTGTTTAAAAAAGGTATTGTTGAGATTGAAGAAAAAGAAAGTAGTTATGTTAATAACGACTCTAAACAATGACGTACTGTATTGTTTAAATAAAATTCGACGCTACATTGTTATACATTAAAATAGGTATGTGTGCGTGGAGGTTCAATAAAATGAAAAAACGTTGATTATTAATGGAGGATAGTGTATCGTGAAAATAGATTTGTTGACACCATTGCGTATCTAATTTTACTGTTATTATAAATTATAGTACTATTGAATAAATAAAAAAATGTGCCGGCATAAAGTAGTGTAAAAATCATTTTTGGTGAAGGGAAACATTTAGTGAGGTACTAAATGTTTCCCTTCGAAAGTTCAAAAGGTGTAAACTTGTTGTCAATATTTTTTTGTGTTAAGATACAAAAAAATGCTTTAAAGTTGCATAAAGTTTATTTATTTATTTTTGTATTATTATTTTTTTTTTGAAGGGATGAACTTTTAAAAAGTTTTTTATTTATCGGGAGGTACATCGGGAAATACAATAAGTAATATAATTTTTTTTTTTTTTAATTCATTTTGTTTTAGCTTACTTAATTTTGCCTGCATACGTGCTTCGGTTTTGTGTCTGATTTCGTAGTGTTAATTAATGCCATTTATTGATTGTTTACTTATTTTTTCCCACAGGAGATTATACGGAGAAAAGTTTTGGTAAAATTATATACTATATATGGTAATAACATTTCTGGTTAAGAAAGAAATTATAATTCTGGCTAATAAAACAAAAATAAACGGAATTACTACCATTAATTTGATCATTTTTCCGTTCATATTGTAACAGTTTACCGGAAGTTCTGGTTTTCAAAATTATATTTCTAATTATCACAAATTTTAAAAAAAATACGAAACTGAATAAACGAATAAATGGTTTTTATGCCATACTCTAAGGTATCATGATGAAGTTACCAAATTTTATCACATATTATAGACCCAGTTTCAGGGTTAATTTTATCAAAATCATCACCAAAATGCTTCGGTAAAAATTGTCCATCTTTTTGGTGTTCCCATAGAGCCAGAAACACGGTACATTTTACCATAATCTAGTAGTTTTGACCGTACTTTTTATCTCAGTGTACGGAAAACGGATATTTAATTAGTTGTTAAATAAAATAGTAATAAATTATTAAAAATTATTTTTTATATGATATTATCTTTGGATCAACGAATGTAAATTTTTTTAAATGTCTTAATGTAAAATTTTTGATTCGCTGAAAAAATTCTCGAGATTCAGGATTTTACCCAAAAAATAAACATTAAGGTGTCCAAAGCTTTGATCGCTTTCCTAACCAAAGTATTAGCAACATGTTTACAAGCTCCGTTATATTGATTTATAAAATATTTTTTAATTACATTAACAATGAGCAACACTTATAGAGCAAAAATGCCAGAATGGAAATGCGTCAACTATAAAATATTTTCACTTCCCCCAAATATTGAGACCCGAAACACAGACTGTTGTGGCAATGTTTCACTTAACACGCTGATAACTTTACTATCAATAGACTTAGAAAAAAAAATTAAAAAAAGAAAAGAAACATTTTCTGCGTCTAAATTTTAGGATTCTAATATTCAATTCCAAAAATTAGGAGTGGCAGTTGTCCAATTTTTAAGTGGGACAAAATTAAAGCACTTAGTCACAGTACTTCTCAAAGTTTAACTCATGATAAAATGAATTTTTGAAGCTTGCTAAACAGATTAATCTCTTTCTTGTTTTTACCTTTAATGAATATAAATCGATAATGATTGATGAAAATTTTAAGAAATATTGAGTGGACTTTTAGAGATTTCCAACTATTGAAGAGGTATAAGTAACTTGAGAAATTTTAATAAATACCATATATGCTAATATAGGTATCAAGGAACCAACTAGTACTGTAATTATAAGTTTTTTGCTGTACTCAAAAAAAATAAGTGCTGGAGAAAATTGCCTGATATGGAAAATTTTTAAATTTGAGTAGGCTTCATAAAGCAACAACATCATTAAGAAGGAATTCAGTTAATCTTTATTTTAGTAGGATGTACAGTCCGCAAAAAAAAAAACGAATCACCCTGAATAACTTTCGTTCTAATGATCGGATTTTCACGAACTAAGTGTCAATCTTAATGGTTCCTGGGGGTGACCTCAAATATGCTAATTAATTAGTGCTAACTATTAATTAAGTTACGAAATCAGACACAAAAACGTACTTTCTCTGAATAAACATGCATTTTTTTTTGCATATTTGGATTTCTTATCTTCAAAATATAGGGGGTAGCCGCAATCTGGGAAATGTGGTCCCCATAGTTTGGTCAGGAGAGCGATTCAAAGTTCGTACCCCTTAATGTTAATTTCGCTTTTTGCGTTTTCAGTCATATTTTCAAAACTAATGAAGCAATTCAAAAAAAATTGCACCCACTCATAAGACTCATTTACCCAAAGATAATTTCATGCAAAAAATAATTTTTAATAATTATTTATTATTTTTTATTATTTAATTAAAGTGAGGATGAAAAAATATTGAATTATAAGGTATGAATTTTTTTATACCATATTAATCTACATATTTTTCAATTGAAAAATCTAAAGTTTCAACTGTTTTTATTTATTAGAAGCTGAGAAAAATTAAAATTAATTATTTTTAAAAAAATAATTTGGCGACAATAAAGAAATAACTAATTGGGGCGATTAATATTAAAATGTGATAAACTTGGGAGGAACTTGACTTCGCGCGCGTAGTGTAAAATTTCATTCATATTTTTTTTCGCTAATAATCGTTTGCTAATCTTTTTATTTTTATTTCTTTCACACTATAAAATACGATGTTTCTTTTTTAGTCATTTAATAATTTATTTGCAATTTAGTAAAGAATTTTGAATAAAAAACACTTTATTCAACAAATGTCTAGTTTTAAAAAAGCGTGCTTCTGATAGAATACACCAGATTGTGCTTATTTAATATAGGGGGTAGCCGCAATCTGGGAAATGTGGTCCCCATAGTTTGGTCAGGAGAGCGATTCAAAGTTCGTACCCCTTAATGTTAATTTCGCTTTTTGCGTTTTCAGTCATATTTTCAAAACTAATGAAGCAATTCAAAAAAAATTGCACCCACTCATAAGACTCATTTACCCAAAGATAATTTCATGCAAAAAATAATTTTTAATAATTATTTATTATTTTTTATTATTTAATTAAAGTGAGGATGAAAAAATATTGAATTATAAGGTATGAATTTTTTTATACCATATTAATCTACATATTTTTCAATTGAAAAATCTAAAGTTTCAACTGTTTTTATTTATTAGAAGCTGAGAAAAATTAAAATTAATTATTTTTAAAAAAATAATTTGGCGACAATAAAGAAATAACTAATTGGGGCGATTAATATTAAAATGTGATAAACTTGGGAGGAACTTGACTTCGCGCGCGTAGTGTAAAATTTCATTCATATTTTTTTCGCTAATAATCGTTTGCTAATCTTTTTATTTTTATTTCTTTCACACTATAAAATACGATGTTTCTTTTTTAGTCATTTAATAATTTATTTGCAATTTAGTAAAGAATTTTGAATAAAAAACACTTTATTCAACAAATGTCTAGTTTTAAAAAAGCGTGCTTCTGATAGAATACACCAGATTGTGCTTATTTAATGTGATTATTTTTTATTTTTTTTATTTTGTTTTTCAATAACTGATACAATTTCAATAATATACATACGTATGCATAGATTTGGAATAATATATTTATCAATTTCTTGAATATATATTTTATAAATATTAATAAAAATACGTAGTCAACATTTTTAAACATCTCTCACAACATCGCAAATTTCTCAACATCTTATAGGGTAAACTAAACAATGAAGGAACGCTTAAGCTTGGCTTGCCTTTAAAAAAATTCATAAAAATTTCAAAATTTGTAATTTTAGCTAAATGATGGTTTCGACATATTTGTTATTAAATGCAAATTATGTAAAAAAAGTTAGATAACTTACATAATATTGTTTTAAGCTTTTGGTGGTTTAAATAATAAGTAGTAAGATGACCAAGTGAAGGAACAGCTCTAACCACTGAATAAACACTAAATTTTCCAGAGAATGAACACTTAATTTTGATAATGTTTGATGCTCGTTAGGAATCCATAGGCCACACAAATGTCTAAAAACAAGATTTTTCTTGGAATTACGACATATAACCATAGTTAATGTGGAAAATTTTACTTTTTTTTCAGTCATGGAATGGAAAGTAAAATATGTTTGAATACATAATTTTAAAAAATGTTTTTCATTTTTTTCTCACAGTTTAATAGTCCGTTCTAAATTGTGAATGTTTATCATTGTGTAATCTGATGGTGTTTTTATTATTATTATAATTCGATCATTTTTTTGTTTAATCTTTTCCTCATATTTTTTAAGCTTTGTTTAAAATCTTTTTAAGTATTTTTTTTCTCTTCGTCATGAGTAATTTATTTCTTTTCTTTTGATTTAACCTTCCTCTTTTTTCCAAATTTTTGGCCAATGTAAATGTATCTTCGAAATTTCGTTTGATTTTCCAGTTCCATTTCCAGAATTCCTCACTGGATAATAAATGAGAAAAAGGAGTTTCGAAGTTTGAGTAAAACCCACCTCTCATTGACTTATATCTCTTCTAGTAGTTACTCTAGTAGTTACTATCTTATCTAGTAGTTACTTATGAAACCAATCGTTTTTGCAACTAACAATGCCTCAAGAGGACTTATCTCAAAATCGGTTTTCAAGATACTTTCATTATTAATGTTAGTTGTCTCAGCTTTAGAGCCAAAATTTGATTATACAATTGTTCTTTTTGAAATAAATTCTTCAATATTGAGAAAAGCGCAGGCTATTGGATATTTGGGAGATTAAACTTTTCTGTCAATGTTCCTTTAAAAATCTGCAACATAACTTGTGAGATTTCCTTCTCAAGCTTCTGAAGAAATAGCGCATCGTTACTCTCGAAGCATGTGTTTTGTTGATAAGTTGTCTTGCTCATTAACTCTTGGTGTCTGTTTTGCATGCATTTGTTACAGTCAACGTTTTCTACATCGAATGAAAAAATATCGCATTTCATAAAAGCATTTTAACTTCATCAGTTGATGCCTCAAATCTTATTTAAAAATGGATGTAAAATTTTCTAGACATATTGTTTTACAATTCTTTTGTTTTCAAGATCTAACGAGATTTCCAAGAATTACGTAGAAAACTAAACCAGAAAATTTGTTTTGAGGAACAAAACTTGCTCAGTTTCAAATTGATATGAGATTTATACCTATCCAGAAGAAGCAAAATTAGGAATTTGATTGCATTTTTAATTAGCCATGGGTAGAAACATTTGCAATATATTTGTAAAATGTTGCTGCGGTCATCGTTTCATTTCATGAATAGCTTTTTCCAATGAAATATGTAGCAGGGACTGATTCTGTAATATCTCTACGAATTCTTCTGTAAGGAAAAACTACCAAGGGAGGTACTTTTTCTTTCCTAGGTACTTTAGAATATAAATCCTTATAACTTTTAAGCAATCACTTTATAAAAGGATGCCAGGGCTACTTCCCTCCTAAAGATTCTCTGAAGTTCTTAAAACCAGTATTTCGAATATTATTCTCTAAGGGAAGTTTTGCCTTTTGAAATTATCTTCGCATTGCACTGAGTTATCGGTGGATGTCACCTTAAAAAAACTTCACCCATTTTTCACCTAGATAATTGTCTTTAAATGGATTTTTCCTACCAGTTCCCGTTAGGACATTAAAGACGGCAATAGGATAATAATTTAGCTAATTATTGGCACAAAATCCTGCAAAGATTCCATTCAAGCTTTTATTATTATATTTAGTTGTTATATTTAGTTAATAAACATAGGTTATTAAGGAGTCTAAGGTATGATGTAATAACTAATCACTACATTTATAAAGATAAATAATAAATTAATTATTATTATAATTCTTTAAATAAATTTAGCAATTAAATTTGCATATTTAAATGAAATAGTTTTAGGAACTATTCATACAACATTTAACTGAATTTTAGGAGTCCTCTATGTCGCTGAACTACTAATTATCCAAGTAAAATCATATTTCACACATACTATTCATTCACTGGGAAATCTATTCTCAGTGAAGGAACATGCCTGTTCCTTCACTGGTTAGAAGTTGTTGTTTTTTTTATTTTTAACATAATTTTGATTTATAATATGACAAAAGGTACAAGAAAATTAAAATGTTTCTTTTATTTTCATTAACTTGAAAAAATCCCAGTAAAGGAACACTTGTTTATACATTGGTTTTTCATCGTTCTGTAATCCAGTTAATAAACACCCCCTAATCTCAGTACTTGCTTATGTTATGATGCTTAAAATAAATAAAACGTAACTTCAATGACCATATTTTGAATTCTTTTTTTCACAATGAAAAGAAAAAGCATTATTATATGCAATTAATTGTAGTTTAAACGGATAACAACAAACACTGACCTTATAATTTTGTCAAAGAAACAAGGCGTTGAACAGATACTAACAAATTCAAAACTTTTTCCAGAGAAGACTCAAAGACCAGATAACTAAATGCATTGTTAAAGGACTTCCTATTGTTAGGTAGTAAGCTACTCTTACCAATCAATCTAAATTAAAACGTTTAAAATCTTATTTCTAAGAAATATCTATGAAATGCTCCTTCATTTGTTGGTTAACCCTATATCATCCTAATCTTAAAAGAAATTTCCGGAAGTGTATCGCAGAACTATTTTACCAACTATTTAATAAAATTTTAACATTTTAAAATTCTTATTCTTTTCCATTTTACGTTTATTATTTCTTCATTAATATACTAATAATTTTTTTAGAACTTTAATTTAGATTTTCTTTAATTTAGGTTTCCTTTTCAAATTATAGTCAAGTTTTTTTTAAAGAATTATTGTCTGCTAGCTAAGAATAAAACCTTGTTAAGAAATTAAAAACATTCAGCTGTTTAAAATTATTTAATGCAAAACAGCTGATTATTTACTTAGCATACTATTTTTTTGAAAAAAGAATATAAATTATTGATTGTCTTTTTTTTTTGTTTCTTGTGACTTCAATTTAGATTATCTAAAATAGTGTTGATGTTTTATAAGTCACTACAAAGAGGATAAAGATACCGAACATAAAAAGCTGTGGAATACGTAGCCAATTTTTTTAGTGTCTTAAAATATCTCAGTATCTTAAATGTCGTCCTACTATCTTAGTTGTGAAATTAAATTTTTAATTATCTGACCACGTGTGATTCACTAATTATTTCATTATATCTTTTACTCTTTATGATACTAAGTAGATTTTTTTTCTGATAATATACTAAACTATTTTGTTGAATTTTTTACTTTAGCATGATTTCCAATATATTATTGTAGTATAATGTGTTATCAGGAAAACGCCTTATTTTGTTAATCAGGAAATACTAAAAATTGAAATTTGTAAGGATTCCGAAGCTGTGCACACAATACACAATTTCCGACCTTATTTTAATAAAAAAAAAATTTAAAAAAAAACGTGGCAAGTAGGCTAACATACCTTTTACAGAAACTGTTAAAACTAATTTTTCCTATATTTCGTCAAAAGAGGATAAGAATGATATTGCTCCAAGGGACCTACTCAATAATTTCGCTATTTCCAGAATGAAATCTGTTTGATCGAAACATATTATTCCTTGAAAATTACACGAGGGAAAAATTAACTTTTATTATTTATCTAAGCTTATTCCATTTATTTAATGATAGCGGTATTAAGGTTAAGGATATGCGTTGGAAGCTCCGTTTATTATTATACTATAAATGCATTAAATCGTGTAGCTTGAATAATTTATTTTAAGTAAATTATTTAATAATTTTAAGCAAATAAGGGTGTAAAAATAAACTCGATCGAAATACTCCGTAAGTATACCCTGAAATATATGTAGAATAAACTTTGGAATCGATATATAAAAAATACCTTTTCAAACAACTTCTAGTAGGACGGAAGCGCTAACTTGTTTAAAAAAGTTGTCCTTGTTACTATTTAATTTCGATTCCTGGTACTAGGGGACATTCCATTTTCACATTCGACTTTTGAAATTTCAATTGTAAACGGAATTTTTTTATGACCTTAAACTAAAATGTTAAGGATTGCAGCAAAAAAAAAAAATTTTTTTTTACTGCATTAATTTTTTTAAAAAGTAGTGAATTATTATTTTTTCAATCTAAGAACCTGTGCCTATAACATATGTAAAACTTATTATAATATCGAGTGAAATAATTTAATATGTTGTGTAACTAAATGGATAATCCCAAGAAACTGAATCGAAAATATAAAAACTTCATTGATTTAAAAAAATAATAGATGATAATAAAAATAGACATGTTTTGAGCGTCCAATAATAAAAGTCACAAGTTATCCAAGCCTGACAAGTCTTGAGAATGGGCGATTATATTTGAAAACTCGAAACATGTCGACTTTTACTTCCCTCTTCATATGTTTTGAAGCCAGTTGAGTTTTTATCGTCAATTATACTGTTTTACATTTGGGTCTTGATCATTATTTTGATAAGGATTTTACACTAGTTAAAGTAAACATATGCATTTTAATATTTTATCAGGATTCATATGATCTTTAAAAATGTAAGAACATCAATATTGTAAAAGTTATATTTAACTTAAAAATTAACATTTTGACACCAGATATTTTGAGTTAATGAAATTAAATATTTTATCTCTTAAGTTTTTGTGCCCCCATTTCAGTATCTTAAGGATCTTACGAGCTCTGTTTAAAAAGAGATCATCAGATATATATAAGAAAGCAAAAATAACCATAGTAGCAGTATTTGGTGGTAAATGTAGCTTATCGTAATTGAAGAATATGCTGTGCGACATTTTATGGTGAATTTGCGAACGTATAAGTTTCAGAATGTATCGAAACATGAGGATGCTATTTGCTAATCATCTTTATCCAAAGAAAACGATGTAACCTAAATATCTAGTAGAATGAAGCGATTTTTTAAGCAATGAATCCTACAATTTGCAACATATTATTTCAATATCTTATTCTTAAACATAACATATTTCAATCTTTTTAAAATGCCACTAAACATTCAGCAATTCCTTGAGTTATAGAAAAAAGAAATATCGTAAATTATAGAAAGCCTTGTGAATGTGCATTAGAATTATTATACAATCTACATTTTATTTTTCAAGCACTTTTTTTTTCTTCAAACTTTCTTGCCTAGAAGACTCGATTAAAACTGTAAAAATGATTATCCCTAAAATTTTGTATATAGCTATAATAAGTTATGCTCCTTTTATTTTAGTATAAAATCCTCGAATAAATGTAGTAAAAACAGTCTAATCTAAATAATATCAGATAAAAAGTTCATGTATTTAAATTCTAAAAACTATCATAAATAATTTATAAATCGATTCAAATTTACTTTTCAAAGGAGATTAAAATAATATTTTTTTTGCTTTTTGGACAGAAATCCCCTAAAAAAATTGTTTATGGCCTAGAAACTTCGAGATATTTTCTATTAACAATAAATTAAGCCCCTCCGAGCAATCACTGAACAGTATTTCAATTTTTTTACTATCAGAGTTTGGTTGCGTAGCAACCTAGTAAAATTAAGCACTCCTCTTTTGAATTAGTCAATGGGTTATCTTAAAATATTTATTTGCGCAGGCGACTTTTTTTGGCGGTTTTCTGGACTATCGCCAAATATATAAACCTTTATTGCGGCCCAATTTACCACCCAATTTTTTTAAAATTTTGTCTACCCCCACTAATTCAAGGGTCTAGATTCCAAATATGTAAAAAAAAATATATGTTTATTCAGAGAAAGTACGTTTTTGTGTCTGATTTCGTAACTTAATTAATAGTTAGCACTAATTAATTAACATATTTGAGGTCACCCCCAGGTACCATTAAGATTGACACTTAGTTCGTGAAAATCCGATCATTAGAACGAAAATTATTCAGGGTGATTCGTTTTTTTTTTTGCGGACTGTACTTCCGATAAACAAGGAATAAACTGTCAAAAGTAATCTCATAAATAATAAGAAGAGTCATAATAAGAAGAATAATAAGAGTCATAAATAATAAGAATTATTTTTAAAAAAAATGGAACTATTGAACTTTAATTAATTGCCTCAGCATATAACTCCCATTTCAATTTTGTACAAGATTTCGTAGTGTTGATTAGTACCAGTACTTGTACCAGATTAATAATTTTTTTTTAGCCCGTGCGAAGAAAGAGTATTCAGATAATCATCAATAAATTTCAGTAAACATAGTACCCTATTCTTCCCAATTTCAAATAAAATTAAGTTTTTCGGAGAAGAAAAAAATTAAAAATGACTATACAGTAACACGAACTTAGAATGAAATATGAATGTCTGCGAGACAAGAGAATTCGAAAATAATCTTCTTTTGCGGGTCAGAACCTCACAGATAGTAATTCCATTCTACAGACTTGTTTCTTGCGGCTTATAACATGTCAGCTTTGGATGAGGGAAACTACAGAGTTCTGCCTTCAACCTAAAAAGCTCCATACTATCCGATTACGGGAAGAAGAACGCTCGTGATGTCATCATCCTTGGAGAGATTTACGAATTTTTCTTGTTTTTTCAGTCGCCGTTTTTTTTATTATTATTTTTCTGTTTTGTTTGCACTATCATGTTCAAGTTTAAAAGATTCATTATTCATTGTCAGTCGGGACAAGGTTTGTAACAGAAAAGACTACATAGATAATTCTTCATATCTGGAAAGTATGTGACAGTGAATTTCGGCACGTGCTACCTTCTTCGCTTTCGATTGGTTACCTTAAATAATATTTTATTTTAGCGTTCTGCTTTTATAGCAACATCTGCTATAGTTTATTAAAAAAAGAAACCTGAGAGATATAATCTATAAATTATTTTTAATCTATAATATTTATTATTATAAAATATACTTAAGCTATATATTTACTATTACAAAATATACCTTATATATTTATTATTATAAATATTTATTTTTGATCTATAATATTTATTATTAAAAACTATAAATTATTTCTATAATTTATTTGGAGTTTTCTATATTATTTTTATTATGCGTGTAATTTATTATAAATCTCCACTTAGGTTTGAAAAAATAAAGCATTTTCTTAACAACCCATTGTACGCTAGGGGGCCATTGCAATCAAAGCTCACATTTTCTTTAAAAACGGTGTGATTGTGACGACGTGATTAGTATTGCGTACTAACCGCCTTCAGTTCTCAGACAAGCTGGTTCCCATCGATTAGATGACTGGTAGGCTCCAGGTTGCTGAAGTGTATCCTTTTATTCACCCAAGTTATTATTTTTTCACCTATTATTGATAATTAAAAGCGTTTGTTATTTCATTAATTTCCAGTTTAGGTTCCTAAAAACCTATTTCATATTTCTCATTGAACGATTGATTACAAATTCGTCGATTCTTTAATAATAACCTAAGTAAGAATCAAAACAAACTTTATATTTAATATAAAATAATCCATTGATCACGAAACAATTCCTCTAAAATTTTCATAGCATGAAGTTTTATAAATTCATCGAATGCTTTTATAACTTGAGGTTATATACATAAAAAAAAACTTGGCATTTTATACAAAATAATTTATAAATTGAATTTTTATAGGAACAATTCCTCAAATTTTCCCATTGAAGGAGTGTTTCTAAATCAATCTATACTTTTAACATTTGAATAAATAAAAAAAACTTTGTATTTAGTATAAAATAATTCATCTATCGGGGAACAATTCCACAAATTCTTCATCGGACGAAGTTTTATGAATTCATCGAATGCCTTCGTAATTTGAGTTTATAAATATATAATTTTTTTATTTTGTCCAAAATAAATCAGATATTAAAGTTTTTTTGGAGCAATTAATTCCAAATTTCCTATTGAATGAGTAGTTATAAATTTATGGAAGTAATAATAAATTCATCCATTTAGCTCTTTACTTTTCTGATTAACAATAAAAGCAAACTTTGTCTTTAGCATCAAATAATTTATTTATGATGGAACAATTTCTCCAAATTTTGCATCGGTCGAAGTTTAATTCATCCAATACATGCGTAATTATTAATATAGAAATAAATGTCTTACTTGTTCCCAAAATAATCCACTTATTAAAGTTTTTATTGGAACAATTCCTCCGAATTTCTCCCTGGACGAGTGGACAGCAGCCACTCTCTTATTCAGACATTATCTCAATAGCTGATAAGGTAGAGAAAGTGGGAAAAATAATGGCTCACCCGGGTTGACAACTTAATCGAAGGTTCCTAAGCCGCGACTCCATTTTTATCGACACTCCCTCGCTTTTCCTGCTGATAACAACTCCTGACGACCACAGGTTTGGTTGGGTGCTATTGTTTTTGTGTTGACTTGTTACTTTTTTTTTTATTCTGTGTCACCTAAATCCTGGACTATTCATTACTATTCCACGTGGATCAGGATAAAGTGAAGAGTACATTATTTATAATGAGGTTACTGCCCATATATTAAAAGGTTGTCTTTGCCTCACCTGTACGCTGCGCCTGTTATCGATTTACATGGGTTTCCCCAATTCGTCAATGAATATTTGTTTTGAACAAATCCACATCAGTTCCTTGCTTTTATGCTGAAATTTCATTAATTAAGGAGTCAACATAATGATAAGCCACACTTTCAAACTGTTCAGGTTATTTTTTTGAAAGCCATTTTGAGCGTAAAACATCATGATTTCTGCAACTTATTTAACCTCGTTTCTGCCATGCATATACTTTTTAACAACGATGTCTTGAAATTTTCTTAAATTGTTCTTAATTAATTTAATTGTTCTTAATTGTTTCTTAAATTTACGATTTTTTCCTAATTTGTTAATGTATAAGTTACGGTTAAAGTGTGAAATCCATTATTTCATAGAATAACTAGGTATTTCATAAAATAACTAGACAAGTCAGCTAAAGTATATAAAATTATTGAATTCCACTATTTAACTCGTTCGTTAATTACGATTAACTAGAATTGTTCTTGATCGCTACAGATGTATACCAAGACTTATATACCAAATATAAAGATATACTTAGTAACATATATACAAATTATCATCAAACTATATCTTTACCAATATTTTTACCAAATTATCATCAATTATAAATTTTTTTTAAATTACTGGAGATTTCTTAACCATCATCTTTACCACATATTTTTTATATGTTTATGACTCTGAACATTTTAATTATTAAATATTATTCTGATCCAAGTTCTATGTTTGAAAAGTCTGTGATGGCGTTTTTACTTATGTTTACTTTTAAAATCTTGTTCTCAGTTCTTTAATTTTAAAATTTTATCCTGTTCTTAATTCTTATGTTCCTACTTTTATAGTCCATTCTTTTTTGCCATGCGTTTATTTGTCGGTGGTTAGCACTGAAAATGTCTTTTTTTTCTCTCACTTTTTGCCATTTACCGAATTAATTATGTTTCCTTAATTTGCTTTTCTATGTTGCTTCGCTGTCCAATTATCAGTATTCATAAAAAAAATATTTGCAACAGATTTTTGAACAGCTTCATGAAATATTTCATCACTTTATTTCTTGCTCAAAATTTTTAATTGTTTATTTTCTTTTTTAAAAAAAGAAGAAAAACTACAAATATAGGATTTAGTAAAAAGAAATACTTTTTTTAAAAAATATTTTATTAATTGCATGGAATATTTAATCAAAAAAATATAATTATTTTCTACCTTGTCTGAAATGCTTTATTTTTAAAAAGCTTGATTGAAATATTTTATTATTTAATTAATTGTTTTAAACACTTAAATGCTTTCTGCCTTCTCTAAAATACTGTATTTTCATAAATATTAACTGAAATATTTTATTCATAGTCTGAAACATTTAATTGCTTACCTTTTTGTCTAAAATCCTCTGTTCTTATAAATCTTGTCTGAAATATATTATTGCTTTATTCGTTGACTAAATTACTTTAATCTGTAATATTTTGATATAAATATTTCATTGTTTTGTTTTTCGTTTACAATATTTAATTTTTTCTTTTCTTGTCTGAAAATATTCTGTTTTTGTATTCATATTTTTAACTAAGTACATTTTATGTATTAAGGGAGGATCAAGGCTCAGCTGTTTAAAGATATTTATTAAATATATTACTGTTAAATAAATTTAAGTTTCATATAAAAATAAGATTTATACCATAAAAATCAAGTTTTTATTTAAACTAATTGGTCTAAATTGACACAGTTTAAAACAATTGAACTTAATATTTGACTAACTGCTTTTTTTTGTTTTTCACCAATGCTCCCTTTTTATTTTTGTCAATAAATTCTAATAAAATAATTTGCTATCGTGCGGTAAATAAAAAAAGCATTAAATTTGAAACTCTACGCATCAATTCAATTCAAAACTATTTAACATTTCTATCCATATCCTTCTATTTAACATTTTATTTTATTTTGTAAATGAGGTAAATGATTATGACCTCAACCTTCTTGAAGAAAAATATACTATGGCTGGTGGTTTGCTGGAGAAAAGTAATAATAATCATTAAATATAAAATTTCCAGTCAATTTTAAATTTTTAGTGCCAAAAAAGTATACGGTTTTCGCATAATTAAGATTGATTTTTCTTTAACAATTTCGTAGAGGGCATAAATTTGAGACAAAAAATTATAAACTTAAAAAACTCTATTTACAGTAAATAAAAATAATGTTTAAATTTCGCCAACTTGTTGAACAAGCCAAACAAATTTCCCACGATTTACAGAGTTTATTATAAAGAGTCATGAACAAGTAGATGCTTGAGTGAAATCTTTTCTTCACCAAACACTAGAAAGATCGCATAAAAGTCCGGAAAAACGCTTAAACCACGACCCTAGGGCGGCCATTACTGTCTCAATTTGAAAGGGAAGCATTCAATAAAGAACGTATACAGTGTAGAGCAACTATTCTGATGAACAACCTCAGTGAAGCGACAACGCGCCGTCTAGCGGCAGAACACTGCCAAAGGCTGTTGAAGAGCTATGCTCATTCACATAAATCAAAGAAGGATTGTGCTCATAAATTAACGCTGCGGTTTTTCGTAAAATTTATCTTTTAGTCTGTGAACGCGTTTAAGCTCAAACTATGGATTGCTCTCTTTTGTTATGGTTTCTTCTCTTTCTTTTTTTTTCTAAGTTTTCCATTGATGTTTTTTTCATTAACTAGGAGGTTATGTTCTGTCGACGCAATTTTTCTATTTTTTTCAGGAAGAGAAAAAAAGGGATTAGATAATGAATAGCAGGTTTCCTTTTTCATGCTTCTTCCTTCTTCATTCGTGAATTAATTTCGTAATTATTCGAAAATAATTCTATGTTAAAATTTTGAACTCGCAGTTGTATCAATTTTAATTGAGACAGTTTACACTTATGCCTAAGTACAAAGTATGGTTAGACAAAATCTTGTAAAATTTTGTTCCTTAGCTATTTTATTTTTGTCACCTTTGAAAAAATTTTACATTGGAAGTAAATTTAATAAAGAAAAAGATTTTTTTTTTTATGCGAAATTACTGCCATGTCAAAAATTTACAGCTCTATGTAAATTTAAAACAATGCAACAATACTGTAAATTAAGAATGAAAAAGTTTACGCTACTACCAATATTAAAGGGGGATAAAAAAGGCCTATGCCAAATTAATTCCTAATTAAAAAATTTTTTAAAAATTAATTTTTGCTAAAATGTTTACAAATTTTTCTCGTTAAAGTTTCGTAAAAACGTTCCTTTCAAATTTTTTGCAAAGCATTTGCATTAGTCAAATAGGCTTAAAGGCTAATAATTTAAATTAATCTAAAAATTACATTTTTAAATTGGATTCACTTTATTAAAAGTTAAACTATTTGATGCTAATCTGCGTGAAAACTTGGTCAAAAAAATTTTGTAACTTATAAAAAACATAAGAACAGATATAGCTCAGATTTTAAGCTAAGTTCCTAACTAATTTTCATTCCCAAAATTACTTTTAAACATAAAATTTTATTGATATCGATACTTACCAAGACGGTTCTGTTTCGTTAAAGCACTGAGGAAACATCCTGAACGACTAGAGTTCAATCCCCAACGATGGCATCCATTTGCTTCAGATGATTGCGTCAGATTAATACACCCATTTGCCTTAGATGAACGGATACCAATAAGTAAATTATAATATTTGAAAGGCGATCCATGCACATTGCTGACCACATTGGCAAATTATGCAGCTTGTCACGACATTGTGGAGCCTTAATCCCCTTGACCCCCTTTCTTGATCGCTATGAGCAGAAAACTATATAATATCGGTACTTTTGCAAAGTTGCTGCAATATTAGTGGAATTTCAAACTGCTCCATGTGTCCAAATAAAGATGAACCCTAGTATGATGTCTAATTAAGTTTAAGAATCGAGATAATATGGTTCAACTTTGCATTGTATTAAGGCTGATAGCATTATATTAAGCTTGAACGAAATTTTGTAGTATGGTACAACATACTACAAAATTTTTAAAAGCGTTTCAAACGAAATCAATTGTTTGTAGGTAATTTTATTTTATTCTGAAATTGCTTTACTTAAAATGTTTCTATGAAAATAAAACTTGATATTATCATGATGATTTTTAATAGAGAATTGTTAAAAAAAAATTCATTAGCTTGCAATATTTTCACGCAAGATTGATAAGATCATATGGTGTTTTAAAAGTCTTTGTAATAGTTTTTCCAACGAAATATTCAATTTAAGAGTAAGAAATTAAAATAAATTATTTCTTTTAAAGAATTTTTTCGTCAAATTTAAAAATTCATAAAACACAATTACTCTTATCACTGTACGTCTACATAAAATTTGATCAAATTTTTAAATCTAAGACTGTTGTTTCCGAATGCTTCATTGGATAGGAAAAAAGAGTGAACAACCAACGAGCTTTTAATCACAATAGCCAATCACAAAGGAAGAAATATTATTATCTATATCTCCTCCTTCATAACGCTTCTTAGCCTATGAAAATAAATTTAACCAGTTCTTCAACTATAATTGTGAACATTTATTTTGCTATAAATATTAATTTTTCTAAAACAACATTTTAATTTTTAACATAATTTTTATATTTATATGAATGAAAAATAAAAATATTTATATTTATTTTTGCGCAATGCTAGAAAAATTATAAACTAACAAACAGTTATAGACCTAATATCAGCTTAAAAACAATAATGCTATAAAAATGAACTTTTCATAAGCTAAGCAATAAAAATAAATACAGTGCGAATTATTTCCATTTTAATTGGTTTTGTTTTAAAAATAAAAATTATAAATAAATTTTATCAGGTAATATGTTAATCAAAAATTAAAATTTATTACAAAAAACATAACTAAGGAAGCGTCAGAGCTTGTTACAAGATGAATTATATATTAGATTTATGAAATAAAAAACGTACCACCCTGACTAACTTTTGATCTAATGATCGAATTTTCACGTACTAAGATTCAATCTTAATGGTTTAAGGAGGTGACCTCAATGATGCAAATTAATTTGAGTAAAAGATATATTAAATTACGAAATAAGTCATAAGAAAAGTATTTTCTCTGAATAAACATATTTTTCTTATAGGGGTAGCCGTAATTTGGGAATTATGATCCCAATAGTTTGGTCATGAGAGCAGACCAAAGATATGATCTCTTAATTTTAATTTTGCTTTTTGCATCTTTCGCGATGTCTCGGGAATTTAAGAAAATTAAAAAAATAATTGTACACAATTATAAAATTCGTTTATCCAAAGATAATTTATATGCAAAAAATAATTTTCAATAATTATTTATTCTTTTTTATTATTTTATTTAATAATACTCAGAGAATTTGAATTGCTGGGTAAATAAATTTTAATATCATTTTAAAGAATGTAATTTCAAAATTTGAAATACAAAACTTGAATGAAATCGGTCGAACAGGTCCTGAGAAATTGAAGTTTAAGAAAGTCAGATATTTAAAAACTTCAAACTGGACCCCCTGGATTTTTTTTATCCTAACAAACTGGAAAAAAGGCACCAAAAAAATGAAAAGCGATTTTAGAATTATCTCTTTGTGTTATATAAATACGAAAAAATTATCCAATAAAAAAATGAAACAAATTTAGCACTTTTTTCCTAAACATTGAGGAAAATCACAAAACAAATAAATGTAATGAATACTTAAAAGTAGCTAACAATATATGCTCCAGAAAGGAGGGGGGGAGGAAAGGATGCCCTTGCACCCCTTAGAAATCCAAGGAAACAAAACTATGTTCTGCTTGCAAATGTTATTAATTATTAATTTTAATTAATTGCAAATGGTCGCAATTAAATTGAATATACTCTGATTAAAATTTTTTTTCATTAAAATCTAAAGCTATAATTAATTTTTTTTCCAAATTGGAAAGTATAGCAAAAACAAATTATTCAATAATAAATAAATAAATGTTTGATAGAAGATTAAAAAAAATTTTATTCTAGAACACACTGTTTTTTCCTTTGTAATAATAAAATAAGTAATTTAAAAAAATTAAAATGAAGCTAATATTAATTGCATTTTTTTCATGTTTAAAATTTAAATATCATTAAAAATGTAAATTTTTCACCAAATAGTGGTTTTCTTTTATATACCGGTTTTCATTAAATTATTGAATTAGTGAAATTTTTTGATGCGCAAGTGTAAAATTATATTTACAACATTTAATTAAAAATTTAATAAAATTTTTCAAACGGTTTTTTAGTTATTTTAATAAATATATTTCCCTGCTTGCACCCTTTTAAGTAAAGTCCTGCTAGTGCCTTTGACTCACAAAAAATAATCCAAGCTCATATGGATGAGTGTTTGAACTATACCTGAAAAAGAGCGCTAGGCATCAATATAAAAGTGTCTCCAAAGTATAAATAAATTCATGAATATTGTCATCGTTCGATATCGGTGGTGAAAATGGACAACTCAAACCTTTTATTAGATTTTATTACTTTATTTAAGGAATAAAAACTTTTTTGTAAGCATGTTACAAGGCAAATAAAATCTTAAAAAGCATAGTTTGGCTAGACAGTAACCAAAATGTTATGAGATGTCACTTTGTTTTAAACCATTACAAATAAGCAATTGATTATCGAAGAAATCAACGTATTCCCCATAAAACTCTAGAATATATTTACTCTTTTAAAATGAGAAATTTTATTTATACCCATACTAAATTTTAGTGGAAAATAGTCATTTTTCTTGGTGTGATAATGTTTCTACAGAAGTATCTGTTAGCAGCACAGAAGTATCTGTTACCAGCTTTGAATAATGGACATGATGAATGGTACCAAAAGAGTTATCGGTCTGGATTCTTATCTGTTACTGGCAAAGACAAATCGGTGAACAGATAATGCATGAAGGTAAAGCGATAAACTTCAGTTCGAAACAAAAGAACAGTTACTATTTTGCAGGAAAAAGGTGACATTTCTTCTTTGTGTACTGCTCTTTCTACAACTATCTTCAACCAGTTATCCTGTAATAAAAATGGTATAATTTCGAAATGCTTTTGATTTTGAATTTGATATACTAATTACTAATAATATACACAGCATGCAATGTATCGTGGGCAAACCTGAATTAACTACCTTAAAATTTGCTCAAAATCATAATGAATAAAAAATGCCCCAGGATGCAACAAAAACAAGAAAAGGATTTTAATGAGTTGTTTTAAGCAACTACTGTTCTCTTCACTGTTTACATGATAACTCTCACTGAGCAACTTTGCTTTAGAGTTTGATAATACATAAATATTTAGCAATGTATATAACAAGTAGTACAAGTAGTAGTATAACTATGCAGTATGGGTATATACTATGTAGTATAACCCTTATATCTATAGTATTACTATAACAAGTGGAGTAGTAGTATAACAAGTAGTACACAGCTATAACTAACAGTAAACTAATTGAAAAAGTCGACGCTTTGGAAATCCAACTACGGAATATCCTAATCAGATTGAATTGCTATTGTCTGGAAAGCTATTGACTCATTCAGATTTAATTGCTTAGGATTATTGCAATCTTTGAAAAGGTTATTTGCAATGAGCCTTCACTTCTCTAGGCTTTATGAAAACAGTTTGAAATAAATCAAGCTAATAACATAGTAAATATGTTTTTTTTAACCCAAATACATATGAATTCCCTTCAATAAACTTTAAAAATGTATCAGGATGATTAAAAAGTAGTGGATTTTTTTCCAATTAGTCAAGCGCATTAAAAAATGATGGCGGCTGATTGCAGAGAGTCGAAATATTCGATTAGTCTACAACATATTCAACAAGTATTTGAATGAAAGAAATTAAATATTTTAAAACAATTGGAGTTACCTACCTTGCTTATCTATGTACCTATCTATAATATCAGCGCATTTTAATTTGACATTGTATTGATGTTTTAAAACATGTTCGTTCCTTTTTTTTCTGTTTTTGAAGGTTTTATAATATATTATAACAGCAGGAAATCTAAAACAAATTTAGAAAATATTGCGTAACATTAAAAATAATAAATAAATAAAAACATGCAAGAAAATGTCTTCTTAATTTTTCAATCTATATCTATATATCAAGGGAAAAATTTATTTTTAGCTAAAAATACTTTCTATCATTTTTTGTGATATTTATATTTTAAAATCTGGTATGTAGATTTTAATTTCCTAAAGACAAATTAAAATAATTTATCGCAACTGCGTGACGCTTGAAATATATACTATTTCACTTTATACTTTTTGAGATCATTTCCAAGTAAACGGGATAAAAAATTTTAAAAGAAAATTTATTATTATTTTTTTTTTTTATAAATGAATACATCAAAATCTGATGTACATATTTCAACTTTCCGTCTCCAATTTTAAGAGGATTGCATTTAAAATTTTAATCGAATGATCAAAAAATCAATTTTAAATATCTCATGTCGTTGAATATCATCTTCCATCTAAGGAAGATTATGATCCAAATTATTTATGAAAAATAAGACGCTCAATCTTTAAATTTCGAGCAATTAAAAACACTACACTTTTTCATCTTCTAAGAGATAAAAACACATTTTCTGTTATCATTTGAAAGAAAAATAAAAACATTGTTATTTGATAACAATTTTTTAAAAAAATCAACACTTTAAAGATTAATGACAAACACATTTGTACTTCGCAACATGAGAATAGCCAAATAAAAGAGATCTTTGCATTTGTAGAGATGCATTTATCATCATTTGCTAAATGAAATTGATATATTGCTGTCGAACGGGAAAAGAAATCCTAAGCAACCAAAATAGCGGATTTCTCCCAAAATATTATCGAAAGATCAAGAACTCAATCAAATCGCTCATCTCTTTGAGGCTCTTCTTCTTTCCGTCTCCAATCTTAGGAAGATTATGATCCAAATCATTTGTGGAGAATAAGATCCAAAGGAGGAAAAAAAATCTCTCAATCTTTTAATTCCGCACAACTACAAACCCTTCAATCCTTCAGGTCATAAAGTTGGTCTTCTCGGCTCGTTAAAAAGAGCCAGGAAAGCTATTAATGGCTGTATTGGCTTTTTCCCGTCCCTTCTGATAGCTTCGTTAGAAGAGTAACACGTGATTCGAAAATGAATGCCTGTCACACACTTTCTTCCTTCGTTTCGTTCTTTTTTTCCGTTTTTGCGAACCCTCGAGATGAATTATTTCATTATTAGTATTATTATTATTCTCCCCGTTCGCTGTTTGCAAAACGAAATTAGAATTGTTGAACGATTCTCGATTGAGAATCGATGTACACACTTCAAAAAAATATCGATATCGAATTGCTATCGATGCGTCTTCTGAAGAAACGTGTATGGTAAACTTGATTTAAAAAAAAGAGGAAAAAATGGTAAAAGGATAAAAAAAAAACTTTTCGGTTTTTTTTTTCTCCTTAATTTAGGAGAGCTATTTTAGAAATGGGTGGGGTGACTAGAATAAATCGAATTAAATATTTTAACAATACATCTTATTGATATTACATTCCGAATTTTCTTTTTTAAACTATAAATTGGAGAATTGTTTTTGAGAATACTGTGTCTGGTATAAAATACACGATATTAGAAAATTTCACTCGTGTGTCATCATTTGCATATTTAAAAAACTAATGTGCAAGTAACAAACCTAAATCTGAATCAATATTATCTGTATAAAAACTTTGTGCATCCGATCTTAGAAAAATTTAAATAAATTGCTGTTTTTTTTTTCTTTTTTAAACATAAACATTTAAATATTTATGAGCATAGAATAGAAGTTTCTAAACTTATACTATGTAGAACATGTGGATTATTGATTTTTGTAAGTTATATATATATATATATATATATATATATATATATATATATATATATATATATATATATATATATATATATATATATATATATATATATATATATATATATATATATATATATATATATATATATATATATATATATATATATATATATATATATATATATATATATATATATATATATATATATATATATATATATATATATATATATATATATATATATAAACTTGGATAGCAAAAATAATACAAAAATATGAAAATTATTAAAAATTAAAAAAAATTGATAATAAAAATTAGAGAGCTAAAAGTTAGAAAATGAAACAAAGAAAAGATATCGTCTTCAGTTCACTCGATTATATCCACAGATTTAGTGCTTTCTAATATTGTATCAATATAGATTATGTTAAAAAGAAAAGTGTATTCATAGAATGTTGACAAATTAATATTTCAGAGAAAGTAAAAGACTTTATCACACAAAACCTGATGACTTACTTTTGAGAAAGGCGAGATTAAAAACATCAAAACCACTTCGATTGTCCACAAAAAATTCAGAAATGCTTTTGTTAAATCACCTTTTACTTTCCTTCAGTAACATGGAGCTGTTTTTCATCTTTAAAGTAGGCCCTTTTTAACAGTGAATCCTCAGACTTTGATATAGTTTTTGCTTATTCGTTTTATGCGTAACTGTAAATAAACATACTGATTTTAATTTCATTACTGACAGAAATTCTAGAAATATGTACTAAAGGACAATTACAGGACAAAGAGTATAAACTTTGATTTTCGACTCAAACAGTAAATTAAAATTATCTTCTATTATACGTTATTCTTCAAAATCAGTCTATGCATCCTTAAAAAATGCTTCTTCATGTTAATCATTACAAAATTACATTCAAATTTGCGTCAACTTCAGATAGTTGACTCATTTTGGGACAAAGTTATTTTAGTTCAACCACATTTCTATTTTAGAAAATTGGAACTTCGTCATCACAGTTAATATCTGAACATGATTATACGACATTACAATTCGTTGAATGTGAACTAATTTTAAAAGTAAAATGCATCCTTTTTCATTTCTAATGAACTAATTTGCAATCACAATACTTGTAATATGTAAAGTTTAGATCAAGGTCACAGCGTCTTTTTGAATTTGACTTTCTATTTCCCTAATATAATGTCGTTTTTAATGATATTTAAAATTTATTTTAAATATCATTCAAACTGGCACTGTAAAATATTCCGGATTGAATTGTGGCAAAAAGTACTGGCACTATGAGTCCCGCTACTTTTTACCGTAAAATTTTATGGAGCAAAATATATGATATACAATAAGTTTTGCACTAATATTTATTGTAAAGTCACTAAATCACAGTAATTAAAAAAATATTACTGTGAAAGTTAAGGTATTAAATTTATCGGTAAAAATGAATTTTACGGATGCTGCTCTCAGGGTGCAAATACTTCTTATAATAATTTGATCCGTAATTTTTTACTGAGAAGATTTCGTGCAATGATTCCATAAATTTAAATGTAAATTTCTTCTATAAGTATTTCACATACATACACTTTTCAACTGCTCCACAATAGCGTAATTTGTATTATGTAAAATTTCCGTCTTCATTTTTTTAAAATTTTACTTTTAAATTTCAAGACAAAATAATTTCAAACATACAATTTAAGTATCATTAAAAACAAAATGTCATATAATGATTCATTCAATTACTTGCAGCATCCGTACTCATTGATTCATTCAATTACTTGCAGCATCCGTACTCATTGATTCATTCAATTACTTGCAGCATCCGTACTCATTGATTCATTCAATTACTACTAAAAGTAATTCATTTTCACTCATATCTTAAATAATTCGCAATAACCAGTACGGCATCTTTTCAAATTTAATTTTTAATTTTGAGAATGCGTATTTCATTTAAATATCCTTCAAAGCAGGTGTATTTCACTTTAAATATCCTTTTAAACGAAATTTAATCTAAGGGTTGTTTCAATTACTTCCAGCATTATTCGTAGTCATCCATATTTAATGATTCATTCAAGTAGAAATGCAATTCAGATTCTTACACTTTTTAAATGCTATGTAATCCGTGTTTTGTAATTTTTAACGTTTTAGTCAACGGCACGATGCATTTTTAATTTTAATTTTTTTATTTATGAATATGTATTCTATTTTAAATATCATGAAAGACAAATTTTCATAAAAAATAAGTAGAATAAATTTTTTTCATAGGCATTGGTACCTACATTTTAATTTAGAAACACAATAATAATCAAAACCAATCTAAAGTTGACTAAAATGTTATTAAATTTGCTTTATTTTTTAGCAATTATAAAGTCTTACTGTCAGCCATTTCAATATGAAATTATAAGCTTTTGTTTTTAAACTGTCTTTTCTCAAAGTGCACCACATTTTAAATCAATAAAAATAAACAAATGAAAACTTTTTTTTTTTTTTGAACATATCTAAATTCTTTTAAAGCTCATTCAACCGTTACAATAATTTGATTTCAAAACACAACAACATCTGCACTCGGCAAAACAATAATTTTTCTCCAACTCTGACAAAAATTTGAAATGATAGTTGAATGAGATAAACAACGAATCAAATCGTCTTCAGTCTCCCCCTATACCCCAACCCCCTCAAGCTTTTGTCCTTACAATTTTTAAATTCTCTTTGGAATGACACGATACAATAAATGGCATTTTTCAGAGCATGCGAAAAGGCGAAAATGATATTTTAATCTTAAGTCTCTTTCCCGTGAAAGAGACACACACAGCAGCGTTTTCTGTGCGTGATATTTTCGTGTGGTTCTTTTCCCCCAACCCCTCTTCAAAACTACCATTTTTCGTAAATCGGTAGTATAGTGTTATCAAAAAGTAGTCAGAGATTCGCTTCTGCAGCGCCCCCTGGCGGCCACTGCCTGTCGAACGGATATTTCGTGCCAAGAATTCATCAAACTCTCTCGCTTTCGCGATGAAAAGTAAAAATAAAACTTGCTAATTCGGGGGAGCCATGCACCAAAATCGTTTGATGTCTGCTGCATCGTCTCTCGTTTAAAAACGTTAGTTTAATGAACTCTGAATGGTTAAAACAAGTGCAACATTGTTACTTTTGGAATTGGTAACGACCTCCATAAATTTCACACGTCGTAAAACGATTGAAGGATCACGAAACGAAATCAATCTCTAAATCTTCAGTCAACTTGATTCATTTGATACTTTTCGTATCAACTTAGATCATTCATTAGTTAGTTAAATTCGGATTGCATCAATGTCTAAACATTCAACCAACTAATCACATTCAATTAGTTTATTTTCAGTAAATTCAATTCCTCTATTTTATTTTCAATCAACTTTTTCTGTGCACTGCAATAATGTTTTGGTTTCTATTAGATGATAAAAAAAAAATTTTTGGATTGCGTCAATCTCTAAACATTCAGTCAAATAAAAACATGCAAGGATTAAGTTTATTTATTTTTAATCAATTTATTGCGCGCTCTAGAATAATATTTTTATTTCGATTAGACGATAAAATTTATTTTTATTTTTGGGTCGTATCAAACCTTCAGTCAAAAATATGCAAAATCGTAGCCCTTCAGCCAACTAAATGCATTCAATATTGCATTTTTCTTTCAACTTAGATGATAAAATTCAGTCTATTTTATTTTTATTTTTTGCGTAAATTATCGTACTTAATATATTTAGATAAAATATGTAAATTTATTTATTTATTTTATCATCAGATTTTTTGTTTAGACTTCGATGATAAAAATGAATTTATTCTTATTTTTGAATCACATCCATTTCCAAACCTGCAGTTACTTGAATTACAATCTATCTACACAATCTTGCAATACAATTGAACTGCAATACAATCTATAAAATTTTTAACATGAACACATACAATATTACCTTTCTTAGTTTCGACTTGGTTTATTAAATTTTAATTGTATCCATTTTAGAAAATAGAGTGGATAGTATTTGCAAAGTCTTACAAAACATTCTTAAGACATAGAAGTGCAACTCTTATTTAATTATTATAACACATATTTAAATGGCCGGTTCTGAGGTTTTCCCGAGAAAGCTGGTGAAACAATTTTCAAATACTTACTTTTTTTAAACTCTTTTATTTAGTCAAGGGAATTTGTAGTTTAAAAAGTTTTTGCCTGATAAAAATTAATTTTAAACGTAGATAAAAATTTAAAAAAAAAATTTCTTCTTCTTTTTTTAAGATAAGTACAGCAATGGGGGAAAAACAAATAGAAAGAATATTAGTTAATAGTAGCTACAAACACCTTGATTTAAGGGCGAATTTAGGTTTTAAGCGAATTTATTTCATTTTGCAACAATTGTTCTGAAAAAGACATCCCAAAGCTTCAAATAGCTACATCATGAAAACCTCATTTCGAGGAAGAAAGTCAGATCATAAACAAATAAATGATTTTACAGCTGTATAATGTTATTACTTATTTTAACATTAGCATCAACAAAGGAACCGTGAGCTCCTTTAATGTTACGTTTTGCATTAATGATTATTTCAGGAGGATGTCAAGTCCACCATGATGGAGACTTGGAAGGTTTGACTTACATTTGCCCATCTTTATTTAAGATCTTTCAACAGATTAATGATTATTATATACGCTCTACTGTAAATTATTGATTGATTTATATCAAATATAAAGTTTTCAGTTAATTAGAATGAGGATAGGACACTGTCAGAAATTTTGGATAATGTTGTATCATAATGTGGTTCAACTTTTTTGGCGAGCAAAATACGGCGCAACTTGAACCGTATTAAATTGTAAATAGTTCCTAAATGACTTCAGAATGACCTCTTGGAATTTTGTCATTAAAATATTTTTTATTATGATATTGGTAAGATTAAAAATAAATTTTTCTCCAAGCCTTTAAATAAAATGGTTTTCTACACCCAAAACAATGATGACGTAAACATTTTCCTAAATTCAAATAATTAGTGAACTTGTTTTTTAATATTCTATGTTTAATATGCAGTCAACTCCGCTTAAAGTAATACCATTAGATCCAGTCAGATCTATTCAATTAAAAATGTTATTTGATAAAAAGGGCTAGTGTATTATTCTGTCTTAAATGCTAAATTTTTATTTTCTAATGAATATAATATTTTTTTGATTAAATAAATTTCCTTTTATGATCAATAGACAATTATAATTAAAGCTGCCAGTGTTATTATAAAAAATGTTAATTAAAATGCTAATTAATGCTAATGCTAATTAAAAGTATAATATAGGTACTGTAATATCATTTTATTCCTTCCGAAATCATTAATTGAAGACTATTTTCATACCCGTTTAATTTGTCATTTCATCGAAATTAGATTTTCTCTTTCTTTTCCTACTAAGTCTTCCATGACTTGAGTATTTTTTTCAAACTCTTTCTGGTTTTATTCGCTTTCTTAAATTTTTGAAACTTGAGAAGTTTCAAATTGATTTGATATTCTGTTTAGGATTTTTTAAAATTTATTACTTCTAAGACTTCTATCTTTTCGATTAACTTGAATAATTCCTTTTCGCGCTCATCGTGCGACCAACTCAGAGATATTCAGTAGTGTAATTAATAATTATTCTACTTTAGAGAAATACGTACTGTACACTTGTGCGTTAGCAGGTTCTTTAAACTTTTTTCTTCATCTAAGGTAACAGCGCACCAGGAGAGGACCACAAGTCTTGACTGCGAAACAAATCACTCTATACTTATATACTAACCAAATGATGTTTGAGTGAAGTAAATCAAAGAGGGGTGAAACCCCCTTAGTTTTTTCAAATGTATAACTGCTAGCAAAATTTGATTCATTCTTAAACTAACACCTGTTTTGAGAAACAAATTTGCATGAAATCCCTATTAAAATGACAACCTATTGTATTCTCTATTTCTTATTCGAAAAACGTAAACTCCATTCCAGATAGTGAAAAAATTTTTAAATTTTTTTTTCTTCCATTTCATGACTTTTGTTTTATACAATTAAGCGAGAACTGAAAACAATAAATAATCTCATGAATATAATAACGATAAATATAATAATAATTAATGAAAAGCAAACTTTAATTTTAATACCTTACATGATATATTCTATATTTTAAACTTGGTGCATTGTAAAATTCAATTCAAATAATTTGCTCAACATGCCAGACACTTTAAATTAAAGGCTAACTAAAATTTGAACATTCGGTATAAATTTGAGACTTTAAAGTTGATGTAAAGGAATTTTGCCATCATAAATTTTTAGTGAACAAATTGTCTTTTTTTTAGCTTTCTTTACCAGTTTTAATGAGGAATATTTAGTAGAATAAGTTTGAATTTTTAAATAAGAAACAAGGTATTTATAAAATTTAAGTATGTTTTATTATAAATTTGAAACTCTTTACTTGGGGTCAAGTTAACCAAATTAGCATACTTTGCAAAAGCTTTGCGTTTTGTTTTGTTTTACTGAAAATCTTCTAGAAATGAAAAACATCCTATTTTTATATATTCCGAAAATTATTTAATACAAAGTGATGCTAAGTTTTATTTTCAGTCTGAATCTTATTTTGAGTGCTGAAATATTTATTTTCATATTGAAAAAAAAAATGTTGCAAATTAATAAGAAAAATAGTAATGTCGTTAATGCTATGAAATTAAATTAATATATTGATATATTAGTTTTATGAATATATTAGTATATTAATTAATATATTCTGAGAATATATTAGTTTTGTGATTTGTTAAAGCTTATTAAAATATAAATCTGAGAAATATAAACTTTAACTTTTGTAACATAATTTCCCACAGCAAATAACTTTTGTACTTATTTTTATAGGTGGTTCTAAACTACTTATAGAATTTTCTAATTCTGACTGGACCTTATTTAATTTCAAAACAAAATAAAAAATAAAATACTACACTTACAATAACGCATACATTAGGTATATTCGTTATTACAGTGTTATGAATGTGTTTTTAAGTAAATAACAATGCACCTTGAAAATAAGTTTTCAAATCACATTAATTTTAAAACTAAAAAGTTATGCTTTGGTTAAAAGTACACGATTTTTTAATGAGTAAAAAAAGAGTTTTACACAGTTTTTCAGTATTTTAGAATTATATTTTAACATACAGTAGAAAGAAAAAATACCTCTATAAAACAGTGATTCAGTAAGTAAACAACATAACATTTCATTAGAGAACCAACCACAAGCAGGAAAGGATAGAACTTTGAGCCGGAAGAGCCATCTAGTGGCGAAAAAATTAAACATTGATGGATTAATTTTTGAATTATTGTTTATTATTCTAAAACTTAATCCCGAATTAGGAGAGATGCCATTAAATTTCATCTTATTAGTAATAAATTACTAAAATAAAGGGATATGTAAATAATTAAATTATAAATTAATTGCATTTCATAGCACAGATTACTTTCTTTATTGTAAGTTGATAAGACTCTTTATTAAATTAAAAATTGTTTTTCATCCATAAAATTTGTTTACTTTCAATTTTTTTACTACGAGTTTATAAAGTAACTTGTTACAGTTCGTAAACTATCAATTTATTTCGGAATATGTTTTATTAGTTTTCACTGTAATCTAAACGCTTCTCGAAATCAAATCATAATATTTTCTGATTTAAAATGAAAATAAAATTTTCGAAATTATGACATTTTTCAAGAGTATCGGAGGAAAATAACGAGGAAATCACATCATATTTTTTTTCTATATTTTTAAACACATAACTATGCAATGCATCATTTTATTATGTGTACTTAGTTATTTACTTTTTGAAACATGCCAAAATTAAAATTTTTTTAAATGAATTTATAATGTTCCATTGAAGATATATTTGTATTGGATACGGATTTTTTTTAAAATTTCTAATAGCAAGATTGAAAAACAATTGCAGCAATAAATACAAAGAAGCAGATAGAGGACAAGCTTGAAAAAAAAAAAAAAAAAAGACATAGAGAATAATTGGAGCAGGCTATAAGGATTTTAAAGTTCCTAAATATTATATTTAACAAATTACTTGAAAATTTTAAAGATTTTCCCAATCAAGTGTAAGCATTTTCTTAGAGCTGTAAAATTTAAAAATACAGTTGAATTATAAATACTGAACGTTTAATTTATATTTATTCCATTAAGGGTAATTTTGATATCTACACTCAAAACTATCTTAATATTTATATGCATTACAAAAAAGAGAAAAAAATATTAGAATCTTATAATTAAAATACGTTTTATTTCCCTTTCTAGACCGTTTTAACCAATAAAACAATACTTTTCTTTTTGGAAACAAAATTATAGTTAATTAATTTAATATATTTGAACAGCATTTCATAGTTTTCCCAATAATTTAATTAGGAAAAATTTCATTCAGTACTTCTTTAAATTAAAAACACCGGAAATTGTTAACAGAAAAAATAATAGTAATACACTTTTCATTTAATCAAGCTAAAGTTAACAAAACTCTGCTATTTTTCAATTTTCAGAAAAATCAATTCGAAAAGTAATCGAAAAATAGAATTATTAAAAGATAAAGGCTTTCATGAAATGAAACTCAGAAAATATGAGCGTTTATTTCTATTAGATGTATTTTTTTTTCTTCGTTTTCTCCCTCCATTTGCTCTAAAGTTAGTGTATTTAAAAGCCAATCCATCAACTTCTTAAGGTCAAGGCAGTAGTTTTTCCCTGTTTTCTTCCCTTTTTCAGGTCCCAGGGCCAATTGTGAGAACGTTTTTTTTTCCCTTCACCCATACGCAGTGGCAAGAAATATATATGGTTGAAGAATACACATCATATCGCAGGTCACGTGTAACTTACAGCAGAGGAAGAAAGAGAAGTAATAACTGCACACAAAAGTAAAAACTTAAAATAAATAAATAAATATAAAAAGGATAAATAAATAAAATAAAACTTTCCGAATCTAGAGTCACGTTTTGACATGAGAGGTGAGGGGAGGAAACGAAGAAATGACAAGGCGAAATTTTCGCTGGGGGGATGGGGGATAAATAAAAAAGATTACAAAAAAAACGCAGAGAGTAAAAATAAAAATTCTTTATTCTGGCACATATTAATTGATGTGGAGGGAAGGGGAAGGCGGGAAATTATAATGTGGTCGGGGTAGAGGGGGATGGGGGAGAAGAAAAGAGAAGGTGGTGGGGTGGAAGGTGAGGGGAGGTATTCGCCAAAGCAAAAGGTATCGATCAAAAAGGCAATGTGAGTGTGTGTGTGTATCCGCGGAAAGTTGCTTTTCGAGCTGTCACTCAGAGAAGTGAAGGGGGAGTGAGCCTTTTTCTCCCAGCAGAGCCCGCGACGCAGACTGGTTGGACCGCCCGCCCGCCCTAGAGCACACTACCGCCCACCCAGAATTCTTCCCCAGTGCGCTCTGGCGATAGCTTTCCTTTTACCGGCACAGCGCCAGTGGAAGAGCCCAGTCGTAATTCGCGCTCGCCAACTGAACAGTCATAAACAAGTCAGCTCTTGACATCTCTTGACGCGATTGTTCTAAGTCAATCGGATGCGGCGCTCATCTTAACCGTGTGCTTTGGCGATCGTCGGCTTCGTCAAATAGTGTTCGAACTTTGGAATTTTTTTCGACTACACTACATAGTGACTTATCGAAAAAATACATTTAAATTTATGTATATTAAAAAAAACTGGACTTGTTAAAAGAAAAATGGACAAATAATTAAAGCCGAACATGGACATTTTTTGAAAAAAAAAATTCCCTTGCATGCAAAACTTGGGATTTTCGAATTTTTCGAGGAGAAATTCTTCGTAGAACTCAAAATAGCTCATAACACATTTTAATAGCATTAGTTATGTTACATATATAAACTGTGAAATTCCATCGAACATTTTTTGAGGGAACATTTCGAACGTTTTCGCTTGTTTTTCCGACTGAAATAAAATGAGTTCTTATCAGTTTGTGAACTCATTAACTTCCTGCTACGGACAACGTAGCCAAGATTCCTCGAGCCAGGACTATTACACACCACAGGTGCAAGCTTACGGGGGATGCTACAGCGGACCCGGTTCACCGGTACAGCAATATGGGCCCTATCCTCAACACAATGTATCACATTTACAAAATGGAGATCATCATTTCAACAGCTGCTCGCAAAACCGCATGAGCCACCCGAACCCCAGTCAGAGTCCTCGTACCCCGACCCCCTCTGTTACTCCAGTGCCCAGTTGCAAGTATGCTGAGCCCAGTGCTGCATCTCCCCAAGATTTGAGTACTAGCGGCTCCCACCCACCTCCAGCGGGGAGTCCGGAGTCTAGAACCTCCCCTCAACCCCCGAGGCAGGCCTCGCAGCACCCCTCACCCACGCATTCTCAAGGGGTGCCCCCATCGCAGCAGACAGCGAGTCAACAGGCTAGCCCACAGCAACAGAATCAGGGCCCACAAGATTCTTCGCCCCAATCGGCACAACAGCAAGGGCAGCAGAAATCGGCATACCCATCTAATCCTCCACAGATTTATCCATGGATGAGGAAGGTTCATGTCGGTCAGAGTAAGTTTTAATAATTTCTCTTCTTATTGTTAAGCATTTTAATATAATTCAACATTTAGTTACTACTCGAAAAATACTTAAAAATCAATATCTTTTAATTTTGCTGAAAAATAAAGTAGGGAATAAAAGCATTCATTAATTTACATTAAAAATTTACACATATTAATGGTTTAGATAAGATAACGGTATAGATTATATGGTGGTGTAGATAAATATTACCCCACCATATAACCATTGCATCCCCCTATAATCTCCACAAATATTAATGGTGTAGAAAAGTAAAGATTGATAAGAGATTTATGGAAATCACTGTTTATCTGCTCCTTATACGAAGGAACATTTTAATAAAGTTAGTTAATTATTTTAAAGATATAGGGAAAAATAAGTTCTCGTCTTGATTTGCATTAGAATAGACAAGTTAAAGTAGCTCAAAATCTAAAAAAAAAATTTTATATAAAGGTGGTAATTTTTAACCTAACAAATTACATTAAATAAAATTTAGAAAAATCATGGAAAATATTAATTTTGCGAATAACATGACATAAAAAACACAATTTATGAGCGTGGGATTTTTAATAGCATTTTTTCTATCAGTCATTGAAAAAAGTTTCAAAAGTTCATTCATTGGATAAGAATTAGATGATTAGTTTAATTAAATATTTTGGAGTGAAATTAAAATAACGTACATAAATTTTTTAACAGAAATTATGATGAATGCACTGTAAAATTATAAAGGCATTCTAAATTCATAAAATAATAAATAATAATTAGTTAATATTGTTAGGACATTTTTGTGTTTATGATTTCAGCACTAAAAAAATAGTCACAAATATTTCAAAAAGTAAAAAGAATTTAAAATAGAAACATAGTTTAATTGAATCACCATGTACTTAATATTAAATAAAATGTTGACTAAATATTAAATTAAGGTATTGGATTTAGGTATAAACTCATAAAAATTTTAGAAGACTGATTGTGTCTGTTAGACTTAATTTCTGTGACATTTTAAATAAACATTGACTTAGAAAGAAATGACATATTACAAATCAATTCACTTGTTATGTTTATAATCAATTCTTATAAAATTTCAAGATAATAACACTGCATTGAAAATACTGTAATTAAGTCGGATTAAAAAAAATAACTATTACTCTACAAATTACTAACAATTAATAGTAAAGTATGTATAATTGATATTCTTTCTTTAAGACTTCAATGTAGTATAGACAAATGGTGATTGTTTATAATGTAAATCAATCACACTTTTCTGTTTATGGTAAATTAAAAAAATGTGTTGTTAGATTTTAAAAAAATGTTTTTGATTTAAATATCTGCCTTACGATTTTAAATATGAATAAACGCTTTGTCAAGAAAATAGATTTACAATAGTTGAACTTTACAATAATAACTTTCGCTTAGCTGTTTGTCGTATATTTTAAGATATACTATTTGATTTCTGAAATACTGGTAATTTTTAAGCGCCTTTTTTGCAATACACACGCAATTTCATTCTGCAATTAACTAGTTGAAAATGAAACAAGCAACAAGTGATAATCTTGTATAATAATCTATTTATAAATCTTGTTTCGTAGATTTAATAGTAACTATTCTATTTGTGCAATATTTACAATTTTTAGTGCAATTTTATCATTTTTAATATGGCCAAAAAAAGTTACGATTCATCAAGCATGCCGTTATTGATTCGCTAATTAAATTTTCTTACCTTTATGTGCACAAGTGTTTTGGTAATTAATATTTGATTTGTAAAGCATTTAAAGCTTAAATAACTTATTTACACTTTTATGCTCGTAAATATTTCTTAAAATACATAGATTAACCGATCGTGAGTTAATTACACTTGCAATTCAAAAATACTCGTATTTTGATGTCTTTATACATCTTTAGATACAATTAGCAAGATAAACAATAAAAAAAACGTATTATTTTCTAAGCTAATAATTATAAAATGAATTAATCTATTTATGTAGCTACAATGCATCAGCATGCAGCAATAACATCACTTGTATTAAAACATACTCACCGACATTTCAACAGTTCGATGTAAAACAGCATCAAACCCAGTCACTACTTCGATAAATAGCGTCTACAGCTCACGCAACAACGAAAACCACAACAATCCGTCCGCCATTGCTGTTATCATTCTCCTAAACGTTAGGCCTAACTGTTTTCGTCTTCGAACGGAGTTCCGTTAGAAAATTTTGTTCGAAGAATAGAAATTCCAACGAAGTCTTGCCTCTTCGTGTACTGTCCGGCTTGTGGCTCTGCAAAAGCCAGCGATGGAGCTTTTACAACAACCAAACCCATCGTAAATATTCGACAGTGGCATGTTCTCTCCTCCCAAAGCCATAAAACGGCTCGCTTAGGCCTATAAAACTATCCGCGCCGCCATAATTTTGTCAGAGGCCCTGCTTGGAGGGTTGGCTGTTATCTTGGAGCGAGGCGTCCCGGGGCCAATTGGAGAAGCGCGCCGCGCAGTTTTATGAGGGCCATAAAATTCCTCCCTGACTGTTATAACCACAGCACGCTTACAGAAGCCACTAAACCATGTTACTTTATTTGAGAAAGGAAGGGAAAAAAAGGTTTAAGAAAAAAAGAGAAAGAAGAGTTAAATTCCTCATTTTTATTGTTGTTGTTATTGACTTGGTGACCTTGTTTTTTTAGTCAAAATAAAAATTTTAAGTCTGAATAAATTGAGTTTTATCAGTATGTAAATAGCAGTGTTATAAATCTCGTTTCAACCGGTTTAGTTCATTTATCAAAGGAACTCAATCCAACGAAAATGCATTCTAATACATAGTAAATCGTTACATAATTACGATGATTAACAATGTCATGCAATGAACAATAATAAGAAAGTATATAGCTTTAAAAAAATTGCAAATGACTGCTCAAAGTTAATAAATGCATAGCTACACTTAAAGGAGGAAAAATTAAATAAGTTATTTTAAATTAAAATAGTCAAATTCTACAATTATCGATACTACGGTACATTATTTGTAAATTTTATTATGTAAATAGTTATTTGACATAGTTCTTGGGCTTCTCCTTTTCAACGAATAAAACAAATATTTAAGATGGGAAAAAAATTCGTCACTCAATACTTAATATTCTAATTTTTGTTATGCATGATTTCTGACCAATAAATATTTAATAAATATAATTTTAAATAAATATTTAAGAATTTGGTAATAATTATGCTTGATTTTCACTGCATTGTTCCCTTTTTGATTATTAATTCTTTTTATACATCAAATAAAATAATAACCAGGAATTTTCTTCGTTTCTATCGTAAATATTCTCTAAAGTTCGCTAACAAATATTTTTGTTAATTTTTTTCTGAATCATTGATCTATGTAAACATAACAACAGGTCGTAAAATAAAAAAAACATCTATCCGTTTTATTTTGGTTTCTTTAAAAAGTGCATATTTGCAGAATTCTTTATAATAAACAAATGCTAATATTTTATTTCAATAGTATTTCATAGGATAATTTAAATGATATTGGTTCGAGAAAAAATATTATTTAAGCAAATATTTAAATCTGAAAATTTCTGTTAATTAAATTTCCATTTTTCGAAGAAGTTATCATAGGCTTATACATTTTTTCAAATCAGTTTGAACTATTATTAACTATCTATAGCTCAACTAAATAAAGAACTTTTATTTTTCTAAAATTTTTTACTCTATTTTATTCATTTGAACAACCAAATTTTTAAATAACAGATTTTCTATATTGTGTGCGTTCGGTGTTTTCTACATGTAGCACAATTTTTTAATGCCTTATATTTGTAACAAGATATAATATGAAAGAAATTGTCATAATTCCATTTGCATGAACAACATAGGAAGTTAATCTAACTAAAACAGGCTGTTCTTCAAAAGCTTCTCACAATTAAAATAATAATGAAAACTAAAATAAACGTCGTTAGCAAAAATGTATATTTTTGTTATCTTTTGTGAGTTTGTAACAGTAATTTATGACTGTTAGGTTAATTTTTGTCTATCTTTGAAGAGCGCCCTCTATGCTATTCAAAAACATGACGAAAATTACCATTAGGTATTTTGAAAATGAAAAGCGTTTGCAATTCAATTTTTTGTATTTAAAAAGTTAGTTTAAAGCTGTATAGTTTAAAAACAAGCAAAAAATGGGAGTTGGGATTTTTAGTTAAGTGAAAAATCTGAAAAATTGGTAAATTTGAGAAAAAACTTAGCAATTTTGTTAACATTCAAGTTATTTGCCCATTTGAAAATCCAGGAAATTCTTTTCAGTATGGTGTTTAGTAAATAACGCCTTTAGTATGTATTTTTAGAATCCTTATCAAAAAGAGAAACATAAAAGTATGCATATAGGAGGGCACAAATTAAAATTCAATCAAGAAAAGAAATTCACTTTTGAAATCTGAGAAATTGCAGTAGGGGAAAGCTGACATCATAAATATCAAAATATGTTTAATTGGAGGTCAAAACTTGAGGATATTTCTAATAAATGAATTTTGAATTCTATCACAATAAAAAATGTCTTGATGTCTGTTACATTTGCTTTTCGCTTTCCTGTCCTGTATATTGACAATTTTCGATAGCGTTTATGTTTTTTCCACAGTGAAATATTATTTTCCGATCCACGGTATGTGTGTTTTTGTATTTTTTAAAATTTCTTATAATGATCAAGGGCGGTCTTTACAGAAGACCTTGTATTGAGTTTAAAAAATTAAAACTTAGTTTTGAGTTTAATGCACTCGCATTTTTTTCTTTTTTCATTACTAAAAAAAAAAGTTTCAAGGAATCCCTTTGGTGATTGGTAAAGAATTTTTCTAAGATTTTTTCGGTCTTTTTACCTTGTACCTAATTTATTTCATAAAATTATTAAGATTTAATTAAGTTGCCAATTTAATTATTAAGATTTAATTAAGTTGCCAATTAAGTTGCCAACTGCTGAGCAATAAAAAAAATTCTACTTTTGTGAACTTTTTCTAAACATTTCACTTTTATTACAAAAAGGCATGCGACTTGTTTTTTCCCAAAATATATGATTCATGGTTCTAAATGACACTCATGCAGAAACAAAATTGCATTCAAATGCCAAGTGTCACAAGGACTTGTTTTATCAGATACCATCAAAGTATAAGATTTGAAAGATTGCCATAATGTTGTTTTTGGATTTTATCATGATGACACTTTTTGAATGATATCGTTTGAGACAAACCTGCTGCCCCCTAGAATAGGAAGAAAAAAAAAACATTTTGGGGGGGGAGGGGGGGGTGAAGATAATCAATATATATATATATATATATATATAATGACAGATTTAATTTAATTTTTTTTTAGTTACACCATGTGTAATTAAACAGACATAAAATTTTTTACTGTATATAATACGTCACGTTATTTCTAAAGATCATCATAAAAATAATATCAAAATTTGTTTTAGGCGAAACTGAATAGTAAATTAAATTATGATAATAATTCCGATATAACAATAAAATTTTTAAGAGATGATAAAAAAAAAGTGTCAATTTTCTAATTTTTTTTATCCAATCGATTATAATCTGTGTATGCATATTATGATAAAATATATCATCCTAGAAAAAACAATTTTTATAAATAACTATCGCAATGTAATGACCAAAGTTAACCATTTGACGGCTAAACCAAAGATGAACCATTTTCAAACTTAAAAATTTTATTATACCCACCTAGTTATAATAATAATTTAAAATGGCTGGTTCTTTATTTAAGAATTTATTTAACACAAACAACTATTTTTCGCTTTTTCTAAATTTAAGTAATTTTTAACAATGAACAAGCAGAACAAAAAGATCGCCTTTGATCATAGAGCAATTTAGAGATATGCATTTAATTTTTCACTTCAGATTTTATTAAACATTTTTGATTTACAATTCCTCTTTTTTAAATAGTTAAACCAATCGATTATAAACGATAATTCGCTATAATTTAATCAAACCTAAAATCGTTATAATTTAACGAATTGTATTTGGGGCAATAAAGTCATTAATAATAAGCAGATGTTTGTTTGGCGAATGATATCGATAATTATATTGTGTGTCATACTATTCAGTTAATACTGAATATTGACAAAGAGACCGAGACAATTCATTATGCATTGTCTGTAATATGCATTTTCACCTCTAGCAGTACTCAGCATAAATTATGATAACTAACAATCCTTGAATTTCATTATAGGAGACAGTTATGTTTCTTTGATTGGTAATCACAACTTTCAACAAGGAAGTTATTTCAAGTTTTAAATAATTTATAGCTTTTTCTTTGCTCTCAAATGTCGACGTTGTTAAAAGTATGGTAATGTAACAAAAGAATAACACAGCTTTCAAAGCCTAATTTATTCATACGCTTTACACGTATTAACGATGTTATATATAGGGGAGAGTGGGGTCAATTGTAACATTTTTTACTTAACTATTTTTAACAAACAAAAAATCCTATATATTATTAGTATTAATTGACAGACGAGTAAAGTAGACTATCCTCTACTAGAAAAAATAAATAAATACCTTATTTTAAGTGTTATTATATTAGTTATTAACAATTTTCGACAGTCGTGCACTTGTTACAATTGTCCACACTTACGGGGTCAATTGTAACAGTTCATAAATTCAACTGAAACATAGTTAATTATACATATTATCATAGTTGTGATATATTTTTTTATTGATCAAAATAGTAGTGATATTTTAGGAGTAAAAATAATAATAAGCAGAGACCTAAAGGGTTAAACTTTTCACTTTAAGGGGTCAAGAATTTTAATTTATGCTGTGAAACGTGTGACAAATAAAATAATGCACATGCAACATAATATAAATGATATAGGAAACTATTGGTGGTTCTTAAAGAGTTAAGTAATGGTTTGTAAATATAAGATTATTTATTTTCAGCTGTTACAATTGTTCCTTTACTTATTGTTACAATCGTCCCCAAGACGCCATTTCAGCTTCATTTGTTAAAAACAATGCTAGTTAATTAATAAAACTAATCTTTTTCCTTTTTGAAATGTTAATTAAGGTGTCAACTTACATATTCGGTTAATAATTTTTATTTGTTTAAACAAAATTAATTTGTTACAATGTAATATTCTAATACCAAAAAAAGTACTTACGTAGCGTGAAAATATCTTTTGTGATGTAACTCTTTCAAAAGTACATAAAAATGGTTGCCAGCAGGGATGTACATGTAGATTTATTAAATAAACCTTGTGCGCCACCTAGGAACCAAATCTAGAACCCGACACTCGAAATTTTTGCTCTGTTACAATCGTAACCTGTTACAATTGACCCCACTCTCCCCTATATATATATATATATATATATATATATATATATATATATATATATATATATATATATATATATATATATATATATATATATATATATATATATATATATATATATATATATATATATATATATATATTTTATGGAAGAAGATTGCCTTTAAACTTATAGTTTCATAAAAAAGTCGAATTGTAAGTTCAATAACTGAGTAAGCCTTTTATAGCTTGTAATTTATTTATAGCTATTGTTTTCTTTTACTTGCAAAAGTAAATTCAGTTTTTGTTCCTTAACAGATAATTATTTTAAATATATTTTGAAATGCGTTGTTAAATATGTTAAAAGAAAGTTCAATAACTCTTTAATCCTTTTATAGCTTAATTGTTTTGTTTTAAACTTCTGAACTCGTTAAAGTATATTCAGCTTTTTTTTTTTTTACAATTTGGTGCAGATGGGACCATAGTGTCCTTTATGTATATACATATACATTTCTGGCGATCAAATTACAATAAAAAAAATATATGGGTACGTTTTAATTGTAAATAAACAGTCTAATAATTGCTAAAAATCTCTTATATTATTGAAAATATGTTTGTACTAAAATGTAAAATACAAAAAAAAGTGGTTAGAATTTTTTTAAATCCATATTCAAACATTAATTAATAATTAACTTCGTAAATTAAAGAAATTTCAATGATGTATAATTATTTCTCTTAGATCTAAATTACTGCAAATAAGTGCAAAATTAAAAAATACTTTTTTGGAAGTAAACCGTGTTTGAAAGAATTTAGCTTTAAAGCAAAATAAATAAATAAATATAATAAAATAAAACATAAATAAAATAAAAATCGGCGTTTCAGGCTGTATTCCATAACCATGAATTATTAAAATGCTAAATATAATATTTTTCACTTATTTTGATCTAAATTAATACAAAATAATGAAAAAAGTATGAAAAGTATGCTTACTAAAAAAATTTTGAGTAAAAGGATAAAATAAATAGTAAGTTTTAAATGTCATTTAAAATGTATTTTTTTATAGTTAAATCAACGTGTTATAACTATTTTATTTAAAATTATTTTTAAAAATATAATATCCAAATTTGGAATAATATGAATTGAATTATATTGCTAGCCACAGAAAATGCTTGATGGGTGTAAGGCCTACCCCTAGTCGACTTAAGCATGAATAAAATTCCATGTGAAATTTTTGTAAATTTCAGTAGTATATCTATTCTTATGCTTAAAAGTTGACAGTGAGAGGTAAATAATTGTGCTTTTAAATCATATCCTAAAACTTCTAATCATCGGAATCTATAGCTCAGTAACACTGGTCGAAACTGTTTGCGTCATAGCGTTCGCACTATTAATTGCCAAATGCATTTTAAATCACCTTCCTCTCCAAAAATAATCAAAGATTGCTAAGAGAGACTAACGTTGTACAGTTAAATTAGACTAAAATAAGATCTTTTTCTGAGAAATATAACAATTTTTTTCGTAAATGTCTTTGAAAATCTTCCACCACTATGCCTTTCAAATTAAAGACTGCATTCCTTGAATTAAAATTTGTAATTAAATTAGCCAGTAATTATGCGTTAAAATGAACAATAAACATTAGTGGAATGGAATCTTTCCTCGAAAAATCCCTCTCCCAAAAATTTTACCGAGAACTTTTCTTGACTCTGCTTTTCCATTAAAAGACTGTATTCATTGAGCAGAAACTCAGTTATAAAATTAACCGGTAATAATTTTCAAATAAACACAAAATCATTAAATAAATTAGAACTTCCTCCAAGAAATTTCATTCTCTTTTCAAAAATTTCCTAAAAAAAATTTTTTTTATACTGAGTTCTTTAAATGTAAGACTGTACTGACTGAAAAAAAAAACACCAGTTATTCAATCAGCTATCAGTTTTTACACCTGCAATAATGCTTTAAAACAAGCTCAAAATATTTAAATTTAGTGCATTTATTTTCCTTCAAAATATGTCTAATGGTTCAGCACATTTAAACACACCTGCCTATCATATATTTAAGCAAATTTTTTATTCATAGTAATATTAAAAAATTTGAAATGTTAATTCATTAATTTTTGCAAATTTTTCTGCTTTGAAATTTTTTACATTTCTATAATAGTAAATTATTTAAAGCTTGTTGAACCATAATAAATTTTAAATTTGCCTTTAACTTAATTAAGTGCAAAACTAAACCAGGTTATCGTATTTTTTAAGACAATGTGGCATTATGGTTCAAAGCAGATATATGATCAGCGCATCAACTTATAGCAGAAAAATTACGCCGTTTTATGGTTCAAAGCATTGATAATATGGTTCATCGTTAACTGTACTGAGGTGCACGGTGTCGAAACCAACTGTACTGAGGTGCACGGTGTCGAAACCAACTGTACTGAGGTGCACAGTGTCGAAACCAACTGTACTGAGGTGCACGGTGTCGAAACCAACTGTACTGAGGTGCACGGTGTCGAAACCAACTGTACTGAGGTGCACGGTGTCGAAACCAACTGTACTGAGGTGCACGGTGTCGAAACCAACTGTACTGAGGTGCACGGTGTCGAAACCAACTGTACTGGGGTTCACGTTTAACAGTCTACTCGTTAAAACTCTTTAATAGGGTGTTAAATTGAACCATATTTCAATTAAAGTTAAGCCTTAATATCGTGCAATTAATTGCGAAAAGGACCACATCGCCCTATAATACACGAAAAAAAAAATTCCGGTAAAATGACCGTACTGTAAGCTAGTGTCATTTATTTCTGGTAAAAAAAAAAGGATTTAAAATCATTCATTCGGTAATGTTTTAATACGGTAACGGTTTGCCAGAAATTCTGGTTTTCAAAATTATAGTCCTTTAAACCACATACTTTGTAAGCAAAACAAAACTGGAAAGTAAATTTAAATGAATTAATGGTTTTTATGCCATGCTCAAAGGTATTTTATTACCACATTTACCAAATTTTATATCATATTATAAAACTATATTTTGTTGTTAATTTTGAAAAAATCTTTGCCAAAGCACTTCGGTAAAAATTGCCGATTTTTTTGGTGTTCCATAGAGCCAGAAACACGGTAAATTTTTCAATGTTCTGGTTGCAATGACCATACATTTTTCTCAGTGTACAGTTCAACTTAGTAGTGTATTTAGTTTACATCGAATTTGAATCATATTATGGTTCTTACACCAATCCCTAACATCTAATAGTAATTTACATTTGGTTGAATAAGCTTTGACTTGTTAGCTACAAATAATCTTTGCAATATAACTTTAGTTGAGACAAACTTGTATAAGCTGGGGCACAAAACTAGGGTAGCAGCCTTTTTTCCTTAGAAAAAAAATTGTGGTTGCAAACATATTTCGGTTGCAGGAGGCTAATTCGCAGCACTGTATTCTGGTTCATTATGGTTCCATGAACCAATTGTTCTAAGATTATGTATTTATAATCATATTTGCAGCACTTATAAGCAATTCAACATTTATTTCTTGAATAATAGCAATTATTTCGTATTTTCTGATTTAAACGCTGGTAGATCTTTTGTATTACGAACATCCTTATTATGAATAAACATCATTACACTTTGATCAACATTGTGTTCAAGGATAACTGTATTAGATGATCATTAAAAACTAAATAAATATCCTCTTTATTGATATTCAGGAAGCTATTTCTTCATTCAAAAATCATCCCATGCTGCGAGGAAAAATTCTTAACGGAAATCGAATCCTACAATCATAATAATGCATTTAAACACTATTATTAAACCTTCGAATTCCGTGTAATCTTTTTCCTTGGCATGGACACAGAATTTCTGACATCAAATGATACCAGGACACCTGGTTGGGTAGATGTCTTAATGACAAATATTTCCTCAAACAAAAATGCGTTTGCAACTATGATTAGAGGCAAACGCTGTTGTTGAGAAACTGCAGACTTTTTTTGACTCTGTCTGCCGCCTTCGGGTCTAAACATCTGTCTGGAAAATGCCCCACACCGCTGGTTGTAAATTTCTGAATATTGATCCGTAATTGCAATGATATAGTTGTGTAAGGAACAAAATGATGTTTAAGTGGAAGATGAAATGTTTAGTGAAATTTAAAATTCTAATTTGGCTAATGTAGTTGTTTAGTATGCAGCCAAGTTTTACTGTAATAACTTAATTTGCTTTTGGATTTATGCTTAGCTCAAATTGCAATATTCGGGGTGTAATAATAACTTTCTTTATGAATTCTGATATCAAGTTTGTGAAAGCAAATTTTTATTCATTATTCTAAGAAGATTTTCTGTCCTTTAAAATATTATCAGTAATATATTTATGTATAAATTTTTAAAAAAAAGTTAAGGGGGGGAATTAGTTAGCAATGCTTTAAAATGAATTTATTTTAGTGTATCTATCCATTTAAACCATTGCAACAAATTTAGGATCCTATAAATCAACGCATTAACATAAAAAATCAATGTGCTCCGAACTGTTAACTTGAAACTATTGTAATAAATTTAGGAAATTTTAAATCAATGTTTCAACATTATTTGCCTTGGAAATTGTAAATATTAGTTCAGTATTTTAAACCGAATTTATTTTTAGTGCATTTATCCATTTGAACGGTTGCAAAAATTTAGGATATTTTAAATCATTGTATTAGTATTATGATTTAACGTTATATAATTTTTTTAACTGAGACTTTTGAAATGAGTTTAGGATATTATCAATAACGTGTCAATGCAAAAATTTAATCTGCTCAGAACTTTCAACTTGAAACTGGATATTTTATTTAAATTTCTCTATGATCGACATTTTTAACTGTGAATAATATCTACATTTCGTGTTTTTCAAGTCAATGTATTATTATTAAGATTCAACGTTATCTAAAAAATTTTTTTAGCGTAAAACTATTGCAACAAATTTATGATTTTAAATCAACTTATCAGTATTATGATTCAATAATATCTAATTTTTTCACGTGAAACTGTTGTAATAAACTTAAGAATTCTAATTCAGCGTATAACATATTAAAATTAAACGTGCTCTAACCTTTTAACATGAAACTGTTGGAAATTATCAATTTGGTAAATTTTAAATCAACGTCTCAACATTATACTCAATGAATTCACATTGTTTAGCAGTGAATAATACTCTCTGTTTATAGCATGTGATAAATAGGGGTTTTCCCTTTCTTAAATAATCGTTATGAAGTTTTCATTCGACATTTTTTACTGTAAAAAACGATAAATAATACGAACTTTAAAATCATTTTCAATCCTAACAGATTACGTAAACATGAATAGAAGTGAAATTATATTTTACATAACCAGTTTTTTTAGTTTCTTTCATTTAATGATAAATGAGGACTCAGTTGTCAAAGGTAGCATCATCGTAACCTCATTTGAGGAGTTTCTTGCACCCTCACTCTACCCCTCTTTCTTTTTTGGTTCTAAAGTCAGAGGCGAGCAACCTTGAAGAGGTTTTTATTTCTAGAATTCTAAACAAGTCTAGGTTGAAATCTGAGTAGCATTACCCGAAACTAGCTCTTAAAGTCATTAGTCAAAACACTTTTGAAATCATCCTCTTAAAAAAAAGATTGCGAAATAAAACTTTTAATATGATTTTGTGGATACAATTTTATATAAACTATAAAGAAATTATTTTTAAAAGTGAAACACTGTTTGTCGATTAATCATTTATATTGAAGTGCCAAAGTACTGTAATTAATTTAACTTTTTTATACTGTCAAAATTGAAAGTTGTAGCAGGTGCTAAAAAGGTGAAAGGCAGCTGCCAGTAAAAGGCACAATTCGAATGCCATCTAGAATTCAAGTCTTCTAAAATTTTGAAAATAAAATGTCAACAAATACTCAAAATAGAAAGTTTTATACATTATCGTAAAAGTTTGAAAATATTATAAAATGTTTTTCACTGTTATTATTTCGTTTGTAAAATTTATTTTTTAATTTTAGTCTAAAATTTCTACACATTATTATTTTTAAATATCGCCAGTTTGTTTAGTTTAATTTTATTATAGAGAAAAAAATTGTGGAAAAATTACCTTTTAGAGATAATAATAATAATTTTGGTGATAAAAACCAAAATATATGGTACTTAAACCAATCATTTCGTAATTTTTCTATTCATATGGTAATGGTTTACCAGTAATTCTGGTTTTGCAAAATTATAGTCCTTATTACCATACATTTAGTAAAAAATATAAAGCAGAAAAGCTAAATTTAACCGATTAAATCCTTTCTATACTATATTTTAAGGAATCATGGAACAATTATCAAATTTTAACACATTTACCAAATTTTATCACATATTAGAAAGCTACATTTTATTTTTAATTTTACCAAAATCTTCACCAAAGTGCTTCGGTAAAAAAATACCAACCATTTTGGTGTTTCCGCAAAGCCAGAAACACGATAAATTTTACCATATTCTGGAAGTTTTGACCATACTTTTTTCTCAGAGAAATTTAAAACAGTTTTTACCCTTTGTCCGTTATCGATTTCTAGGAAAGATTGTATTTTGAAAATATTTGATATAAAAGTTATTTTTTAAATTTTCATACTCCTGATGTAAAATATTTGTTGCGAGGGCATGAACCTTGAATTCACATTAAAATAATTTACATTCGAAGAGTTTTTCACTTGGGGTTTTTTCCCCATTTAAATTTCTTAATGTTGATTTCTACGCGTCATTAGTTAACGCTCAAAAAACAATTTTTGCTTTAACTGTTGTCGAAATTCGCAGCACCTATAAAATTTGCTATTCTATTATTCGATTTTTTTAAGCTTTAAATTTCAACAATCTTCCAGATTTAATAACCAATTTTGACAGATATTTTAAACTAATTTAGAGCCATAATGTGTATCTGGATAATAATAATAAAAAAATCAGAAACTGAATTGCATCCATAAAATCCAGCCTAAATATTCAATTCTTTTTTACCACAAAAGTATTGAGTGCACTACTAAAATATTGTGAACATGCGCAATCTCTCTTAGTTATCACAAAAAAGTTATTTCAACGCTTGATTATACTATCTGTAATTTAAACTATGATATTTTGAAGAAAACTGAAAAACTTTTATTAGCAATTATTATAAATTATGTTTCCGTTTAAACTGGCTGCCGTTTAGTCATATCAATTAATTTGCAAATTACAAAAAATCAATCATCTTCCTACCTTGGGTATGAAACTGAATTATTTTGATAAATCTTAAACTGAAAATAGCATTTCTTAGTATAAGTATATGGTGTACTGTTGAAACACTGCTGAAACAATTAAATTTCTTTTAAATAGGCGAACGTTCTTTTAGTTATCACGAAAGCATTAGTTCAACGCTTGACTTTACTATCTTTAATTTGAACTATGTCTTGGAAACTTTGAAAAAAATGAAAAAAACTTATATATTTAATTATCATGAATTATTTTCCTCTCAAAGTGACTTTTTTATGCTATTTTATTACTGGCGTTGAACAGCCGACCCATTCCTTAGTTTACGATTATCAAATTTAACTGCACAGCCTTGTAATTTTGAGCGTAGCCCAGAAGACAAGAGAATTCCTGGATCAAGCAATAGATCAAGCAAGTCTCAGTGAAGGACTTTTTTATTGATGGAACTAACCCGCAATTGCGTCAAAAGAAAAACCGCGAAAACCATCAATGGTTAGCTTGACAGCAAGGAGATTCTGACCCATGATCGGCCAACTACTGAATATAGTTTACTTCAGCACTGTGGTCGGTGTATGTCGGGTGCAGAATTCGTATCAACCAGCCACCGCTGGGATTCGAACTTAGCTCCCCATATCGAGAGGCGAGCGCTGCACACCCCTAGCCACAGCGTCGTTTCATTCTATTAAATAGCTCTTTCCTTACAAAAAATTACTCAACTTGATACCTTGCTTAAGTTCACATTACACACAGGCCCCTTCTACATCTGTTAACATGATATTTTCGCTTAACTTGAAAGAAAATAAGTGTCAGCTAGGCATCTTACAATTTTTAACAGTTTAAAATTGCATTTTATGTTCAACTTCAGCAATTATATAATAAGCTATAAATTCGTACAATATATTTTTCTTGAACAAGAATCAATATTTATTGGAACAGTTTACGAAATTATAGTCAATAATAGTTTAATCAATAATAGTAATAATTCAACTCCAATATGGTACAAACTGCCGCCTTCTTATACTACTTTAAAATGCAGCTATTAGAAGATAACTACCGCTAGAAGATAAGAAAGATAGCTACCTACCGCTAAAAAAATCACTCAGCTGGTTGCAAAACAGGCAAAATTCTCGCATTTTAAGAAATTCGTGGATTTAGATGGAATTGTCACGAACAATGCACGTCCTAAGGTGATTATTCGAATGATTCGAAATTCTCGGATCGTAATAGTATCGTATCAAAAAAGAAATCGAGATTATAAAAACAATGCGCATAAGCGATATTTGTCTTAAGGTTTGAGTTCAAAAGGTGTTTTGTTATTATAACTCCCCCATCTGCTTTTAACCCTCAAACCCTCCCATCCAAATAGAATGCTACTTGTCTCATCCGAATTCTGTGAAGATTTCTTTTGCAGTGTTACTTTTCTGTCGCATCCAAGAGTGATGCTTCCTGAGGTAGACAAGTCGGTAGTTAAAGTAGAAGACGGATTTGTGAGCCTTCTGATGTTCCGCCCATAGTTCAACAACAACAAAATAACAGTTAATGGTCTCTGAGCCGAACAGACACTAAAATAGAATTTGACTCTCAGTTGTGTTTGTCGGCTCGAGCGTTGCTAAAGTCACTCTTTAGATCAAATCATCGCTCCGTTCTGGACATTCTCCAACCAATGGGAAAAGTTTTTATCTACTTACTTGATGATGTGAACACTTGTCCCAAGAGTGGGACTCTAGAGATGTAGATATGCACTTTTTTTTCTATTTGAGTAACATTCTTTTTTTAAAATATTTTAAATTCTTTTTTTCTCCTGTAAACATGCTACAGATTTGATACGGTTCCGCTTTGTGAGGATATTAATGGGTTGTTGCGAACTTTTCTCTTTCAATATATTAACGCTGTTTAAAAACGTCTAGTTTTGAATTTTGCTACCTTTTCAATAAGGCCGGGATAGCTGGTTGGTGGAGCACTGGACCAATGCCTCCTATAACTGAAAGCCTCCACACGGTTGTTTTTTATAGGTAGTCCAATCAGATCACTGTGAAGGATATCCACTTTCCGAACGAGTCATTTAATACAAAATTTAGTTAATATAAGAAAGTGGTAGCAAATATATGACTAAAAATTTGTTTTATTTATAAATATTATTGGTTTACCTTATTCACTTGTCAACCACTACAGATTCAATTCTCAAATGTATATGATAAATTTCTCTCAATTACTTTTATAAAAGGTTTTGGGTTCATGCGCACAACTGGTTCACTTTTTAAACAGTCTGCGCGGACTACTTATAAAAGACGGTGTGGAGGCTTTTTGATGTAGGAGGTGATGACTGGACCCATGGCCAAGAGTTCGTGGGTTCGATTCCAGCCGGGCGAAGACCCCCCATGTAATAAATAGTGACTGATACACGTTAAATCTGTCGGGTCACAAAGTCCTTCTTGTTCCCATAACAAATCGTACATCTGGGGGTACTGATCCAGGAGTTTCCTTTTCTTCTGTATTAGTTCAAAATTACAATGCTACGGAGTTGAACATTAGTATTCGTAAACCCAAAAACTGGGTCTGCTGTTCAACGACGGATATAATATAAAATATTAAAAAAACATTTTCAATAAGTTTTTCAGCGTAATGAGTATATGATGCCAGTATATTTTTATTTGCTCTCTCTTTCTCTCTGAAAAATGGATTTAAAGTTGAACCACATTATTAGTACTTTGAACTATAATCTCACTCAAATTTACGACTTATTATGATAAGGTGATAAATTGAACTAAGTTTGTAACGTTTTCAATGGGTTTATCTTCGTTTCGGGTTAAGGACATCGGTGTACTTATGTCTGTACTAGCGGGAAACAATTTGCTTAATGTTTAATTATAATATCATAATCTCGAACTATACTACCTTGCAAAATTTCAGCAACCCCAATAAGATGTTAAATTAAACTATGTTTTCTTACAAGTAGAGCCGTACTATCGTGCAATAAAGCTTTAGGAGCATGATCATGTGGTTCAAACTTAACATTACTTTGAGGCTGCAGCAAACTTGAATGATCATATGGGTTCTAACAGCTACTAAAATAGACACTTAGTTTCGAGATAGTTTCGTGATAATTTGATCTAAACGGTGATTAAAACAATGTTCCAGCTGTCAAACACAACTATCTCCAAACATCTCCCCCTGATATCCCTAAATATAAAAGACATTTTCCAAACTATCGGAAAAGTTTTATCTACCTACTTGATGATGTGAACACTTGTCTTACGAATTGGAAATGTAAATGCAATTTTTTAAAAACATTTCAGGTTTTCTTTATTTTATTTATTTCTTTTGTTATTTTTATTTATTTATTTATTTTTTGTCAAGTTGTTACGGATTTGTAGTGGTTTTGTTAATATTAATGAGACGTTCGAAACTGTTTCTCTTCCTATAAATTAAATTAACCTAGTTTAAAAACGTTCAATTTTGAATTTTAATTCTTTTTGAAATGCGCTGTTTCTTGTTTCCATAGCTGCAGGCGACCTTAGACTTAGTGGAGAGGAGAGTTCTTTCTATAGACAAACTAAAATTGATGATGTGAACACTTGTCCTACGAGTGAGAGTCTAGCGATGTACAAACAATTTTCTAAAAAACATTTCGGACTCTTTTTTTCTCTCCCTGTAATCATGAGACGGATTTGAAGCGGTTTTGTCATGGGTAGATATTAAAGGGATGTTCTTTTTTCAAAAATCATACTTTTAAGAGCTCTCAGATAGTTCCATTTTCTTCAGAAAAATACGATTTTATAATCAGAAAACTGTCTTAGTGACCTCTTCAACTTCTTAGTTCCTTTGACTCCGTTTTTTTAATAATTATTATTTTTATTTATTTTTGCGTCAGACATAATTTTTTCAATCGTCTCATGCTATTATGCTAAATATTTCGAATATTTTACTGTGGTAATTTTATTTTATTTTATAACCGTTGCTGAGCAACCAATCCAGTTTTGGGTTTAAGACTACTAATGTTCAACTCTGTAGAGTTGCAATTTCGAACCAATTCAGAAGTCAAGGAAACTCCTGGATCAGTACCCTCAGAAATATTTATTTGCCATGGGAACATGGAGGACTTTGCGACTCGACAGATTTAACGTGCATCAGTCACCATTTACTGCACGAGGAGTCTTCGCCGGTGGGGATCAAACCCACGAACTCTTGGACCAGTGCCCTACCAACCAGGCTATCTCGACCTTACTGTGGTAATTTTCTTCTTCTTTTATAACCGTCGTTGAACAGCCGACCCTATTTTCTAGGATTTACGGCTGCTAATGTTCAACGCCGTATCCTTGTAATCTTGAACCCAATCCAGAAGACAAGGGAACTCCTGTATCAAGTATTGGGGGAAATTTGCCTTCGTGGAGGACTTTTTTGATGGAACTAATCCGCATTTGCGTTACTTGGAGAGGAAGATCACGAGAAACTCCCACGGTTAGCCAGGTAGCAAGGGGACTCAAACCGTCTACCACTGAGGATATTTCACGTCAGCACTGTTTACTGTGGTAATTGTTATTTTTAGCGTGGTATACAATTAGTATTTTTACGCATGTTAAAAACAATTAGTTTCAAGTATAGATATTTATTGATTTTTCCGCCGCTCATAACTTTTTTAGGCTGTTAGATTTATCTACCTTGAGTACTTGATATAGTTAACTTTTACTCTTTATTTTGGCTCAATATAATCGCCTCGGCTCCTATGCTAATTTACTCAATGTTTAATGTGTTCATTGTTTTATACTATGAATAATTTAAGCCAAGACGTGATTTAAGCCAAATAATGGAAATTCATATTTTTAAATAGTTTGCTTTCATTGTACAATTGTAAATTCAGTTATATTTGTAACGTAATTCCTTCTTTCACAAAATGTACATATGTTCGTAGAACCAAAAATCGTACAATTATTTTAGAATTTATTTAACTGTCTGAATCTTCATTATAGAAAAGCTAAAATTTATTGAGACAGCTTTAAAATAAAGATATAATTATTCTTCGAAATTCGAAGCACACCCATATATTTTTCAAATAAAATTTTCAAGCTATTCTAAATAGTGCCTAAAATTTACATTTTAATGTTGTAATCAAAACAGTTTGCAAAAAAAATTTATAATTTTTTTCTATTAATTTTTATTAATGAGAATACAAATTATTATCGATCTTAAATTATTCACTTAACTGAACATTTTATGAACTTTGCTGGAAATAGATTTAAAGTTATTTAATGTCATTAGCCGATTCTCCCACAATATTCAATGGTTACAGTGAATTTTTCTCACATAAGCGTTAAAGCGTAAAACGAGTTGAAATTAAATAAGTTGAGCACTTGTGAGAAGTTACGACCATTTCCTCAAAATTGATTCTGATTTCTTGATGTAGTTCAGAAATTTCGCTCCTGTTTACATTGATGATATAGGTTTTCATGGGAAATTTAAAAAATCGAAAAAAAAATTTTTTATCGAGTAAAATAATGGGAATTGTGAATTTCTGTTCTTGTATAGAGGAAAGAAATTTGTATACATAATTTTTGGTTTTTAAAGGAAGTCATATCTTTCGTAATCCATTCGTTGACACAGCATTACTTTCAATTTATTTCTAAAACTTATTTGCTTTAATTTTTCACAATATTTTAGTATAATTAATGTCACTGAATATAAAATTATTATGCGAGTAAAGTAAATGAGTACGTGACTTGTAGGAAGTTCAGAATTTCAAAAATTGCGATTTTCATAGCGTATGCGTGCTACAAGTAGATAATGGTTTCTTTATCGTCATTTTATGACACTGACAATAAATATCATACAATGAAGGATATTTATTTTACTTCATTTCCTTTGAGAGATTTATTTACATGAGATTTATTTAATACCATTCATTTTATGACATTTATTGAATGTCATAAAACTTCGTTAATTTATAAAATAAATGTCACAAATCTTGATCTATGTGTCAAGATCAGGATTTTTCATGGCATATAGATTAAGGTATGTACTAATGGGACATGATTAAACATACTTAATTAATATGTCAAGATTGTTAATGTCTATAAACGTAAAAAAAATTAATTAAACTTTTTTAAAAATTTAAAGCAATTGAGATACATTTTCAATTCATATTTAAAAAAACAAACAAACACAATATCATATTATTCAAAATTAAAGAGTTATTTGGAAAAATGTTTTTTGCTTTGGAATTTTTATTAAAATCTTTCTTGTACTCTGAATATAATTTTAAAAATTGATTAATTAATTATTTGTTATTGAGAAATTTGTTAACTACTTCATTTATAATTATAGGCTGAATTTGCTTAAAAAAATACAAAATATTAGTTTATCTTTAAATATTTTTTGACATTTCTTAAAATAAAAATGCTTAAATTCTTCCTCTAGTTGTTATTTCTAAAGTTTATTATTTAAAGTTTTGTCTTAAAGTTTATTACTTAAAGTTTTTATTGCAATGATTTCTACAATCTTAAATTAAAAGTGCAATATAAAGATGAAATACTCCTTTAAAGACTTTTTTAAAAAAAATTGTTCTTTCAATCTTTTGAAGCATTTAGCCTGATCGATCTGACTAAAATTGAGACAGAACAGCAATTTAAATACGATAAGAAGAACAAAAGTTATTCAAATTCTTCCCAAGTTGTAACGATTTTATTCTCACCTTTTGATTCACTTTACTCGTTAATAAGCACATCATCGTTTTATCCCTTTAAAAACAATTAACAGATCGTTGTTTGTTCTTCATAAATGAATTTTTCGATCGAAACGTTTTGTGAAAGTACGCTTCTAGCTCTCTTTCTTCGCGGAGAAGCGAAGCTGCAAGATCAATTCCTTTCTCTTCTCGACCGTTCATTTGTATGTTTACGTTTTGTTCGAATCTCCTCCCCCTTCAACATCATATTCTTTCTGGAAAATCGAAGACAAAAAGAATAGAAAAGTCGAAGTAACAAAATGTAAACAGAGAGACACAATTCAGTCGAAAAGAGGCGACGCTTCATGCGAAGTTTAGTTACAAAGATCGATACGAGGGGGCGCTAAAGTGAATGAATGATTGAGATGGAGGGAAAGAGAAGGAAGGATTGCTGAGATTTATTAATTTTTCGGCATGCGACAAAATAAAGAACGCGACAGATAAAATGACAACGATTTCAAATCGGAACGCTTCGTAACTGAAACCATAATTCCATATAATAGTCTGTGACGTAGGTTCACCAGAAAACATGAGAGGTTGGGGGGGGGGAAGAGTATTGAGCATGTATCTTTTTGGCGTTATCAGACTACTTGGGAAACGTGATAATGGTCCAAGTTACAAAAACCTCCCTCACCAACTCCCTTCAAAAAAAATAAAACGATTTTCCGCAATCTATCACTATTTTTTTTTTTTTCTTCTCTCTTTTTACTCACCTTACACGCGATTTTTTTATTTTTATTTTAAAAACAATACCCATCCTCTTTGATTTTATTCCTTTTTCTTTTTGTTCCACCCCTGGGATTATTGGGGAACGATTTTCTTTTGTAAAACGGCGTTAATTAAAGTTCATTCATCAAAAAAGGGAGCCTGGTGATTGTGAATTCCGGATCTAGCGACATAAATGAATGATGATGCTCCGGAATTTGAATAAAATTGCGGAGAATAAAGAAAAAAAATATTCCAATCATTTTTTTCAGTTATTGATTAAATTCTCTAACATAACTTGACCAGCGAGAATTTTAATTCTCTGCTTCCTATATATATATATATATATATATATATATATATATATATATATATATATATATATATATATATATATATATATATATATATATATATATATATATATATATGTCACCGTAAAAGTATATAATGCAGTTATTTATAAAATACCTAGTTATTCTATGAAGTAACTAGGTATTCTATAAATTAACTAATGAGAGACAGTTAAAGTGTAAAATAAGCAAGTTATCTGAAATGAAATAACTAGGTATTCTATAAATAAACTAATGATAGACAATTAAAATGAAAAAGAAGCAATTTATCTCATTTATGCAGCACATAAATGGTATTTATGGAAACGTACCATAAAATCATTTGTTACAACAAGGATTACTAAAATGACACTTGGAATTACAAAGAACATTATTTCTAAAACAAAGACATTTTTTGTTGACACACTGGGTTTTACACGAAAATTTTTTAAATCTCTGACCAGTACCTAAACTTAAACTCTCGCGCGAGATATATGATATAGATTATTTTACACTTTAACGGTAACATATATATATATATATATATATATATATATATATATATATATATATATATTAGTTGCCTTTAAAATATTCTGCCAACTTTCTTATAGTGTACTGTTACTTAAACTAGTAGCATTTAGTATGAAGTCTCATTTTATACATCATCAAAAAAAAAATTTATAGAAGAAAAAAATCCACTACTGACTGACACCTACGCCCTAGTACTTTTCCAGAAAATTTACACTTTTTACGTTTTTTTCGTTTTTCAATAGAAATCACAAGGTAAACTCACGTTCTCACTCAGAGCTCAACTCTTGACCGCCAGACTATGCCGATACTTAGACTACAAAACTTAAGTTGGACATCGCATTTTATAAAGGAATTGTAATAAATAAATAGATAAATAAATCTGGATCAAAAATTATCATTGAAATTAGCATTAGAGTTTTACCAAAAAATTTACATTTGCTGTTTTTTTTTTTTTTTTTTTCGTTCCGTTCCTTAAAGTAGTAGTGAACTGTTACTTAAGTTAATAGCATTCAGTATGAAGTCACATTTTACGAAGCTGTTAAAGAAAAGAAATAAATGAATAAAAGTAAAAACTTAACCAAAAGATTCTTATTGAAGTTAGTATAAGGAGAAAAAAATTCTAATAAAATTACCTTACGGTAACATTTCCGTTTTTTTTAAGGAAAAAGAAAAACATTATTCTGTTAATAAAACTTAAATATACGGTATTTAAACCTGTTATTTGATAATATTTTCGTTCACATAACACCAATTTTTAAAATAATTGTTATTAGCACACATTTAGTAAAAAATACAAAACTGAAAAGTAAATTTAACCGAAGAAATGATTTTTATGCCATACTCCAAAGTATCACGCAAAACGTACAAACGCTTAGCACATTCACCAAATTTTATCACGTGTTATAAACCATATTTTATTCTTAATTTTACCAAAATCATTATCAAACCGGTTTGGTAAAAACGGGCTTTTTGTTGCTCCCATAGAGCCAGAGGCATGGTAAATTATACCATATTCTGGTTGTTTTGAACTCAATACTTTCCCTGAAAGTTTACCCCCCTCACAACTTTATTTTCATTCTTTAATAGTGTACTGTTAAGCAAACTACCAATATTTAGTCAAAACTGATATGTTCTAAAATAATTGGAAACAAAAAATATATATTTTTTATTTTCGTTTTCAATGGCTGCGCAAAAAACTACGTAAAACAATCAAACGCAATAAAAATATAGGACGATGGAACAAAGATAAAAGAATTGAATCATTATCTAAGACTTGCTCTTGTGTCCCAATATTTTGACACTTCTCCTGGAATGCAAAGTGTCCCACAGCGCAGCTTTCGGTTCTTTCCCATTCCTTTTTCGGAATCACATAGTGGACGAATAGAATCGGTTGTAACGACTCTGCGAATAATGGGCGGAGAGGCAATCTGTTAAGAGGACGCCATACCACGAAAGAAAATTTTCGTCACGAATTCTCCTCCTCCTTCATCACTAACTTAAAATTTAAAAGAGAGAAAAAGAAAGTTCATGCAAACCTAAAGTAAGTCATGAAGTTTCAATTGCTGAAAAAAATAATTTAAAATATTAAAATGCAAATAAATTATTGATTGAGTACCTTTCCGTTGCGTAATCATAAGTCATTATCTCATAATTTATTTTAATTTGTATATTTTAAGAATTTCTTTTGAGTATTTGAAACTACATGGCTTACTCTACGTTTATCTGAACTCACTTTTTCTGCACTTTGTTGTTGTTGTCGCTTGACGTTGACGTGTTCCTGTTTAGGCAGAGGGGGTGCGATTGTTCTTCTTTTCCAGTGGGTCCATCTATGGCCAAGAATTCGACTTCTGCCACACCATACGTCGCACCCGTTTATAGGGCGGACCCATTCATACATCCATTCATTCATTGTCTACACTTTAAAGTTTAAATTAGTAATAACGGAGAAAGAGAATTTATACGAAGAAAATTTTTTTCCCGAGGTATAGTGTCTTCTTAACTGACGGAAGGACGCATCATGGTTTATAAGGAATTAATGAAGGGCCCGTCATTTTCCAACTTTTTAGGGCTGTGGAAGCTTACAAATTCCGCCAGAAATTAAATTTAATGAATTTTCCCGAAACAGTTTAGTCTTTCAATAAAAAAGTAGTTGTATTTGGAAGTTGTAAAAAGTTGTTATCTCTTTTTGCAAGGAAATAAATAAAAGTAGAAAACTTAGGTCGAGAGACACTTATCGAAAATTGCTATAGCACTTTTCCTAAAAGTTTCTACATATTTAATAAATCTTTACAAATTTAAGTATTTTTTTTTAATACTAGTGTACCGTTACTTAAACTACGAACGTTTATTCTAAAATCATATATTGTTAAAAAAAGAAAAGTGGGAGAAATAATTGAAGTTTTCGTTTCGATTTGCATGACGAAACTTTTCAAATGGTTGGATTGAGTGGGGCAAACTTCATTATATCCAAATACTTTTAAAAAGTACTTCTTTGGTGTTGAAAATAGATATGTAACTAAATGCACTTTTTATTCTTTTCACTAGCCCATTAATTAAATTACAGTTTTCGATTGGGTTTACTTCACGAAGCGTTTCAACCGATACCTTTGAAATCGAACAAAACTTTTTTAACCCCTTCAGGACTAGCAGATTGTGAAATAAGCACTTCCCCAGTCACGCTAACTCGGCGTTTAAACGTACTAAACAGTATGTTTACGTACTAAAACTAGATATAATACAAGAGAATCAGATTGAGATAATGCCCGTGTGATCTAGGGTAGCTTTAGTTAAAAAAGATTCCTTCAAATCGTGGTCCATGAAGGGAGAATCACGCGATCTTGATTCTGAAGGGGTAAAGACTCGAATACGTTTAAAAAAAATGGCCTGGATAGCCTGGTTGGTAGAGCACTGGGCAGATGATCAAGAGGTCGTGGGTTCGATCTTAACCGGCCGAAGAATCCCCGTGTTGTAAATGGAGACTGGTGCACGTTAAATCTGTCAAGTCTCAAAGTCCTTCATGTTCCCATAACAAATCCTACCTCTAGGGGTACTGATCCAGGAGTTTCCTTGTCTTCTGGATTGGCTCTAAATTACAAGGCTACGGAGTTGAACAATAGTAGTCGTAAACCCAAAATTTGGATCGACTGTTCAACGATGGTTATAAAATAAAGCATAAAATACGTTTAAGAAACGTTGTTTCTTTAACTTTGAAAGCAAATGAATATTTCTTCCCTTATAATAACAGGGCAGTTACAACGTTGACCCAGTAAAAAGTACAGTCTTTAATTCGCTCTATTTTACTCAAAACGCATTCTATGCAATTGGTAAATAATGACCACAATTGTTAAAAATAAATTCCTAATAAAACTTGGCCTTTTTTATTCTTGCTTTTTTTTACACTTTATATGTCCTTAGGAACACTAGTACTTGCTACAAATATTCGAGAACAATTACCTACAAGACCTAACAAATGTCAGTAGCCAGAATTTTTTTCTTTATCAACTTCCAGGGCTATTTATAATATCAAACCGAGAAAAGAACAGAGAAAAAAAGTAAATAAATAAATATAAAAGAAGGGGAGAGAAAAACATACTTATGTTTCCGCTTTCTCCGTTCCCGAAGTCACGTGATCGCAAGGACTACAAATGGCACTTCTGGTACATTAATTGAAATAGCGCAGGTAATTGTACTCGGAAACATTTGTTGTCTTGCTGTTGGATTGCTTAACTGTATTTTCCTGTATGCGTCACTTTTACTTCAAGATGGTGATTAATTGTCGCATATTGGCTCACTTTGGTTTCAAGATTGTCAGCCAAGTTGGTGGAACACGAGATGTTTGATTTGCAATGCAAATGTCTAACAAAAAACATGCGTCATTTAGAGTTAACGTATAGTTAGACATGGGCACTTAATTAAATAATCTTGTAAATCATACTTTAATTTCAATTTGTTATTTAAGGGTTATTTTTCAGTAAGAAATGATTAATCAAAAGGTAAATAAAATCAAGTAACAAAATATTTACAACCAGGAACAGATAGTTACAAAAAAAAATTGTCACTGGTTCAGAAGATCGTAACTAAAACATGCGACATGTCCGTACACATTTTCACTGGTTCATTTACATATTACATTTTAAGAAAGCTTTTTATATTTTTTTCTTTTTGTGACAAAAACGCAGACAAAAATCCGTAATTGAAAATCTAAAAGACGAAACAGCATACCATCGCTTTAAGCGGATTGATGGTGCCGGAGACCCCTGAGAATTTATTTAATGATGGTCCGGTTAAAATTAGAGTGGTCCCAGACCACCATTAACTTTTAGCCTGTATATAACTGACTAATTTAATGCCTGTATATAACTAACTAATTTAAAAATTAAAAAAATATTAAAATAGACTTTAGATTATTTTAATCCGCAATACGCAATTTGATTTTGATGTCAGAACAAGAATGATCTTAAAGTTTGTGAAGACCTATATCAAGCAAGTTTATGCAACACCTCATAGAAGGCCTTCGCACAAGTTACCATAAATACGAATTTCGATATTTTAGTAGTCTGAAAGCTGTGACATTTCTCGTATTTTTCTCCACTGCCCAGTTTATGTTTGTTTCGTCGGACTACTAAAGTCGTCCGTACAGAAGACTTGCCTTCTCTCTTCTAGAAGGAGATCGTTTGTGTCACTGGGATATGCATCGTATCTTTAACACTCATATGAATTCCCATCTTCGTTTTAAAAAGTTTTTTTTTTTTAAATTTTTATCAATGAAACACAAAAAAACAACCTAATATATAGTTCTTTGTTGACTTATGGAAAAAAAAACAAATCGCTGTAATATTTTTTCTTTATATATAATTTCCTTAACCTAGAAATACCCATTATCTTATTATCAATATTGAAGCATGGTAGTTAAGTTTCTAGGACTTATATTTGCAATGATACAGAAAAAAAACCCTACTGAAACATTTGAAATTTTCGTATCGAAATTTAGTTTGTTAGTAAATTAGTGCATGGCTAGCATACTAGTTTGAAATTTAATACATCAAAGTACTTCATTAACACATCAGTGTGATATGTATACTAATCACACTTTCTCAGCATATGCTATACTTTTATGCTTATACTTTTTTAGTGTATGCTACATACATTACAACAATTTCTGGCTAGTTTTATTGCTTTCATCATTATTATAATAAGATTTAGAAACGAAAATTCAGCCTTTCTGTAACTATTGCTGGCGTCTTGCATGGTTCAAGGTATGACTAATACAGTTCAAAGTTGAATCAATATGTCTAAGAATAGTTAGAAATGCGAAACAAAGTAACAGATTAAATCTCTTTTGTTGCAAAATTAAGATGACACAACAAACAATGCCACTACAGTCAACAGCTCTCAACATCCCATTTTCCTTCTAAATTGATAGTTTTCATATCTATTACACGTTATGACGTTACAGTTGGTTTGCTTTAAGCTCACTCGCACCGCTCAAGTATAGTAAAGCTGAAATAAAGTACGCTTCTCTCACGCATGCTTACTTAAAAACAAGCGAGGCAAGTGTTTTAAGTTTTCTTTTGAACTAGCTTTGAAAAATGATATTCTAAGCGAAGAAGTGTTGTTTTGTAACATCCCTCCATTAACACCAAACATTGTTTCCATTTGAAATGCTGTGCGGTGCCAAATATGCGGAGAGTTATTTATGGACGTTATCCATTTTAATCCAGAGTGTAGGTAAAATATCCCCCGCACCACTACGACAGCCGTATAATCAATGACGCCTGTGCGTGGATGGCAAAAAAAAATAAATAAATAAATAAAAAGATGCCTTCCGTATTGTTCCCTTACTTTTTTTGTTTGTTTATTTTTTGCAATGAATATGTTTATGAATAAATATAGAATAAAAGTCCGGAGTTTATTGAAGAAATGCCAATAGATATTATTGCTTTAAACCTTTTTTTTTTCTCTAAGACCTTACTAGACTTGTTATTTGAACAACTATTAGAAAGTCAGAAAGGCAACATAAAAATAGTTATAATGTTAGAGCTTTCTGAAAGTTATTATTGAATATCACTTAATTCATCTTTATAAGTGTATTTATCACTTTTTTCCTAGACTTTAGATTAATTATTTGAACGACTATCAGAGACGCAATATAAAATAATGTTATTATACTAATGTTTTCTGAAGTATACTATTGAATGTCATTTAATTATTTGAATGACTATAAGAGACACAATATAAAATAATGTTATTATTCTAGTGTTTTCTGAAGTATACTATTGAATGTCATTTAATTATTTGAATGACTATCAGAGACACAATATAAAATAACGTTATTATACTAGTGTTTTCCGAAGTATACTATTTAATGTCATTTAATTATTTGAACGACTATCAGAGACACAATATAAAATAATGTTACTAAACTAGTCTTTTCTGAAGTATACTATTGAATGTCATTTAATTATTTGAATGACTATCAGAGACACAATATAAAATAAAGTTATTATACTAGTGTTTTCTGAAGTATATTATTGAATGTCATTTAATTATTTGAGAGACTATCAGAGACACAATATAAAATAAAGTTATTAAACTAGTATTTTCTGAGGTACGTTATTGAATGTCATTTAATTATTTGAATGACTATCAAAGACACAATATAAAATAACGTTATTATACTAGTGTTTCCTGAAGTACGTTATTGAATGTCATTTAATTATTTGAATGACTATCAGAGACACAATATAAAATAAAGTTATTAAAGTAGTATTTTCTGAGGTACGTTATTAAATGTCATTTAATTATTTGAATGACTATCAGAGACACAATATAAAATAACGTTATTATACTAGTGTTTTCTGAAGTATATTATTGAATGTCATTTAATTATTTGAATGTCTATCAGAGACACAATATAAAATAAAGTTATTATACTAGTGTTTTCTGAGGTACGTTATTGAATGTCATTTAATTATTTGAATGACTATCAGAGACACAATATAAAATAAAGTTATTAAACTAGTGTTTTCTGAAGTACATTATTGAATGTCATTCAATTATTTGAATGACTGTCAGAGACACAATATAAAATAAAGTTATTAAACTAGTATTTTCTGAGGTACGTTATTGAATGTCATTTAATTATTTGAATGACTATCAGAGACACAATATAAAATAACGTTATTATATTAGTGTTTTCTGAAGTATATTATTGAATGTCATTAAATTCATCTTTAGAAGTGTTTCTATCCATCTCTTTTTTCAAGATATTAGATTAATTATTTGAACGTCTATTAGAGACATAATATAAAATAAAGTTATAATTATAGCGTTTTCAGAAGGATATTATTAAAATCTTATTTATAAGTTCTTTTATCCGTCTCTTATTTCAAGACTTTAATTATTTGAGCGATTATCAGACACGCAATATAAGATGAAATTATCAAACTAGTGTTTCTGCAGAATATTATTTAACAGTATAAAAATTCTTTATAAGTGTTTTTATCACTTTTTTTTCCTCAAGACATTACATTAATTATTTTTGCAACTATTTCCCCATGATGTGATTCTTTAGTTCAAAACTATTTTTTACTTTTGAATCTTGAAGTAGCTTTACTTTTTTTTAACCCTTGGGTTGTTAATACTTTTTTTATTTTTAGGACTAGATTTTGCATTCCTTCTTTCTTTTTTCTTTTTCTTTTTTTCCTTCTTAGACGTTTACTTTTCTTTTTTATTAAGCACGATTTTTTACTTTAGACTCTGAAAACCGAAACACTAAGTGGGAAGTTCCAAATGGTTGTTGTAATTTTTTGAACTAAGACAAAATTCGGAACAATAATTTAAAACAGTGAATAAGTGGTTTATTGGCTGGGATTTTAAAATATAATACGCAGTATTTACATTCACTGACCACTTAATAACTAAACATTATGTTTTTAAGTAAAAGAACATTGAATTAGCATTAACAGTATTAAATCAAAATTACATTAATTAACAGTTTAATAAATTAACATGACTTTTTTTTATAATGTGATAAAATGTTATAAAATTTGGTGATTTTATCATTATACCTTAGATCATGGCATGGCAGTTAAATTTACTTTCAGTTTTGTATTTTTTATTAAATGTAAGGGAATACGAACTAAGAACTATAATTTTAAAAACCAGAATTTCCGGTAAACCGTTACGAGATGAACATGAAAATTACAAAATGATTTATTTAAATTATATTTTGGTTTTATTAACTAGAGTTAGCGCTCTTTTTTTTTTTACTAGAAAAGTCTTCATCGTAAAGTACAGTAATTTATCCAGAATTTTGTTTTGTCGTGTAGATTTATTGATTTATTAATCGAAAACTATAAATAAAATAAAGATTATAATATTTATAAATTAGCTTAACTTACTTACTTCTATATTTTTAAATAAAGTCGGATTTATTTTAAATAAAATCGCCTAGTTAAAAATATAAAATACAATGGACCAAATAATAATTATACCAAATACAATTTAACAAAGGACATATTTCATTTAGATATGCGTCTATGTTATTAAAATTTATCTTTATAACTCATATCAAAGAAATACTTTATTTTATGTGCTTCATATCTAAGTGTTTATTTTTGAATATGCTTATTTTTGAAGAGTGCAAATATTAAAAAGCAATTTTATACCTTTTAAAACGATGTGCCCTTAAAATTTTAACTTGATTTTAGAGTTACATTTCTTTTCTTCAACATAAACCGGCACAATAATTTACTTTTAAAGTTCTTAACAAATTATTGAAACATAGTATACTTATAGAAACATAGTTTTTACATAACGCATGTCAAATAAAAACTCTATTTGATGTGTGTCATAACACATCAGTAACACACTAAGTAAATATGGTTATTTTAGTAATTCGTAAATATAATATCATATATATTAAAATATATATGCATATATATTAAAAATCAATTTTTTATGCCTTTTAAAACGATGTGCCTTAAAATATTAAATAAATAAATACAAACCTGATTTGAAAGTTACATTTATTTTCCTTAACACCAATAAATCCAAACAATTACTTAAAAAGTTCTTAAGAAATTATTGAAATATAGTATAATAGAATAACGACATCAGGGAAATAAAAATCTTTTTCAATTTAAATATTTTATTATGCTTCTCAATACACTTTCATATCATAATACTTAAGCCATTAGAAAATTGGAATTTGCTCTAAAGTGCTTTTAAATCTTTTAGAGTCTGGGGCTACATCGTCAATAATCTTAAAGGATATCAATAAAATTTAATCGTGCAATAAACCTGTTGCATCATTGTAAAATGAACTAACGGTTTCTTCTAATGCAATTCGAACATCAACTCTTCATATGTCATGTATACATATTACAACGCACCTTTGCACTAGGTAATAAAATTCTAGTAATATTAAATTGAAACTATTAAGGTATTATTTAGAATGATAAAATTGGCGAAGGAGCATTAATGTATCCATGACATAATGATAAATAAGGAAATACAATCTAATTTTAGTGAAATATAAACTTGAGGATTTCGTGTTTCATATTTTCCAAAACTGCAGAAAAACCGATCAAAAAAGCTATTATAATGGGGAAATTTAAAAATATTATCAATGTATCTTTTATTGTAAATCATGCAAACGTCTAAACGTATATATTTACATATTTTTCATTGAAAAGAGTGAAATATGCTAGAAAAATCTCGTTAAACTGTTAAGAAAAAATAAATTAAATAAAACTATTAAGAAGCCTGTGGTTTATACAGGAAACTAGGAAATTCGCATCGCCACTTAATTTTATGAGTTTCTCCTGGTAACATGCTTTAATGAAAATACTTCTTGTTTTTGTACGCCTTCAAAAGTTCCCTAAAATTGAGAAAGTTTCAGTTAAAATCCTTGTCAAAAGAAATATTTCAATCAAGCTATTAGTTAATTGAGAATTAAAGTTCATGATATCACAATATAATGAAATGTGTATTAGTAATAGGATTGGAGAGGATTTTTATTTAAATTTTCCCACTTCCAACATTTGAAACTATTGAAAACTATTTAAAACAATTCTACAATTTTTATTTTCATTGTCGAGAAAATTTTATGCCTACATTTTATTTAAGAAATGCATTTTATATGCATTATTATTCCAGATTAAGCATTAAAAACTAATAAACAATAATAATCAAAAAATATAAATCTATTTTATCACGATCACAAATGGAAAATGCTGCTACCAATTACTAATTTGTATTTATTAGTAAAACGTAATTTTTAGATTTAATTTCGCTTATATCAATTGTACAAAATCCCTATTATTCCCAAAACGGAGAATATTATTTTTATTAATATTATTATTTACATATTGTGCACTTTTAAATTTTTCTTTTCATTATTTCATAAAATCTACTGGAGTTTTTTTTTTTTTTTTTTTTTTGCACATTTTACAACAAAAAATGTAGTATATTTCAAATAATAATTTGGTACCTTTTACGCGACTTTTGTTAAGTATAAACGAAAATGACTTTTTCCTTCGTGCTTAAGTTATAAACTTTAATTTATTAGCGACTTTATCAAGCATTATATTTTTTGGAATCGAGAAATTTAGTATAAAAAAAATTTTAATGATATAGTTTGGGAATAAAAAAAAACCTGAAATTGCAAGAAGGGAAATCTAATTAACTGTACGACATTAATTTATTTAATTAATTTCGCAACATTCGTCCACTCTTTAAATTTTCAGATGTCAATCGGACTGTGTAGCGGTCCAGGAACTGGCCTTACATTAGATAGGTTCTGGGTTCGAATCCCGGGCAAGGCGCGGATGTCCTTTCATTCTCTGTACTATCTGTTCTTACTGTGAGAGCAACGTTGGCCCACCTAATATGGTGCCCTTGAAAGAGTGACCAACAAATCTGCCCTTCAGATACCTGTATTGACGAAAGGTCCTTCCCTAGATGATCATTGGAAATTTTTTTTTTAGATTTCAGTAGATAAAGAAAAAAAGAGGCAATTTTTGTGAGTCAATTTCTTCTTCAGAGTGAAGATGGTTTTTAGCGTCAATAGACAGTCTATATGAGTAACTAAGTCATTAGCCTAATGAATTTCATGAGTGAAAACGTAATGACGCGAATAGTTTAAATGAGTGTTAGAGATTTATAAATTTCACCAATTGGATGTTTTCGGACAAAGAATAAATGCAAAGCATTATCTTTAATGATGTCTTCGTGTAAACTTTTAAGCTAAGTACACTAAAATTTATTAAAATGTCATTTAAAACCATTTATCTACGCAGCTCTTTAATTACTATGATCCTTGAATTCTGACAATTTTGGAAGTAATTATATAATAATATTATAAAATTCAATTTTATTTCTTTTAAAAACTAATTAAGTCAAGCACTTGCAATTTTATTAAATATTTATAATTTTGCTTATGTCTAAATTTTTAAAGTCCTGCAGAAATATCAGATACTAAAGACCCAATGAAAAAAAAATTTAAAAATGCTTTTAAACTAAATAAACAATGTTCAATAAAAATATTAATTTCAAAAACAATTCTATAACTTATTTCAAAATTATTTTAACGGAATTAACTTCGCTTACTCTTAAATATATCGTCATATTTCGACAGGTGTCTTACTCTAATTACAACAATTTGAAAAATTGTTTTAATTTAATTCGAACGTATTTTCTATTTCTCTAAATAAATAGCCCTTTTGATTAATTCTTTAAGTTTACTTTCTGAATAGCTAAGCAACTTGAGTTTTTCTCTAGCCAAAACTGACCATTATGCTGACTACAAATTCTGGATTTTTGATTTTGATATATGGCTTACTCCCCCTTGAAGCAAGATTAAATTTTAACGCAAAAGCTCTAGCAGTTTTACAAATACTTTCTGTCCTTAGATGGCAGAAGTTAAATCGATTTTAGTGATTTTCTGGCCCCCTTTTTCTTTATACCCCCGTCCCCCCTCTTTTGCTTGCCGCTTTTGCTTTCAACTTTCTTTGAGAATTTAATCTCGTTCTTTCTATACAACGCCATCTGTCGAGAAAAATATAAACAGGAACCATAAATAAATGCGAAAAAACAACTCCGTCTATTTTTTTTCCTATCAATTTCTGAGTTTTATTAAATTTATTTGAAAAAGAGCTCGAGAGAAAAATAATAATAAAATGGTTCTATTTTGAACATATAGCAAACGTGGTTTTATTTGGAACATTATTTTATTGTATAAGGTTAATTTTGCGATGTGTAATCAAAATTACTTATGAATTACACGTATGTTAATTATCACAAGTATGTAATATTTAATATTGTTTTTGTTGCTCTATTAAGTTTCTGAATCGAATAATGTAGGTGGCAATTGCCAGTTAAAACAACCTCTATTGTCTGGTTCAGAATTGTAACTTGTGCAGCAATTAGGCAAAGACTTTATCAAAGTTGATTAAGTTTAATTAAATTCTTATAATTATGGAATAGGTCATTGATGACCTATTCCATAAATACAATGAAATAATACAATGATGCATAAGATGTCAAGTCTTTTATGAGCTGGTGAATAGTAGAGAGATTTCGCACATTCACGTATTTGAATTTTGCGCATCGTAGCTACTAAAGAACTATTTCGATTCTCTACGGAGATTGCGCTGAACTTTCTTATGTGGACGGGCAGGATGCTATGTCAAAGAGCTAAATCTCTCTATTTAGATGAAATATTACTTTTATTAGCATGTAGCTGAGTTTCAAATATTAAGCAAAAGTGGCTATGTAATTTCTCGAGAGACAGTTTTATTTATTAAAATTTTAAAGAAACTTTATGATCGAAATTTTGATTTCTGTCTTAATTTTATTAAGCTTATTGGTGAAATTGTATAAATTTTTATGAGATAACGACACGGGAAAAAAAAATTCAGGAAAAAATTTCAGTACATTACTATAATGACATTTTTAATAATAATAATGGGGGAAAAAAACACAATTCTGGTAATAAAACCCTTAATGTACTGTATTTAAGGCATTCCTCTGGTAATTTTTCGTTCATATGCTAAAAATTTACTGAATCTTCTGGTCTTCAAAATTATAGTTCTTTTTACCACACATTTAGTAACAGAAACAAAACTGAAAAGTAAAATTAATCAAATAAATAGTTTTTATGTCATGCTCAAAGGTATCATGATAAAATTCATAAATTTTATCACAGATAATAAAGCTATTTATCATTGTTAATTTTACCAAATTCCTTACCAAAGCGCTTCGGTAAAATTTAATATAGTAATAGAAAAACTGTAAATTTTACCATATTCAGTTAGTTTTGATTATACTTTTTTTTTCTCAGTGTGCGAGTTTATGCTCTGAGAGCCCTATCGATAACTTAGAATCCTGGATATTGCAGTTGAAGTTAATAGATTACTTAGCATGTTTATCAAGTGTGTGATATTTAATTCACATGAATATAATTCGAAATTTTTGTTATTGCGAATCACAATGTACAATTGTGGAAGGAATGTTGGAAGCGAAAGCACTTTTCAAATTTTCTTAGGACTATTGTTGTATTGTGTTTCTTTGTGATGTTTCATAAAAACAAATTACACTGAAAACCATTTTGAAAAAATAAGTTTATGCAAAACGATGTCACATAAGTTTTAAAGAAATATCCGCTTATGTGAAGAAAAAAAAAAGTCGTCTAAAAAATTCTTTATTTAGCTTAAAATCTACACCAGGTGTAAAAGAGTAAAAACACGCATGTTTTCCTTTTAAGATAAGACTTTAAAAAAAAAACGTTTATAGAAAAACGATATTTAAATTAAATGTTTTAAAAGTTTATAGACCTTTACTAATGTATCTAAAATATTATTATCTTTAGAATTTCACTGATGAAACCAATGCGTAATTTTATGTCCTTCTGAAAAAATTTTCTTTTGTAATAGTATATAGCTCACAAATTTTTCTTTAATTCATTTAAGACATTTATGTTAATAAAATTTCATTAAGATTTATATATTAAACAATTCTTATATTTACACCAATTCACAGGGTTTGTCTTCTTCCTTTCACACTGATTTATAAATTCCATTTAAAAAATAATGTTCTAAAAATAATAACTGAACGAATAATTTAATTTAAATTAAATGTTTCTGAAACATTTTTTAGTAACATTTACATATAAAAACGAAAATTTTTATTTAATTTTTTGTAACTTGGTTACTCGAACATAACCAATAAATAATTCCATTTTCCTTCCTAAATATTTTTGGCTTTATTAGAATTCTTTAAACTTAATTAATTTGAAACATTTCCTTCGATATGATGTGTATTTAATTAATTTTAAAATAAATAATAAATCATCATTCCTAAAATAACTTAAAAGATTTTACTTCAATTCTCCTTGGCCTCCTTTTTTTCCCCAAACGAATCATTAGTAAAGAGAGAGACATGTCTTAGTTTTTGTGATTGATTATTTTAATAGCTCTCTTTTAAGCATTGGTATATCATTAAAAATCAATTAGGATTTAATTAGATATTTTTCAATTAGTGTAAACGTTGGTAGAACTTGATGAGAATTTTTAAACTTGTTTCTGTTGTTTTTCTTAAAAATAAAACAAGAAAAGCATAATAAATTAGTTTTATTTTTGACATAAATTACTATTTTCAGTAACATTTACAGATATGTTGGTAAACTGAATTTTCCGCTTTTGTGTTTTTACTAACTAAATAGCTCTTTGTCAAGAGGGAAAAAAAATATTTTTAAATTTTTTTTTTCTTGATTTAATGAAACGGAAAAATAAAGTCTGTCCAATCTTTGACTTTTAAAATGTTACCATTTAAAAGAAATTTAAACGATATAAATACTTGAAATGGAATTTATCTTCTGATGTTACAATAACATACTTTTTGCTATAACTATAACAAGAAAAGTAATGTAATATTTTTTAAATTAAGATAAATTATTACACTGTAAAAAATGCCGGATCAAAAATACCGGCATTCAGGGTTGCATTACTTTTTACCGTGAAATCAGCGTTTACTGTAAAGTTTTACGGAACAAAAAATAAAATATAAAGCAATTTATATACAACAATATTAACTGAAAAGTCAGTGAAGCCAGTGAGCTGTTATGAATATTTACTGTCAATTCAGTGAACTGTAAAATCACTGCAATTTAAAAACATTACTGGAAACATTATGGCATAAAATTTTACGTTAAAAAAAAATTTTTTTTTTACTGTAAAATGTACTTTAGGTATGTTGTACTCAAGGTGCCACTACTTTTTACCATAATTTGATCCGGAATTTCTTACAATATACTCTAAGTAACATCTATAGAGGAGAGTTGCCTAAACCGTTCTTCTTTTCACATCATTTAAATGTTTTTTTGTCACTTTTTTCTTCAGTGGAATAAGGAATATAAATCTCATAATATATAATATAGAAATAGTTTTGCTTCTCTTCGACTGATTCACGTATAGAAAGAGGATTTCTGTTGTCAAAAAATAAGTTTAATTAAAGATTGACGCACCAGAATGGTTAAATTATTTTCACTGTTCTCAATCGTTAAAGTTTTATTAAAAAACCACGCTCACGAGTATCGAAATAACAGTTATCTAACGAAGAAAAGGGTAGAAAGAAGCAGCAAATGTTGCGTAAAAATTAATATGATGCAGTAAATAATATGTTGATTAAAGCAACTCTGCTATATGTTCAAAAGTGACACATTATGATGCTGAAAAATTACATCCAAAACTTGTTAAACCGATTAACTTAAATAAAACTTAAAGTAAGTGCATAATAACTTGATTCTTTTGTATAGATCTCCGTGTGAAAAAAGCTTCATAATTTTTCTCCTAGAACGTTTTTCATACTATGTTCCTTCGGTAACTCTGCTGTTAAGAATTCCGGATCAAATTACGGTATGAAGTAACTGCAATTTAGGCACATTTTAGCTATTTTTGCTGTAAAATATCATACCATAAATTTTACAGTAATATTTATTCAATTAGTTTTTATAGTAATTATCACCGTAAAATTTTCATTATACCAGATATTACAGTAAAACTTACGGCATATTACGGTATTTTGCTCGGCCTCATGTTCCGGTATAAATGGATTTTATGCTAAAATGTACCGGCATCCTGAATTCCCGGTACTTTTTATCGTACTAGTTTTTAAAATTCAACATAATACGAATTCAAACACATTACTAATATTAAAAATGTTTGCAGAATGAGTGTCTTAAAGTTAAAATTAAAATTTTATGAACTGGAAAAGTATAATGGAATTTTTTTAGCCCCCATCCAAGAAAAGTTAAATTGAGTCGCATTAATTGAATTGCATTAAATAATAAAAACAAACATAATTACAGAAATTTTGTTTGTAAATTCAGAATTATATTATTGCTATCCAATAATTTTTTACTGCAGTTGTTCCATCTATTTACTTTCTTTGATCTTTCTATTATAAACTTAATTTTGTATTAAAAATATACGAATTTGAATTCAATATTTGAAAATACCCAATGAGTATTAATACGTAGCCTAGAAATGTGGTAAAAAATTTCTCTTTAAGTGTCTTATTCATAAAAATAATCTAATTTTTTAAAGAAATTTTTTCATTTCTATACCTAATTTTCAAAAGAAAAGAAATTAAGTCTATATTTTATTTTAATAGAAGTTGAGTAATTTTATACTGTTGCTTAACAATTGATTAATTTTATACTCTTTGTATTTTAAAAACGCTATCAAAACAAGTGATATTGTAAATTTAAAAGGAAATATTGCTTTTGATACATTCATCAAAAATAATGGAATATGTCCTGAAAATTTGTTGATTACTCGCATTTTTTTTTTCAGTTTTATTTTTAATTGCATGTAATAATGCATTGCATAAGTAAGTCAGCCGATAAGAAGAAAACTTAGTGGACGAAATTGTGAATTAAAATTTCAGTAAATTTGAGAATAATAAATATAAAATATGCTTAAAAATATATAATAAATATAAAAGTAACTAACAGGATGCTTACGAGAAACTTTTTCTGTTGGGTATCACCTTTTTTACTGGCTGAAGACAGTAAATGAATGGTTCATATTTTTATTTGACCGTACATTGTTTTTATATACAATGACAGTACATTGCTGTTATATACACTTAATTTTCCACGCGTGATTATGACAATTATAATAAAGATTTTTTTTTTTTTAAATATAGAAAATTAACATTTCTGAATTATCAGTAAACAGTTTTTTTTTAAAATTAATTTGAATGTTGAAAGTACAATTTCCGTTTGTTACTAAAAAAATTTTTTCTTTCTTTTTTTTTTATCTGGAAAATTTGCATTTGGATTGTATGATAAGCAGTTTTTTTTTTCCATTATGAATACGGAAAAAAGTATGATTTTTTAGTTACTTAAAATCAAGATTTATTACCAAAATCTACTTTTCTTGTGTAAAAATTTAATTTTGGAATATATTACCAGTAGTTTCTCATTTTTTTTAATGTTAAAATATTATTTCCTAAATAATAAAAATCTTTTTCATTAAATTAAACCTAGAGTTCGTTGTATTCCATCCAAATTTAATAGCTTATTTTGCTTTAATTGTTGCAAAAATGGCTTATTTTACCGAAATCTGTACAAAACTATTAAAAATAAAAGTATAAAATATTTCAATATATCATAATATAATATCACGACGCTGATAAAAAAGCTTTCAAGAATTTATTAAATTTTCATTCATTTATTTTCTTATTTATTTGATGAAGAGGTCAAATAAATTATTCGAATTTTTATGCTGTAATGATAAGACCGTATAAAAAATATGACAAACGTTTTAAATTGCAAATCCCTTTAGATTACTATAAGAATAACGCTGAAGCAATTATAAAGAATAATTAATATCAGAATCGAAATATCTTCTTTGCATAAATATCTCCGATATTTTTAATTTATTTCTCAGCAGGAACAGTCAAATTTATTTTAGGTGTTGTTGTTTGCATGTAAAATTATTTCAAACAACAAACTTTTTAGAAAATATTTATTAGTTGGTTGAAATCATAAATTACTCCTTTCATCCAAAAAGCGCACCGAAATATTTTTCTCTCCCACAAAATGCGATGAATCTTTCCCTGATTCGCTCATAAATTCCCTGTATGAGGGAAAAAGGATGAGGAGCCATCATAAAAGAAGAGAAAAATAGGACGGCATGATGAATGTTTTCGTTGATTTTTAATCAATCATGTACACAATGAATCGTCCTTAACAAACTTTTTCCTCCAGTTTTTTTCCCTTAAAAATATGCGGATCTTGAGTGCGTTGTATTTTTTCCCTTAAAAAGGGAATGTTAGTAAGATTTAAATTATTTCAACAGGATCTGTACCCTTAGAAATATAAAAAAAAAAAAGATAAATATTTCTTAGGGAAAAAAAAAGGGCAGGATAGAAGAAAGAGAATGTTTAAGAAATCATTTATCAGGTATATAAAAAACGAAAAATAAAAAATAAAATAAAATGAATGCGAAATAATCATCTTTCAAATGTTCTAATTTTTTTTAAACAAAGAACAATGAGAAGAATACAGTGAAGATAAAAATAAAGAAACTTAAAAAATTACTGCTCTAATAGTAATAAGTGTGTCTAAGTGGGGGGAAAAAGAAAGAAACTGTAGAAATAAAAGAAATGAATTCTTTAAGAATTTAGGGTGGATATTGTAATATGCAAATGATTTTCAGGGTGTATTCTTTTGAAAATTCCCTTTTGCATTGGCAAAAAATTAAAGAACATATTGTGTAGCTAATAGCGAAATATATTCAATTCAATTCTTTCAGATTAATAATTGATTGGTTTTGATGTATCAATTGATTGATACTCTGAAGTCGAGTTTAAAACAACATTCTTTAGCATGTTTAGCATCTTTAGCATGTTGTTAGCTGTTTCAATTTTGACATTTTCTTCTATTTTTTATTCTGCAAAAATATAATATGTAACTTAAAATGCTTCTTTCGTCAGAAAAGTCAGAAAGGAATTAAGCAATTTTAAGTGTGCTTTAAATTTTTTCATTAAATGTTTATAAATAAATAAGCAAATAATATTGAAAGTAAATTTCAAAAAATGTAAGATATAAATAACATAATAATTTATGATTTTACGCATTTATATCATTTCATAACACTGAACCCAAAAATACACGAATTTTAATCGATTATTAGTTTTAAGAGAAACATTCCGGACGTAGGCCTATTAATAGCTTTGCAAATAAAAATAACTAAATAATATTACTAACAAAGAAGTAAAATTTTTCGAGAAAATTTCGAAAAGACTTTGAACAATATTTTTTTCTTTATTTTAATATTTTTAGCAGATAGCATATTACTAGAGGTTTTACTCTATTGGAATTCTTACAACTGCAAAAGAAAAAATTATTGTTAAAAAATTCTAAAAGTTTCTACATGAAATTCCAGAATATTTAAAAATAATCAAACTTTAACCAAATATAACGGAATTATTACCAATCAATGATACGGAAAATAATTTAAATTAACATTAAATGTAACACCAATACTTTAGTCTACTTGAAAAAAAAGTTAAATATCTGAATGTTTATGAAAATGTTTTTATGAAATTTTTGCAATGACTTACATTTATTATATGTAATCAGTAAAGTTTATTACATTTACTATAAATAAGCTGTAAACTTTATGAAATCTTCAGGTAACAAAAAAAATTTTTTTTAAAAATATTTAAATAATTTAATCATTTACTGATAAAATGTGCAAGAGGAATTAAATTAATATTAAAAGTAAGAATTGTTTTTCCGTCGTTTTTTTTCCCAGCAGGAAAAAAAAATCTTGTAAAATTACAGCACTGTCTGTCAATGACATTTCTGGTTTAAAAAAAATATAGTTTTGTTAATAAAAACCAGAATATACTGTATTTAAACCATTCATTCAGTAATTTTTCCTTACATATGCTAACGATTTACCGAAAATTCTGGTTATCATAATTATTCTTACTACCGCACATTTAGTAAAAAAATGCAGAACTGAAAAATAAATTTAACCGAATAAATAATTTTTATGCCATGCTCTATGGTATCATGATCAAATCTCTAAATTTTACCACATTTATAAAATTTTTTTACATATTATTAAAATATGTTTTATTGTTAATTTTAATAATATCATTGCAAAAGCTTTTCTTAAAAAATTATTGAGTTTTTTTATGTTTCGAAAGAGCCGAAATCTCGGTGAAATTTACCACCATATTCTGGTAGTTTTGCCCATTCTTTTATTCTCGGTGGTGAAAACATAAGAGAAAATCCAAATGTACAAAAACACGTGAATTTTACGCTTTATTCACGTAGAAATTTTACGCTTTATTCATGTTTTTTGTTTTAGAGAGTGTTAAAAAAATTATTTAAATGAATTTAATCATTTTACGAATGAACATGAACGAACATGATTCAAATTTCGCCGATCTTGTTTATAATGTAAAAGGTTTAAGTGTTTTAAAAATTGGAGTTTTGTAAATTATACGTTACCTAATGTAACAGTGATGTAAGATACAATATTTTTATTACAATAACAATACCTTTTCATACACCACGATATCAATGAAGACATCGCGTGTCCATGAAAAAAAGCGACGGATTCATTACGCTAAGTTTATTGCTGTATCGCATGTCTCGGACAACAACGACTTCAGTTTTGTCAGTTTCATTTTTCTTGTCTCGTTTGATCGTTTTTTGAAGAGCTATTCTATTTTTGACTTTATAGTAACATCTTGGTAATCGAAAACTAGTCAAACGCATGTCAAAAGTGAATTGAGCACAACTTAGTGAACTTCATTCTCACATGACTAGTTTCCCTTATTTTACTATATAATAGCTAGGTATTATTAGATACAAAGTTAAAAATGCTAATTCAAGTAATTATTAAACTATATCGTGCAAAATTTCTTAATTTCGTGCAAATTTATTTCAAAATTAGCCTTTTTCCACTTGATTACGCGATAAATTACATTGCTCAGACAAAAAAGCGATTTGACTTATTTATCTCATGTGCTTTGAATGATATTCGCGTTCAAATTTTGGTTTAGGAGATTTTAAAATTATAAACCGAATTTTTTTAATGATATTATGTTGAGAAATTTAAAAATTCTACACTAAAATGGAGATAGTATTGCAGTATATCTACTTCTAAAGTAAATATTATTTTATATATATTATAAATGTATAGATTAAAAAAACGTAAAAAAATAAATAAATAAAAAACAGTCTGAAGCGAAATTGCTAGCCCCCAAATTACCCATCAAAGATGATGGGGGCCATCGGAAGTAGGTAGCCAATCTTTCACAATGATAGCTCAATACCTTTATCACTACTGCATCACAGGTTATTATAAAACAGATTGAAACGAATTAAATGTAAAGGGTTTTTTATAATTAACAACCTTAATATATATTTTCTGAATATCAATATACACACGAAGTAAAAAAAACAAACTATGCATATCAAGGAACACAAATTAATTTTTTAATGAGCAAAAATATTACAAATCCATGATTGAGATTATAAAAAGCAAAAAAAAAAGAAAAAGAAAAATTTATAATAATTAAAAAGAAACTTATTTATATCTCTATTGAGATAAGTATTGTCTTTAAGTTTTATCCTCAAATAAACTGATTTTAAATTATATTTATCACTTCCTATTGTTCTCCTTAACCTCAACAGTAATTCGTCAGAATTTGAAATAATAATAAAGTAAAATTTTTAAACTCCAGATATTTCTATTGATCTTATATGTATTTCAACATGAAGGGATAGAATATTTTCCTACCTATAATCAAATTAAATAATATTTAAGTTTCTTACTACTTCTATTTTAAGTTTCTTTTATTTAATTTCTTTTATTTATTTTTATTTATTTAAGTTTCTTCTTATTTTCATTTCACGTTTTTAAGCTCCAATTCATTTTTTTTAAAATGTTGTTTTTAGATTTATGGGGATTATCGATAGAGTCAGATTGAATAAACTGGAAAATTTTCTTCCTTCAAAATCTCTATTTACACTATTTTTCAAAATTTAAATAACTGAAGCAAATTTTTCAATGCTGATTAATGAGAAAAATCTCTTATACACCCAAAAGGCGTCGACAGATGTTTTAAAAAACTCAGGTTAAATAATAAGGAAATTTTTGCCCTAAGAATAATAGATTATTTGTTTCTAAAAACGATTATGATTATCATAATAAATTATTTTGTTTGTGCCAAAACATGCCAGAAGAATCTTGTATTGCAAAAATCTTTTCTTTTCTTTTTCTTTTGTTTTGCATCAGTATTCTCGCTTTTTTGAATTGTGTCTAGTAGACTGTCTGCTCCTAGAGCAATCAGTAACTTCTGATTTCCCCTTTTCTTTGTCAGTTTTTTCCCTTAAAAGGGAAGAAGTATTCACATGCTTACTAAAAGATGAATATGCACATTTTCATATCTAACTTTATTTTATAACATAAAGATTAATTGGTTTTTCTTGTTCATTCTTGAAATTATGGTGGGTTATGGTTCATAAACTATGAAGTTATATGAATTGTTTTCGACTAAATATTTTGAGAATATCAAAGTAAATCTTATTTAGTTTTAATTTATATTCTTTATTTGACATGTATCTTCGCATTTAAAATTTGTTTCTAGATAAATATTGTAATTTTTTTTTCGTAATCTTTTAGGGAAATTTCTCTTTTTTCACCGATTCTAATTCAAAACCAATTTAAAAATAAAAAACAATCTGCGGCTATAGAATGAGGAGCTACATTTTTAAATTGTCCAGGAGAGTGTTTTGAAAGAATATTTGTTGGTGAATAACAGCTCGATTTCTATTAAGATATTTCTGCATGTTATGTTATTGTTTATAATAATTTGAAAAAAGTATCTTTCTGGAAACAATGCTATGGAACAGTTTCATGAAAAAAGTCAACTGCAGAATTGCTTGTTTATAAGTATACCAGCCTAAGCCCTTTACTTGTTGACTTCTCTGCATATTAAGCGTTATATTGGGATAAAGGCCACTATATCCACACGATTTTTAACTTGCAAGAAGGATTAATGGTAATATGTTTCACCTTGTAATATCACTATGGTTGCAATATATATATATATATATATATATATATATATATATATATATATATATATATATATATATATATATATATATATATGTATATATATATATATAATTTTATATAATAAGTTGAAGCACAAGTTTTGTTCTTTACAAATTTTCATTCTTTGGTTGAATTATATTACTTAAGTAAGATGACTACTGTGCAAATCAGAATTAAAGCAAGACAGTGGAGGGCGGTTGATAATTGCTTCTTTAATGCAAGGGGAAAAGGGGCAGACTCAAGTTGCGAAAAACATGATTATATTATATTTAAACAGCTCCTGTGGTTCATCCTAGCACATTGAATTTACAGCAAATTTGAACGATATCATTCTTCGAATTTGAGCGATATTATCGTTAGTGCTGCGTAGATGCAGTGTATCGCAATTGCTCTTTCTTAAATAAAATGAAGAAATTTTTTACATCCACAAGATTGAATTTAAGCTGATTTTTAATCAAAGTCACAGCAAATTAATCAAAAATTATCATAAATAGCATTTTTTTTAAAAATTAATAATCATTCACAACGGAGAGTGTCAATTAAATTTTTCGAATTCAAATTTATTTGATTTTACATTTGAACTTGCTCTAAGTAAATTTACAAAATTTTGCATTAGAATGACGAACGAAATTGATTTCTTTCATATTTGATTTCGAATACATTTTCTCACAAAATGCTTAAAAAAAAAAAAAAAAAAAAAAAATGTTTGAACAATTTTTCTTTGCACAAACGTCGACATCGTTCTTAAAGTGGGAATCAATGTCAAGAAATCAAATTCGAGAGGCTCATTTATAAAAATGTGGGGGATGGGACTTATGCCCCCATGAGGTGTATCTTCAGCTATGGCTCCAAATTTGGCGTCAATCTCCTTCAGAATGTTCCATCCGTCATAGTTTTTGTTTCTAACTGTTTCAAAGCACAAAGAGAAAAGAAAAGGAAAAAGAAAAGAAAATAGAAAAGCATCTACAGTAGGCCGTCGCTGGGAGATAGAGCTTTTACTTGTCTTGACCCGTTTCTTCTCTTTTCGCCTTTCTCTTTTCTCATCCTGCTTCATTTTTCATTTTCTGGACCCTTGTTTCTTTAGAATTTCTTCTTATTTTCTTCTTTTTTTCCCCTTCTTCTTGATCGTCCCCTCTCAAAATAAAGTCTTGCTCCCCAAGCGAACAGCGATTTCTATTGTCGTTTTTCTCTCTACTATATTTTTTTTCCTTCTTTATACCATTCTTTTTTCTGTTCTTTAAATTTTGTTGTTATTGTTATAACATTCTTTCCATTTCGGAGGGAAGATTGGAATCTACATCGCCAATGGGCGTTTCTGTTATTGTAGGCAATTTGGGCGAATTTTACAGCAGTTCACACATACTTTCTTTTGTAGTTTGTTTACATTGTTGAAAACATTAAACGTGGTATGAAATTTCAATGTTTCAATTTTATATATATATATATATATATATATATATAATTGCTGATATATATATATATATATATATATCAGCAATATTTGTATTTTGTAATAATAATATCACGTATTCTTCAGTTATGATTTTTGAGAAATACTGCATTTTTAACTATTTTAAGAAAATTTTTCCCAACTTCTGTGTCTTCTGAGAGCTCCATAATTATTTTTATCTCATTTTAATATCGTCCCAACTGTATTGCTGGACGATGCAGAGGTTAATGTTTGCCAATTTCAGCTTTCCTCCATTGATTCATGGTGATGACACAGTATTCATACTCTTTTTCCTTTATGTCGTTTTTCTTAATCTATTGTGTGGTATACATGTTGCATTAAGATTGACGTTTTTGACGGAATTCGTCTCTTCAACTAGTGATCGTAGTAATTTCATCACTTTGATGAAGCCTTTCTAAAGAAATCTTTTTTCAAAAATGAAAAACATTGTTCCCTTCTCTTCGGAATGTCCCACTAGTTCATAAAAATTTGCAAATTAAAAATCGAAAATTGTCATTTATGTCATCCTTAGCTCAAAATATTGTTTTTTGAATGTAGATATTTTGCTCAACAACCCAAAATTTCACCCAGTTTGGGGTTATTTTAATGTGATTACCAAACATTTTGTGTTAATTACTTATTTAATTTAATTTTTCCCCGAAAAATATAACTATAGTGAAAGAAAAAACGTTTCTGAGGTATAAAAATTATAAACTTGAATCAAACTTAAGACATGTTCAAGAAAATATTCGAATTCACAAAAATCATCGAAGAGAAAAGCTTAGTCAATCGTTTTCACTTCTAATTAAATTCAAATCGGAAATTTCAGGTTTCGACAACTCATTATAATTGGCGCTCATTTTATCTTTTCATCCAGCCAGACGGCGATACTGATTATTTGATGAAGTTTGCACAAATTTTGGAATGTGGGCTTTTGTTTAGGAATGCATATCACGTGGGGTACACACCCCTTTCCCCTAGCACTTTCTGTTACGAGTAAGATTTCCGACTTTATTATGCTCGCCACGATTTTGGCGCCTCGGGAAGCGAGATTAAGGATATCCGAGAATGCTCATAATGACGCTAATGATCTGCAAAAGTCGCGCACCCGATCGCAAAAGGGGCATCTAACGGCTGTTATTGCTACTGTAATCACTTTGTCAGTAGAGTAAATAATAAATAACTGTGCTACAATCAGTTACATACCTGATAAAAACTTATAATTTTGAGATCAGTTTGCAATTTTTTATTACTTGTGTTTTACTCTTATTAATAAATGTAATATTCGATTTTAAAAATTTAATAAAATAAAAATAAAAAAAAGCTACTGAACATAAGACTATAATTTAGAAAAAAAATCAATCAAAGTAGTTATAATTAGCTGCGAAATTAAGGAAAAGGGGAAAAAATAAGCAAAAAAGTGGAACAAAAGTTAAACGGAAAAAAATATTGTTAATATTATTTTTTTTATAATAACATCAAATCCTCCATTTTCGTTCTTTTTTTCACGTCTTGAAGATAACCCATTGAGATTCATACTCCTGGAAATACAAAATGCACATCGTGATTCATTGGAAATAGTACATAGCGATTCATATTAACACCTCCGAAATACAAAATGCATATCGTTATTCATTAAAAATCGTGCATAGCAATTCATATTAACTCTCTCGAAATACAAAATGCAGATCGCGATTCAATGGAAATCGTGCATAGTGATTCATTTTAACTCCCACGAAATTTGAAAATAACATCGTGATTAATTGAAAAGCAAGCATAGTGGTTCATATTTACCTGATTTAAGAATCACATTTAGTGTTTAATATTTACGTGATTTTTGAATCATAGCATTCCAATTATTATTTTAGCGATTTACGAATTCAACTTTTCGAATTTGTACCATAGTGATTTAGGAGTCATACATCGAAATTTGTTACCATGTGATTTGTGAAATACGCATCGCAATTATAGTTGTTGTTGTTGTTAATTTATGTCGCACTAGAGCTGCACAATGGGCTATTGGCGACGGTCCGGGAAACATCCCGGAGGATGATCCGAAGACATGCCATCACAATTTTGATCCTCTGCGGAGGGGAATTATAGAGTTACCTATAAATCCCGACATCTTTTTTTAAGAAATTAATAGAATCGGACGCAATTTTCTTCTATATGTTAAAATGCAAATCATAAGAAGTATTGAATAATCGAGATTCTGTTTCTTTCACATTTAGCTTTTCGGTATTTGTTAAACGGAAACCCAATAATTAAGAAAGAAACTTCTCACTTTTGAAAAACTGTAAACGGTTGTCATCGGATCTTAATTTGTATAATGATTCCATGGATAAAATCCCAATGATATCTAATTTTTAGAAAAGTATTAAATTATTTTTTTAATCCATGAAATTTTATTATCATTTTTCTTTACATAACTTTGTCGAATATTTTCTCCATACATATTAAATAAATAGACAGTTACATTCTATTAATATAAGTTTGTTGTGTTTTAAACATGTTATCCATCATCAATTTAAATGTTAAATTTAAAAAGCTTACTTAAATGTTTCTCTAACGTTTCAAAAACAGTAACTAAGAATTTTAATAATGATTAAAAAAAAGACGAATTTTACATTTCATTGACTAAATATATATACATGTTTTTGGGATTTAAGGAAATTTTTTTATATTTATTTATATTGTTCTGGATATTCTATTTATTATTACAAATATATTACAAATATTCTATTTATTTATATTGTTCTGGATCACTCGTGTTGTGTCTTATTAAACGTTAATCTAATTAAATACTTATTAAAAAATTGTTTTTTAAAAATTAGAGTGAAATTAAATTAAAATTTGAAGTAACAATGGACTTCTTAGTGAAGTCGCAAGAAGAAAAATATTTATCCCCCATTCTTTAAAGACTTCGATTTTTCCCCTGCCCTCCCTATTTGTTGAATATTTAAACAGAATATTATGATATTACATTTATCATTTTTTTTCATAACTTTTACCACAAATAAGGGGGTGTAAATTTAATATGATGTACGATAAAAATGGAAAAAAAATGCAACACATTTTAATTAAAAGAGTCATATTTTTGAGAAATAAAATTGACACCTTTTCTCATCGTTTTTTACTTCTGGCATCAATATAGGTAACTTATTAGGTTGGCGAGAAAATTTCATTTTCTTTATTTTTTCCCCCTTAAAACATTCGACATCATCTACGCCAAAATCCCTAGTGTCACATCAACAGACAGAAGTTGATACATTCCTTTTCGCTGATCACGTCGCTCTTCTTTTGTTTTTAGAGAAACTTGACGATCGACCTCCCCTCTGCTTCTCTAATGAATTTGAAGACCTCTTTTTTCTTTTTTTGGCGAGGAATAAAAGTTGAATGAATGTTTTCTTTAATTCTCTTCGGAGAATAGGGTTCCATCGCATCTTCTTATTTTCGACGCTTTGTCATTTAAACTATCATTAGAAATAGCTAAAGGAAATTAAGTGAACATAATAAGTCAAAATTGATGCGAAACTTACTAAAATAATAATTTTTTTTTTAAAAAACTGGTTTCCATTTTATTTATTTTTCTCATAATAGAAAACCTCTTACATTATGCAATAAACTTCTTCAGAATACAACATGTAATAACACTGTAAGTTTACTGGAATAGAAGTGTTTAGTTAGAACTATTATAGCTCATAAGAGATTATTTTTCTCCTTCGTTTTAACATAATAATTTCATCCAGAAAAGTATTAAAACAGAACTAGTATTGAAACTAAGCTAGTATTAAAACAAAATTAAATAGCAAAGCAATAATCATAAATTAACAGATTCATAAAGTAGTACCAACAAGTTCATAAGCCAATACAATACAGAAATATTTGTCAAGTTTTTTTGGTACGTCAGTATTTTATAATACTATTTTTGGTACTTTCCAATAAAAATGAGAGAGTTAAAAGTTTACAGTGTTTAATTTGACCCATCATAATGAAAAACCAAATTATTTTTATATTACATTTTCTCTAATAATATCATCCAAAAACGTTGAAGGTTACTTTTGGATTAGTATTAAAATAAAATTTCGAAAAAAAAAAGAACTAAATTAAAACAAATAAAGACGTTTATAAAGCAGTACAAAATTTGTGTGGAGATTAAAATATTAATTTTAAGAAAAATTCTTCTAAAAATGTTAATTGAGTTTGCCTATGATTTGAAAATGGGCCAAAAATAAACTATCTTCGACAATTCGCTATCGAAATTCTCTCAATTAAATCAGATTCAATATAAAATTAATAATAATATTTTAAAGAAAGAAAAATAACAGAAACTCAAACGATTTTAATGATTTTAATTATGAGCAAACGATTTTAAAAATCGCTTATTTTAGGAATCGTTTTAAATTTTTCATAAGCCCATGCAATACAAAAGTACGCTCGTCAGTTACTTATGTACGTTTTTGCAATCTCAGTCATTTTTAGTGCTATTTTCCGTAGTTTTACAAACAAAATAAATAAATCAAAAGTTTGTTGAAAGGATCTTCATTGAGCTGACCACAATACTGGATGTTCGTGCGGGACAGTTGATAATCTGGCATCACTAATGGGGGATGATCATTTTCTGCATGAATTCTACCGTAATTGAACACTTTTGTTCGAAAAAGGATGCATTTTGTGCACCCATGGTTAATACCGTATTCAAGAAAAGGAAATTAGACTACCTTTCATGTTATCTCTTCTTTTGATTATGTAACCGTAACCGTGAAATTCACTTTGTTTCCAAATTGACACAAAATTACCGGCTACAGTTAAAGAAGTGAAACGGAGCATCACTCATTCATACACTACATACATACATACACCGTCACTACTGTTTGAAAATTATTTTACAAAATGATATGGAATACATTTAGTTCAATATAAACATGTTTTTAAACCTAATACAATGCAGATTGCATTTACTACAAATAATTAAATTCATTTGATATTCTACATTGCGCTTTTAAATGTAGTTTACGAAATACTCAATATAGGAACACAATATAGAATATATAGAATATAGAATATATAGGTTACACAATATAGAATATATTTAGTTCGATATACCTTTGTTTTAAACGTAAACTAAGCAGTATAAAATGTGCTTTGTTCAATATACACAGTTGAACGTAAATTGTACAAAAAATACATTTGATCAATGTATTTATGATTTTTTTAAATCTTAATTATACAATATAGAATATATTTTGCTCAATACACATATGCTTGTAAATTTTTATTTCGCTTTAATCAAAAACGGGAAATAACGAATTAATCAAATTGTTATATTGTTTATTTTTTAGTCATAATGTTTATTTCAAACCTTAAAATAAAATTATATTTTGATGAACTGAAAAGTTTTCAACAATGTTATAAATTAAGGAAATTTAAATTAATTTTTAGACTATTCTATGCCATGTCAATGAATAGGTACTTTTTCAAATCTTCACAAAATGCCTTTTTGATACAATAGTCTTTAAAAATATTTTGACAAGCAATTTTGTGTAGGCTATACAATTTAGAATACCAAAAAGAATACAGATACACCAAATAGGTATAGAATCAATATCGAATTTTGATAATACAAAATTGATAGACTCTAAAACCTAACCCTTTGACGGCGTAGAATGGGCAATGGTATCCCGTTTGTATATTTTTTTCTGGCCCTCTAATTATAAGCAAACATAAATTTTGGTAATTTTTAATTATAAAAAATAATCTAATAACTACTAAAAATATTTGTTAAATTATCGGAATTATATTTGTTCTTAAATAAAAAATCCACAAAAAAAATAGTATTTTACAAATTTTTTTAAATTCTTATTCACAAATTTATCAATATTTGATTTTGTAAACTAAAGAAATTTCAATAAGGAAAAACTATTTTTCTTAGATCTAAATAAATGCGAACTATTGCTTGGATGATTTTATCTTTAACACAGAAAAGGACGCGAGTGTTTCATGTTGTATTTCATAACCACATTATTAAAATGCTGAATCTGATATTCTTCAGTTATTTTGACCTAAATGAATACAAAATAATGAAAAAGGTATAAAAAAGACATTTTGATCTTTTGTTCATATAATAATGTATGAACAAAGCCTAAAAATTTAATATTTCAACTTTAATGTTTTTACTCAGTAAAATTTGTTTTATTACAATTCAAGCAATTATGGAACAACAAATTGATAGTGCTTAGATACAAGTGATTAATTTTGTTCTTGTTAGTTTGATCGTTGACATTGGATCGACATACAGAAATAGTCGCCTTAACAGGTGTCATTGTATTTTTCCTTTTACTTTTATTAAATCCTCAAAAATTATTTAAAATTTTGTGAATCAAAATTTACCATAGGAAGCATGACAAATGAAGCTGAAGCATCGAGCTAGATTTTTAATATAAATAATTTATTTCTCAGTAATTAATGATGAGAATTTCATCTCGATTTTATAAGAGAATGATAAATCAGACAGCGTTCATTTTATGAAATTTTAAACGATTTTTCTAGAATGTAAGATCTTTATAATTAGGCGCTGAAATAAATCTATACGAAACAAAGTAAAAACAGATTGATTATTTTTTTCACACCTTCCGCTTTCTTTTGGCCCTGTGATTGAGGTCACGTGATAGTAGAAGTAAATGAATGAGGAGTGGGAGGGGGGAGTGGAGAAAACCCCAGCGTAAAGATAAGAAGAAATTCGTGGTTTTAATTATTCCTCCTTGAAGGTATTCTCTGCCTTATTTATTTTTTTCCTTCTTCATCGGCTGCTCCTTCCTTCCTTTCGGAGGAGAAGAAGGCTTTTAATGAAATCGCATCTCTCCAGTGAATTGTCCCGGGGACGCGGCGTCCACCGATGATGCGGAGGAGCAAAACACCTCGTTCTTCAAGATGCCCATCAATAACGCACATCCGTTTAGGGGACTGTTCACAAAGTGAGGAATATATCTTTTTTTTTATGGTGAGGGGTTGAATATGTCACGTGGTCAAAACGATTGTTTTTCCTTTTTCAAATAGATAATAGAGAGGGATTAATGAAAAGGAAATCCAGCGACGTAAACTCTCAGCCTAATTTACTTGTTAACTTTAAAGTTGTTTTTAAAAGGTTCTTTATCGTATGATAACGTATTGTTTTCCTCCTATAACGTCGTTTAGCAACGACTGATATGCTAATTTAATATCGAAAATATTTTGAAACAGTTATTCAAAGCTGTTAGGTTAAGTTTAGTACATCAATAAGGCAACGTACTTTATTTTGATGACGAAATGGCGCCGAATCTCAATACTTAAGCAATTTTATGGGTTTTTTTTTTAAAAAAAACAAAAGCATTTCTGATAAAATTGGCTATTATTTGAAAAGTTACTCTGTTTCTCCATTATTTGGGTTTATAATGAGAGACAAAAAAGTAAGGATGGTTCATTAAATTTTACAATTTTCATATCTATGAAAAAATCTCGTCACACTAGAGATTTTTTTTTTAAATAACGCAAAAGTTATGCATTCTATCCACCCATATAGCGTTCATAATATCCATATAGAGATCTTATCACGAACGAAGTTTAAGCAATTGTTTTCAGAAAGATAGTATTGATGTATAGTTTAAGTTTAAAACTTTGAAGCTGTTTTTATTATTATTAATATTATAGGTATTAGTTCCTTTGGAAAAAAGGCTAAAAAAAAAAGAAGAAAAAAAAAAAAGAAAAGAAAACTTAGAGTATGTTGAGCGATTTTTCAAAAAGATGGCGTTTTTAAATCGCAAACTTTTAAAAACTGAAAGTGCTTTAAAAAATCGAAAAAAAAATACGTACTCACACATTATAAGGCACTTATCAAGAGAAAAATTGAGGAAACTTACTTTAACGATATTGGCTGTTATGTGAAGCTCCTGGCTCAACGAATACTACGAGAGAAAAGTTTTGCATACCAGAAGTGTGGCATTTTTTTACATAAGACCTGCTACTAAATTCGTTTTACATAAGGCCAGCTACTAAATTCCTTACACAGATTTAGGCTTAAGAATTAGGCTATTAGAATCATCACATTATTACACTTTATAATATGTTTTTTTTTTTTTCCTAAATGTTTTCATGCCTAATATAAGTGTTGTACTGGAGAATGATAGCAGAAACTGTTACATACCTTAGTTTGGAACTTCAAAGACATATTAAGAACATCAGGTAAATCAATACTTCAAAGTACTTAAATACTCCATCAAAATTGTGAGACTAAACAGTGCAGCAAGCGCAAGAAAAAAAATTATCTTTTCCCCCCCTAAAATAACAGAAAAAATTCCCTGCCACAAGATAGTGACACGAAAACTTTGGGACAAACTTTCGAATGATGCATTTTGGTCAGTTAAATAATTAAATAGATTAAAAATTAATATTATTCTGCAACTTTAAGTATATATATATATATATATATATATATATATATATATATATATATATATATATATATATATATATATATATATATATATATATATATATATATATATATATATATATATATATATATATATATATATATATATATATATATATATATATATATATATATATATATATATATATATGTGTGGAAATACATGGGAAAAATCATACCTTAATAACATAAAATGTAATAATTTTCTGTCTCAAGTCGATCTTACGATACTTTGTTTTGTCATGATGTTGCATGATTTTTGGGGAATTAGCCTTTTATATTCATAAAGTATTTATAATTAAATAGCTAAAATGTCTTATTTATTAGTTCAATGATTTTTAAAATGTACCAAATATGCATGATCCAAAAATAATCTAGACTATCTTTCTTGAAATCAGTGGCCTGTTAACCAATCATGTTAAGGAATCTTGTTTCTCTTATTGAAACATGAAAAATTTACGTCTCTGTTATAAATCCTGAGAGTATAATTAAAAAATATTTCGAAGCATTTTTATTCCAAACTTAACTTACATACACTGTCAGTATTTTCATTTTTGTAAAATAACTAGCAGCAGTCCATCCATCCAGTTAACCGTAAAGTTTAGGGCGAGGAACATTTTTTTACCTTTACTATTTTGAATCTATTTGCAAATAGTATGGTTTCAAAACCATAAAAAAGGAATTTAACGGACATTAGAGATAGTTTTGTAGCTTTATGATGCTGCCATTCATGCGAGGATAAGAGTACCGTATTCTAATAGCCAATGGTCAAAAAATGGGGTGTGCATAGCATCCGGAAACTCTTCATGTGCTGAAGGGAGTGTAGGAAATATTGTGATCGAACCCCCATTCGTTACGTCATGGGATTGGCAGACTAGCCCGCTCGGCTATAATATGTACCAATCGGCAAGGAACTAAGTGACTTCATTAGGTGGGCATAGTTGGTGCGATTAAATTCTGATTGTTGAATCATAAAAGGTGAAAGCAGTTAATAAACTGTTTTTCTCACAGTTAACAGTTCGAATACCGTTTTATTTACGGTTATTTGACTGTTATGTTTGAATATAGTGAAATAACAATTAAATAAATTGTTATTTTTCCATTTTTTCCCTGAAATTTCTAACAGTGTATTTTATTAATAAGTATAATAATTCTCTTTTTAGTATTCATATGTTTTAGAATAAAGCAAAGTTTGGGAAATCATAAATTGATAAAAATGTTAAAGGATTTCATTGAAAATTTAGTAAAAAAGTGGGTTCTGTAACGCTCATTTTACAGCTTATGAACTAGTTCAGGGAATTTTCCCAAATTATTTATAAATACCGCTAATAAGCATGTTATTGATGTCATATCGTCCTTTATTTATATCAAAAAAAAAAAATTTGAGAATTTCTTTTATAACATCCAAGATTGCATATCAAATGAACAAAAAAAAAATAGCAGTTTCTCTTTTGTATTGCATTTAATTTTTTTCCAGATAACTGAAATTTCATACGATATAAACAAAACAAAAAAATCAATTTCTAAAACCTTGAACCCGTATTTTTGTGGACTATAGTTTAAATAATGATTTTAGAAAACTTAAAATAGAAACTAAATTACTTTATTCTACAGTCATTTAGTTTCTTATCTGCATCTAATTTCGCTTTCTTTTTTTAATATTAATAATAATTATTTTTTTAAATTAATAATTATTATTTTTTTATATTATTTATTTATATCTTTAAATGTAATTAACATATTTCATATTTTTTTTTATAATTATTTTATATTTTTATATTAAATATTTTTTTAAATATTTTTTTATATTTTTTTATACTTATTTTATATAAATGAAGCAATTAGGGAACAAACACAAAATTTCTTGTTTCATAGTACAAGGAAAATTTAGCAGTTTACCGAAAGCTTCTGACAGCGTTATTGCTAATATTATTATACTCTCGATCATATCAAATTTTCATCAAACTAGCGATTAAGAAACGGTAATTAGTAGGATGTAAAATAAAATTTATCTGAAATGAAAAAAGAGTGTTAGAACTTCTTATCGTTATTTTAATATTATAAAAATTTTGTTGCTTTATTACTTATATCACATTATTCCTAATATTTTATATTTTATAACCGTCGTTGAACAGCCGGCCCAATTATTTGGGTTAACGACTACTAATACTCAACTCCACAGCTTTGTAATTTTGTATCCAATTCAAAAGACAAGAGAACTCCCGAATCAAGTATTGGGATAAATTTGCCGTCGTGGAGAATTTTTTGATGGAACTAACCCTCATTTGCGTTACCACGGAAAACCACGCAAGCCGCCCACTGTTAGACTGATGGCAAGGGAACTCTAACCCATGATCCGTCTACTACTGAGGAAACTTTACATCAGCACTGTGGTCGATGCAAGCCAGACGCGTAATTCGTATCGACCATCCATTGCTGGGATTCGAACCCGGTTCACCTCGTTGCAGGGCGAACACTCTATCCCCTGAGACATCACGGTTCCATTATTACTAGTAGCCATTTGTATTACTAGTGTCACTTTATTACTCATAGCCTTTTTAATAATATCGCTTTATTACTGATAGCACTTTTACTAGTGTCACTTTATTACCGAGAACTTTATTATTAATATTGCATTATTATTAAAAGGTCTGGTTGCAAAAACCATGCAACACGACAGCATACACTGCAAACTTTTACGCCACGTTTACAGATTATTTTTCATCTCAAATTTAGAAGGAAAAAAAATTGCGAACTAAAGTTACAGAGTAAAAATTGATTGTAATGAAGAAGACTTCTCTGTTCTAATTGATGAAAAAAATAATCTACAAATCTTTTCATTTTAAAAAAATTAAGACACCAACCTAACAGATGTTTATTAATTATTCTGCATCTCTTACAACACAATGTAGCTAATCATATGTTGTAAAAGCAGCAAATTGAGGTTATTCTCCTTCCCGTATACTAAGATTTTTTAAATCTTCCATACAATTTTTTAAAACGGAACAATTAATAAAACAAATTTATCTGTTAATATATAAGCTAAAGAAAATTGGTGTTTTTAAAAATTTCAAATTAGTTTCATTTAATGAACTGGTAATTTTAATATTAGTAAAAACAATAATTTTAAATTTCCAAAATTTCTAATTACTTGGCTATAGGTCGCATAGGGATATTTCTACTTATTAAAAGTATTACTGTATAAAATTTTAATTAAATTAACATAAATTTTTTTTATAACCATTGTTGAACAGCCAACCCAATCTTGAGTTTACGACTACCAATGTTAAACTCCGCAGCATTGTAATTTTTAACCCACTTTAGAAGACAAAGGAACTCCTGGATAAAGTATTGGGAGAAATTTGCCTTCCTGGAGGACTTTTGGGCGAAGTAACCCTAATTTGCGTTACACGAGGAGGAAAATCTTCCACGGTTAGCCTGGTGGCAAGAGGACTCTAATCCATGATCTGTCTACCACTGAGAATATTTTACGTCAGCACTGTGGTCGGTGCAAGCCGGACACGGAATTCGTATTGACCAACCATTGACGGAATTCGAACGCGGGTCACCTCATTAGGAGGTGAATGCTGTACCTCCGAGAGTCACCACACCTCAACATAAACTATTTGTGCATAAATTTTATCTAAAACAAATTTTCTTATACGCACGTTAGCCAAATTTTTACATTGTTCCTATGTGATTGCGATGAGGTCACCGACAAATTTGAACTTTAAAAGACTGTGCTGCAGTAAATTCTCTTATTAAGCTGACAACATTATTAATAAGGTTATTTTATTCTTAATTTTTATCAAATTTCAATAAAACTAGCGAATAAGAAACGCTAGAAAAGCAGGATGTGAAACAAAATTTAACTAAAATGAAAAATGAGTGTTACAAATCGTAATCGCTATTTTAATACAATTTCTGTCGCTTCCTTGACATTTTGATATTACTTTTCACCTGCTGGGAAGTTTTTTTCTTTCTTCTTTTTTTTTTTTTTTTTTTTTTTTTTTTTTTAAAGGAAAGTCTTTAATGAAGGAATTATGTCTGAAATTAGACTACAGAAGATGATTCACGTTCTGGCTCGCAACCATCAAAAGAGCTTCTCGTTCAAACTCATTAACTTTGTCTTGCGAGCCATTCAACTACACTTTTCATTTTTCTTTTTTTTTTAAAAAAAATTTTAAAAAGGAAAATTAAGAAGAAAAAAAACGTTTGAAACAAAGGAACAAGCCGCATAAATGTTGACTATTCATCAGTCTTCCATTTCAGCACGAGTTTTTTTTATTCATTTATTTATTTATTCAATTACTTGGTGATTCATTTGTTTATTCATTTACATTTCTTAGTCTTCTAAGAATTCATTTAAATAAGCATGAAATGCACAAGGAATGCATAAAAAAATTAGTATCAAGTAGAATAATTCAGAAAGAAATAGTTTTATATACTTTTTAACTAGTTATATGCTTCCTAGAAAAAACCAACTCTTGGTAAGTGTCACCGGTTTTTCGCAATGCAAAATCTAAGTTCATGCATCAGGATCAAAGATCCGAATTCACAGAGTCGTTCTTAAACTAAGTATATTTTAAGTACTCACATATATTTCTTTCGATATTCCAAAGTAATTGTCGTAGATTCAGTCATTACATTAAGGATATGTTTGTTTAACATATTTTACCCATTTTGAAAAGCTATTTTATTCAAATTTTTTTCTAACATCACGAACGAGCGAATAATCGTTTCTACTATTAACGAAATATATCGTTTCTACTATTAAAAGTTCACTTTATCCTTAACTATTTAGTCCGTGCTTTAGGTTAAATTAACAAAACTGATAATTGATTTTCTAAATCAACTTAATTATTTGTGTTCTAAATCAACTTAATTATTTGTGTTCTAAATCAACTTAATTATTTGTGTTCTTAATCAACTTAATTATTTGTGTTCTAAATCAACTTAATTATGTGTGTTCTAAATCTACTTAATTATTTGTGCTCTAAATCAACTTAATCAATTATTAATGTTCCGAATTAACTTAATTATTAATGTTCCGAATTAACTTAATTAATTGTTTTTAATATAAATCAACTTAATTAATGATATATGTTCTGAATCAATTTAATCGAAGATTTAAATAAACTGAATGTAAATAAAAATTTAGCTGAATTTTATTTTAACATATCTATCCTGTCTTACTAATTTTATTTTAATATATCTTTCCTATTTTCTCTATTGTCTTATTTAGCTGAATTTAAATGAAGTAATATCTATTTTTATATATATTATTATCGTATCTATCCCGTCTTATCAACTTTATTTTATTTATTAGCCTATTTATGCAAATTTAAATAAATTAGTAACTAATTTTATCTATCATGATATTTATCCTGTCTTAGCAACCTTATTTTGTTTATTCTTATTTATCTGAATTTAAATAAACTAGTTACTAATTTTATCCATCTTATCGTATCTATTCTGTCATATCAACTTCATTGTATTTATTATTTAATTTATCTGGATTTTAATAAATGAATAACTAATTTTGTCGATCTCATTATCATATCCATCCTGTCTCATCAACCTTATTTTATTTATTAACCAATTTTTATTAATTTAAAAAAAACCAGTAACTAATTTTATCTTTCATCGTATCTATCCTGTCTTATCAAACTTATTTTAATTATTATCTTATTCATCTGAATTTAAATAAACTAGCAACTAATTTTAGTAATTTAGTATATTTTCTATGATACTGTATCTATCTTTTTATCATAAACATAAAACATAACTTAATTTTAAACAACACTAATGAATCCGCAGTCTGCAATCTTTAATTCATTAGCGTGCAAGCGTTACGTAAATGAATATTTAATAGTGATTCCCCATTGGAGACAATTCTTATGACAACAAAGGGACGAAGGGTCAACGGAGCGGAACAACCAGATGCGCAATTAAGAACTCGCACTAATTACCAAAAACAACTCATTACTTGAACTTGGGGTGTGGGAGAATTTGGAATGTTTTTTTTTCTTCTACCATTCCCCTCCATGAACGAATCATATCTGTAAGATCAGTTTAAAGATGTGCCAAAAATAGGTCGACAGCTACGTTTCCGAGAAATTCTTCCTTTATTCTATCTTATTTTTTCTTTTCGAACGTTTCATCTTCTATAGCTATAGTCATATAAAAGTTGAGCTTGGGCCATGCATCATCGGGCCGATCAACGCTGTTGATGTGATTTTAATAACCGTATTTGCATGCAAGCTGCTCCACCTCATTTTGCTTCCAAACACAGAAGACGGGTGGGTAAGGGGAAGGGTTGCACTTTCGGCATGCATAAATAATTTCTAGTTTGGCAACAAAATTGGAATTGCATCCGACGTATTCAAAAATGTATTTAGAATCCTGTCTTGTTGACGTTGGCTGATTCGAGTTCGTAGATTTAGTTCCGACATTGGGTGTTCTTTGTAATTAATACCGGCCTACCTTATTTATCAGATAGGAGAGATATTAGATTTTCTTGAAATTCTGAAATAAAGTTCCTTGGATTTATTACTTTGGGACTTTACAGATGAAAATCTTCTGAGCAATCTTTTAGTTAATTGCATTATATAATTGAGATATGAAAATTAAATTTTCATTTTCGCTTAATAAATATCAAATTGCTATTTTAAACTACTTAGAAATAGTAGTATTTATCAATAACATATATTCTAGTTATTGAATCTAAATTTAACTGTAAGTTCTGTATATTAATTGAACATGAAGCATTAATAAACATTAATTAGAGTGTACTAAAGTAAATTGTAAAACTACCTTAGGTAAAAAAAATATTTTTATTTACATTTTGCAAATAATATGTTTTTTCTACATTTAATTTAATTGTAAACTGAAGTTTACTTAAAATTGTTGTAAACTGGAGTAAAATGGGAGTTTAAAAAGAGAAGAACTAAGCATGAAGTAACGTATAGATAATTTATTTCCATAAACCGTAAATTTGTAAAGAAAATAAAAAAAATATTTTCCAGTTAAAGTTAAATTACATTTGAAAAAAGCTGTAAATATTAAGTGAATTGTGGTTTTGAAGCAAATTTAAAATAAATTTTACATTTGGAGCAAGTTGTTGCTGCTGTAAAGGAAAGATAAAGTTACTTTATTTGAGATAAAAACTCTCGAATAAATTTCTTTAGATTCATTACTTGGGATCCGAATAAAGAATTTTTGAGCATGTTTTTTGTTATTTAATATTTTCAAATGCTGAAAATATAATAATTAAATTTTCATGATGGTTTAAAAATAATAAATACGAAATTCAAATTTTAAGCAACATAAAATGTATAGTAGTTGTAGTATTATAAATTTTATGTAGCTTACTAACATATGTATCAGTATTAAAATCTAAACCAAACTATGGGTAAACGATAGTCACTGAACACACAACGTTAATTAAAAAGTACTAAAGTAAGTTGTAAATTTACATTAAGTATTTACTTTAAAATAAGTTGTAAATTTGAATTGAATTGCAATTTTTAAGTAAACGTAAACTGAAAATAAATTATTAACTTAGTTCGATAAATAGTAAGCAATCAAGGTATAGACATAGATCAAAAATAGAAAGATTATTTAAAATAAAAGTTCTCGAATAATGTTCTCTCGATTCATAATTCGGGGGTAAAATCAAAATATAAGAATTAATTCTTTTCTGATTCACACATGGTGAAAATCAAGTTAGTATTTTAATATAGATATATACATTGAAAAAGTACTAATTGAAACGTACATGGAGCGTTAAGATGAAAGCACGATTGTAAATTGGAAATATACTTTAAAATTTAAAAATGTTTAGTACTTAAAAAAAAAAAAAAAAAAAAAAAGATTTTTATTCCTTTTTTTATCTGAACAGAATTGATTGTAAATATATCTAATTTTTTTTTTAAATATGCATTAAACCGTAAATACAAACGTTCTTAATGCAAATTTATATCAATAAAATTAACGTAAATTAAGAATTTAAAGTAAGATGCAAAATAAGATTTATTTAAACGAATTGTAAATTTGACTTGAAACTTATATTTCAAATTGAGTAAGTTTTAAATGAGCATTGAAAATATGATGTAATTATTATACATAAAGTATATTCTAAATTTACTTCAATAAACTTGAAGCAAATTAATGTTGTAAAGAACTTCTAAATATCTGAAATATTTGAAACATTAGTTTGATAGTACTTTTTCTATATTTCAATCCCTTAAAAATTTAATTTGAATTTTCCAAAATTAGAGTAAAATAATCGATTTTTTCAATATGACAGCCGACTATTTCCTTGGAAAGGAAGTAGGTTTAAAAAACCTTTTTATTAATTTTGCAAATAAAATTTGTATTCAGTTATATAATCAGCTAATTTTCGTAGAATAGGTGTTCTATGTTTATTCACGGGAATTATTTATCGTTCGATGATTTTTTTTAAGCGTCGCATATTCCTTTGATAAATAGCTCAAATGATATATATGCGTGTTGTGTAAATCTATTTCATGTGTTAGCTTCGAAACTGCTTTAATAAATTTAAAAAAGAAATATTTAAATTTAAATCAATCTCTAATTTAGCACTTGAAAGAAAAATCAAACTACAATAAATATTATTTTTATAATGCAATATAATTTCACAAATCTGAAATTATTAAAGATAAAATATTTGAAAAAGAATTAAAATAAATCAAATAACTTTGCATAAGATGACAGAGTTGATCTATAGATGGCGCCACTATAAGTACTTCTCAGAAAACCCAAATTTATGACTTGTAGGCATAATAAATCTCTCCTGATATGTATTATGTTAATTTAATATGAGGTGTGAAAACGTAAAAATGTAATTTGTAAACGATTATCTCGTGCTACTAATTCGTTGTAAATGTTTGTTTGTTGATGAAATTGAGTTAAAAATGCTTTTATTCCGTGTTAAACTAAGTTATTTTAGTAATAAGCTTAAATAATTTATATCATTTAAAATTTAAGTTATGAATTATTTATTTAATATAATTATTAATCTATAATTTTTTAAAAAATAAAAAAATTTAATTTAATGTTATACAAAAATTATTAAAAATCATAACTACAAATAACATGCAAATGTTTTTTTAACATATTTTCGAATAAAATAATTTTAAATATTTTTTTCAAAAATTTTTTGATTTTTAACGTCTATTTTCTATTAATTATATGCTGATTAACTTTTGATCTTTACATTTCAGTTAATCTAATATTTGTTTTTTATAACAATAGTGATTATATCGTTATGGTTCCTGATTTTCTAAATAATATTTTTGCAAAGAAAAGTAATAATTCAAATATTTTGAAATTTTAGTTTTTAGCTGGTATAAAATATTCCATGTTATATAGAATTGCTAATTTTAATAAAAATTTTTTGCAAGAAAAATTATTACGAGAATTGATTGATATTAATAAAATGTTATAACGACATGAATAAATTATCTTACTTTTAAAAAATAATAAATTGTCGCATTGAGATATGCTTGACGAATAACGGTTTTAGAAGATAATCACTACCAATTTCAATAATTATTAAAAACATAAATAATTACCACAAATAATAATGCTCTATTAGTATTTATTACATTAACAGTGATAACTGAATACCACTTATAACAATTACATGTAACAAGAACTTACCAGGGCCCGAATTAATTTTTGAACGTTTTAAAAATTAGAAAATCAATAAATTTCCTAATCATAAAATCAGCATTTTTAACAGAACTAAGAGTTTTCAGCAGGATTTTTTTCTTTTTCTTTCGTAGAACAATATTGCGTACAATACATCTAAAATCATAAGCATCATCTAAAACGTAAAATGAAAAGTACACTTGTAAGTAAAGAAGTTAATATTTATAGTATAATTAAAGAATGTATTAAATAACTATTAAAATTTCAGAATATTTTATTCTTAATTATCGAAATGCAATTATCGAAATGTAATTATCGAAATGAAATTGCTTTAATTTTATAACATTTCATTAATTATGATTAAAATTTTATAGAAAAGAAATTAAAATTGTAAAATAATGATAAGGTAATTTAAATAGAAAAGAAAATTTATTTGAGTTTTCGGAACTAATACAACGCAATGCATTGTATTGTAAACAATGATTCAAAATAAATTATGGTTCCATTGACTGCAAATAAATAATAGCTACTGATCTAATTATAATTGTACTTATAATTTATGAATGCTATAGTGGTTGCAAAGTATTTCATTATGCAACTCTGTAAAAAAAATCGGTGATGAACTTTGAATTATAAAATGATAACTTCTTGTACATTGAACCATTATAGGATGCAAATTTGCTGAAACTTAATAAGGTGTTAAATTGAACCATATTTAGTTCAAACGGAACCATTTCTTATAACAATGTAAGGTTAATTTTAACATTAGCTACAACCTTTATCACCTAACGCAACAAGGTTTAGAAGTGATTAGCAAATAAACCATGTAATGTTGAAAAAATTTTAAGCTTAACTATATTAGTTATTGCACTTTGAGTTTCGTATTAAGCTTGCATAAAAAATAAAAAGCACTTTTATATCGAGATTGAATCTGCCTTTACAAAACAAGTCTAGAAAAACCTTCGATCGAGGATGAATTATCTTTTATAGAGGAACATCGAACATGAATTATCTTTTGCAAATCCTAAGTACAAAGCTTTTTCAAACAGAGGACAAATTCACCTTCTCATGGTTTAATTTCAGATTTTATGCGCGTCACTGAGACAAGATTTATTTGCGCAGGCTATTATATACTTTCTTCAACTCTTTAAAAGTGAAGGTTGGCCAAATCATTAAGTTTTCAGCGCAAACAAAATGTTGCACTTGAGAACCTGGACGAAACTAGAATGAAAAAGAGCCGAAAACAAGGTTTACAGTACCTGTAAATAAAAGCTGGAAAATTATATTTTTTTGTTAAGTTTTTTGCGTGCCTTTATTCAATTTGTATGGAAACAAACTTTGCATACTAACATTTCTACTAAGTTTAAAAAAAGACTTATCAGTCAACCTTTCTATGCTAACCAAATAAAAAAAAATATATAACGGCTGCCGGCTATCTGAGATATTATCGGCTAATTAGTTTTTAGAAGTAGAATAATTTGGCTCAATTTATATAATGTTATAAGATTGCAGAATATTTAAAGGATATAATAACTTCACAGGTTCGGATATTTCTGAACTTTTTTAACACACTCTGAACTCGCCTTTCGATAAAATGGTTTTTAGAGCAATTTCGCTAGATTCTTATAAAATGGTTTTCAATGGAAATAATTGTTTGAATCAAAAACAATCTTTGCATACTAATATTTCTATTAAGTTTTAAAAAAAATTTACCAGTCAATATTTCTATGCAAACCATATAAAAATAATTAGTTTCAAGCAGTTGAGTTGTAGTTCATTTACGCGCACTAGAGATGCACAATAAGCTATTGGCGACGATCGGGTAAACATCCCTGAGGATGATCCGAAGACATGGCATTGCAATTTTGATCCTCTGCAGAGGGGATGGCATTCCCGCTTCGGTAGTCCGACGACCTGCAAGCAAAGTCGAGCACTTCACGGAAGAACATTTTAACGAGGACCAATACCGCACACTCTCGGTCCCTACGCAGACTGATCCAAGTGGTCACCCACCCGCACACTGACAGCAGTCAATGATGCTTGACTTCGGTGATCTGCTGGGAATCGTGTCTTAACGATCAGCTAACTTTAAGCTGTAGAATAATATGGGTCAATTTAGTTCCATGTTATAGGATTGCAGAATATTTAAAGAAATATTAACTGTTATTTTTTGATATTAATTGTTATTTTTCCTTTACAGATGGTGTAAACGCAATGGGAGAAACGAAACGACAGAGAACGTCCTACACTCGATATCAAACGTTGGAACTCGAGAAAGAATTTCACTTTAACAGGTATCTGACTAGGAGGCGGAGGATTGAAATTGCGCATGCGCTCTGTCTATCAGAACGACAGATCAAGATATGGTTCCAAAATAGGCGGATGAAATGGAAGAAGGAGCATAAACTGGCATCCACCATGCCGCCACAGATTCCTCAAGTCATGGCTGACCATCACCCACATCATCACCACCCCCATCACCATCACGCTCACCACTTACACGGTGAGTTCAGACTGTGATCTAATCCAGATGAGATCTATTTAATCAACTAACCACGCGTTTTTTGTGGTTAAGACCATTTCAGGGGACAAAAATGGACGCCAAGGACCCAGATCTGGGCAAAGGCTGGCTTCTCTCTCAGTTCAATAATGTCTTCAACCTAAACACACAAAAAATTATCCGCAAAGAGGTACAAAAAAGTTAAAGGTCCGAATGTACTCAGTGAAGTTGGCACTTTTGTCAGTATCAAGTGTGGTCAGATGGGAAACAAAATGTATAAATTGGTACACAGAGGTGAAATACTATAAAAGAGTATATTTTGTATTGTAAGTACAGACTATTTACAAGTTTGCAATCTCAGGTATGAATGCCTAAAATAACCTTCTGAGAAAGTAACTTTTAAGGCAAGTCAGTGGATTGCAAGATGTTTCGAAATTTCACAGCATTGAATTAATGTTTGCATTATTAAAACCTACATCAAAATTTTATTGCTCCCACGACAAAAAAAAAAAAAAAATGTCAAAAGACTCAAAAATAAGGCCGAGTGGGTCCACTAGTGATGGTAATTTAAAAAAAAAAAACTCAATAGGTTTTTTTTTTTTTTTTTTTTCTAATACGGGCAAAATTGATCAAGTTTTAAAACTATGGCTTTTGACAAGCCGACTAATTGCTAATCAAAACACAGAAACAACTGTTTCTTTATTGAGGAGAAAAAGGTTTTGTCTATTTTATTAGTTAGGAACTTTCAGTTTTTAAAAACTTATCGAAGTTGCGAAATTGCACTAGGTTCTAAAAATTCATGATCTTAAAATCTGACTAACTTTCTAAGTTTTACTACAAAAATTCCTGCTTATTTCACTTCATTTATCAAATATTAAACTATGGTTCTTAAAATTCTAACATAATTTGGAACAAAAGAATAAAGAAACAATAGACTTCTTAGGCAAGTGTTTTATTCCCTGGCTTAAAAAATTTATGTTTTAAAAACCCAGAAAAGCTGCCAAATTGCACCCGATATCAAAAATGCTTCGGTTTATTCCACTTCATTTATCGAATATTACTGGTCAAATATTTTTCTTATATAGTCAATGTTTTGGTTATTCCTTAAATGAATATTTATAGGTATTTACGAATTATATCTCTTGATCAGTTTTTATGATTAATAACAATGCTACCATTAATAACATAGCATTATTTATATATTGCATTAGTACTGTGCTTAAACATTATTTTGCAATACTTAAGACAAAATATTTATAATTTATAATTCATTAAATATTTAATACAATTTAGTATATTCATTAAATTTCAGTATTATGGTTATTTCCTTCCTGCATATCTATTAAGTATTATGTATATGACCATACGCATCATATCCTTTTATACATAATTACCATAATTGGCAATGTTAAAATATTTACTAATCTACACTATAGGTCATTATATTGCATTTTTATTATATTTGATTTTATTATATTTGATTTTATTATAAAATGTTTTTGACAAATTATTATTTAAAATTCAAATATGGAATTTATTCGTTATTTACTATTTATTAAATAATTTATTGTGTTGCTTCTTAGAAAAAATTGTTACTTATTTAGTTTTATTTATTTTTGTTTCATATTATTTAAATTATTTTCAATTTAAAATATTATTTTTAATTTATTTCTTAATTTTCATTTAGTTGCGGTACTTTTTATTAAATTATACTATTTTAGAATAGAAAGAAATTATGAATAAAAAATAATATTCGAGATAATAAATAAATACAATTGTATCTATTATTCAAATTATAAATATACTGTTGAACTTTCTAAACACAAAGAAGTTCAGCAATTAAATTTATCAAAAGAGTGTATGATTGTTTCACTTAATATTATTATTTTATTTTAATAAATTCCATTCCTATATTAAGCAATTTTTATCATTATGAAATAATAAAAAAAATGTTTATAATTTTTTAAATAATATTTAAATGCATTTTATATTTTTATCAACTATTCAGTTGATAAAATTTTTAATTTAATACACGTTTTTATCTTTTTAATTTAACTGTTGGGGAGGTTTACTATCGTCAACAGTTTTATTAATCTTATGAGTACTTCTTTACCAATTTTTCATCAGCTTATTTTTAACGAAATATTTATCGTAATCGAATATAATTATAGTATAGGAAAAATATATTTTCAAAAAATTCTAAAAATAAATTGAGAATAATATTAGCATTTTCATGTTTTCATTTTTATTTTTCAGCGAAAAAAAGCAAAAAAGAAAAAACTAAGCACATTTTGTGAAAAGTACTTAAGATTAAAAAGCACCTTCTATAATAATATTTCTTTTATTTCTATTATCATGCAATTTCTAAATAGATAATTTTTGTGTTAAGCAAATAATTTTTATGTTTTATAATTTCTGTGTTAAGTAAATAAAATTAGAATTTTTATGCAGATAAATCTTTCATTTTTAAAATTTTAAATCATAAAATGGCACATTTAATATTATTAATTTGTAATTTCATTCTTTTTGAGCAAATTTTAAAATAATCATTCAAATTTGCTTACATAGAAAGCAAAATTAACATAATATTTTATTTTTCAAATACTTATTTTCCTTATTTTCTTTTCTTTTATAGTGTGTTAAAAGCCTGTAATAGAAGCGAAGAAGATTTTAGTAGGCATTTCATTTGCTTTAATTGAAAAATTAAAGCAAAAACAACATGTCTGTGCATGTCTTTCATTTAGTCTGGTGCGTGCGGTCACATACTTTACATTTTTAGATTTGTCCACGATCCCTCTGTATTTGTTCTCTTTGTTTTCAATAGAAACTAAAAATAAGTTTCTCAGGGCATTCCTACAAAAATTGTATGTATTTTTGTATTGTTTATGTATGTGTCATGAAAAGTCACTGAAAAATTAATTAAAAATTGATTGCAACTAAAAATAATTTCAAACTGAAAATACTAGTAGAATTTTCAGAATTGAAAGTATAGATCAACATTACTGAAAGGTTTTTCAAAATTGAAAAATACTGAAAATTGAAATTAATTGAAAGATTTTTTAATCTGGAAATACTTTATATAATTTGAAAACTTTTAAGGAGTAAATTTATATTTTTGTAACGTAATTTGAAAACCATAGTAAAGATTTAACAGTGATGTTTATTACTAAATACAGACTGATAAAAATTCGACACTGCTCAAATTACAATAGAATCAACGTTGATATTTATACTGTTTCTTTTCAAGAAAATTCTCATCCTATTACTAATTGTAAAGAAAGGAAAATTGTTCTTTTCGAAGATTTTTTCTTATTATTCGATTATACTTATAACATGAATATGGTGTTTCAGTAAAATAGTTCAGTTTTGGAATTCCTTTTAAATAAAATAATCATGGGTTTTAGCAAAATTATTTTAGGAAAATTAAGAAAATATTTACACAAAGTTTGAAGCTTTAAGCAATGTTTTTAACAACATTATTTCAAATCACTAAAACAGGCATGTTTTCCTCCTTTTTTTAAAAAATCTTTTCTGTGGTTGAAATTTTTAATTACTGTATGTCAAATTTATTGTCATTATTTTATACAGAGAAGCGTCCATTAAACAACTAAATGAACTACTTAATATATTATCTGATCCAAACTTGTTTTGCATCTAAATTAAGTCTTATTTTTCCATTTTAAATAAATAAATAAAGCAATTTGTGCATTGTGAAGTGCATATGTTTACTGCAGTTTTAAATTTTATATAAATGCATACTGCAGCATATAAAACAGTTTTCTATTGTTGTAAGATATTTATCAAATCTATAATTCTTCCATAACTTGATACTATAACAAGATATTTTCGATAACTACCCCCAGTTTTAGCTTTAATATTTATTTACAAATTCACAATATTGAATACTCAATTCAACTTTCCACAAGGACTGAGTTATAAATTAAAATCACTGCAACTTTCTATGAATACGAAAAATTAAATTCAAATTTCAACAATATCTATTTCAAGTTTCGAAAATAATGAAGATTCACTATATATAATATACTTATTTCTTCATAATTTATTTTCTTAAATTTCTTGACTCCTAATTTCCTAACTGAAAATCCTATCTAATGAATGTTTTGCAATAGCGGATTGTTTATTGTTGGGTAACGGATGTTTCACTGTATACTTGCAATATACATTGCTCGTTTAATTTATGTAACATATTTTTCAAAGTAGTTAAATTTCTATTGCAGATGTATGCATGATAGAACAAAAGTTTTGGTAATAGTGATGAAAACTTGAATTCAAAAGTGAAATTTTACGATAATCATATTCATTGAAATACTATACAGCGCAAGCAATCCTATGAAAGACAGACTATTTAAATGTGCTCACTCATTTCTATATATAAAAAAAATAATAACAATAATAATAAAGATTCAGTTTCTGAATCTTTAAGACTGTGAAGAACTTTCACTTGTTCCTGTGCAAACTTTAAAAGGGATGTTTACTTGTACAAAAAATGAACTCAAATTTAAATAATGTATAAATGTATTCCTACTTGTGTAGAAAATATTTAGTGTGAAAATACTCCACCGGATAAAATTCAATTATCCGGAAATGTTTCCTTTTCGAAACAGTTTTGATTAATTTATCTGAAATGAACGCTGATGTGTCAGTGTTGTAAAAAAATTGTATTATTATTTCATATAGAACTTTGATTAGTCCTGGTAAAATCCCAATGATGAGCATTGTTTAATTTTTTTTTCTTTTATCAAGTAAGTAAATAGAAGTAAAGAAAAAGTAAATGAAAAAAAAAATTGCTAAAAAGTACTAAAAAACATTTTTATTCATTGATTATTTCATTGTTCCTATTATTTTTTATCGATGAAATAAATTAACGATAATCAATATTAATAAATTTGTAATTTAATAATAATCATTATAAATAAAACACAATTATTTTAATTGTATTAAAACATTGTTCTTAATTATTTTATCACCAATAATAAAATAAATTAAAAAAAAAAAACAAACTAAAAAACACCAGAAGCACTTAAATTTCTTATTCTTAGACTATTACATTGTTGCAATTATTTTTATCAAATAATTAAGGACGAAAAATTAAATAATAAATTTCTTTTAAAAAAATGACATTTTTCACTTAATGTAAATTTTTTATTTGAATGTTTTCAATAAAATTAATAAATATCAATCAAATAATCTCTGATAATGTATAAATACTTTGAAATCAATTTAACTAAATAAAATATAAGAAATCATATGTTTATTTTTTAATAATAAAAAAAACAACATGCTTATTATTGGGATATATTTATTTATGTACAGTGTTATTGTTAACGCCAAAGTTGTAATTTTGTTTGTATGTGTATGTGATAACATGTAATATCATACCCTCTAAATTTGTAATGCATAATTTTGAGCAAATCATTTTACTACGACTGATATGCCCTTTAAAAATTGAAAATTATTTTCCTGTTTGATGACAATATTTTTTCCATGTTGTATTTTGACATTTTTTATTGCTACTTCAAAAACTTTTATAAAAATATTTTAAGGACTAATATTTTAGATTCCAAATTATATGGATTCTATTTCTTATTTCAAAAATAGCTTAAGGCAGCAACTTTATTCTATACTATAAAACAAATATAACAGAAACTTTTAATTTCTAATAATTTACAATAATTTGTAAATGTGAACAAGGTTCGTTAAGAAATAAATTTCTATACATTCTAGCATTTTCAACATAATTTTAAATATTTTCTTCAAATTTTTAATGTGAAGTAATTTTACGTTTTATTAATGTTTATTAAACAGAAATACAGTCAAAATTTTGCAGCATGCTGTTTTCCAGCATTTACTTTTTTTCTTTTTCATTATGATATTTTCCTTTTTCTTCTTTTACTAATTTTTTGTTTTTAATTATTAAAACAGAGTATTTCTTAAGTTGAGATTCTATCATAAAAAAACTGTCTTTTTTTTAAATATTTATTTATTATTATTTATCGGTTAATATTAAATTTTCTTTTCATAAATAAATTGTCAAACAACTTCCAACATATCTCATGAATAAAATTATTAATTAATAAATGTTCGTTGTTACATTTACTGTTGGTTGAATTTGAATGATATGTAAATATTGATTAATTAAGAAAAACTGTTGATTATAATCTAAAAATTCTCTTTTTTTCAAATTGTTAAACTTTATTTTTTCATGTTCTTAAAGTTACTCGTTATTAAAAATGTTAATTTTATATGGTAAAAAAAAGAAGCTGATTGATTTTATGGAAATAATTTTTTATTATTCCCTTGAATTGGTGATATATTATTTTTTTCAAAAGAAAACAAATAATATTACAAAATTAAATCGCAAATAAACATTTGTATAATTTTAACCTCTGTAAAACTTCAGATCTAGTATACTTATTCCATTATTAAAAGTAAAAACATTTCCTTCATTTTTTTTACAGGCACATACTTAGATTTTAAAACTTACATACTTAGATTATAAAACTAAAGATAACAAAATTTGCAGTTTATTTTGTTGTTATCATTCTTTGTTAGAATAAGTCTTATTTTTTTCAAACTAAGAAACCAAATCATTTGTTATGCACAATAATGCAGTGCAGGCATCATTATTTTCAAACACGCATTTTAATCTACATGTGCAATATTTTATACCGGTTTATGTAAATATATTATTTGTTCGGAATAACATTGTTTCGTTACATGTTCAACATGTTTATGCAGGGGTGGTGCTTTAAATTTGTAATATTCGAGTATCAGTGTTCTAATTGGATTGACATCAAATATTATTGATTAAAATCTATCATCAAAATTTGTCTGAAGATATTTAGTTTTATTTTTATACATGAAGTTAAAACTTATTAAAGTTATTGTTAAATTCCCGTAATTTTTACTTTAAAAACGTAGTTTTGTTGATTAGAGAAACACATAAAGCAAAATATTTTTGTAAGCTACAAATCATAAGCATCAAAATTACACATTTGTTGTTTAGAAGAGAACAAAAACAAATTACACTTAAACTTGTTGTCGATTAAATCATATCAATAATTACAATAATTTTTTGGAGTGATTATTTTGAATCGATGTTTTATGAGCAACTAATAAAATGTCATAAATGAGAGTCAATTAATGTGACAAAACTGATGCAAATTTAAATTATTGCAAAATTAATTAAGGGTTTATTAACTCTGTAATAATTATGATCATTCTCCAAATTAAGTTTTTTGCATATCAAGTTAAAGACTTCAGTTTTTACTTACTTCTTTAAAATTAAATTCCATAGTTTATTTTAGTTTAAGAAAGACAAAAATTTGAATTTTATCTTCAATTCGAGTTGAAACAGCTTGTATTAGCTTCTTTTATTTAATTTAATGAGCATTAAACATGCTTAGAAATTTTAAAATATTTTTTAAAATATTTGAATTTGAATTGAAAGAGTTTCATTACACCAGGAGAATTCATTAGTTCCAAGAAGTTATAATTGTTGTAAAAATTGGAAAGCAATTGTTCATTTAAAACAAGCATTGATTTTATTGGAAAAAACTTATTTCGCAAAATAATCTTTATTCAAAAAATTTTGCTTGGTCTGAAAAATATTTATTTTGGAGTGAATAATCATAAGAGTTGATAAAATTATACTAAATATTTTAAGATTATCAGTATTTATTATTTTTATTTATTTTATTTTTTAAAGAAGGGAGTTTTCAGCTCATTGTATTCGTTTTCAAATTTTTTTTATTTGAAATCACGTGTTAAATATGATGTTTCAAGAATTTGAACAACTTTTTTGTTTACTATTCATCAAATTTCCTGAATAATGTTGATTAAATATTGTTTTTAATATTTTTCAAACAAATACATTCAAATTATATACATTATAAATTACCGATTCTTGCAGAAAAGAACCTTCATTTTTCAACTACTTTCACTTAATGTAAAAAAAATCATGAATGATTCATCATCATCATCAAACAAAAGAGAATATCATTGAAAGAACCTCCCTTCTAAACGAATAAAATCTCACTGACACACGCTGTGTTAAATTGTACTGGAAATCTATTGAATCTCATAATGTTTTCTTTCAGCATGTAGACGTGACATTTTGTGAAACATGTTTGATCCTGTTCTATAGTGTTCTGTCATTGTAGATGTTCTTAGTGTCGTGTAGAGTCCCTTCATTTGCGGTTGACCCCGTTTATTGTGAACCGCATCATCACCTTTCGTGTAAATATTGTAAATCTATTACTTGTTTTGTTTGAAAGGGACCTCCCACAAAGTTCCAAAGTCCTGTAGTTTCGTGGACATTATGTAATATGATCTAGAAACTTGATGGTGAACAATAAAGTAGAAAAATTGAAAAATATTTGTCTTTTTTCATTTACATCTTTTTATTTACATTTGCACCATGTAAATAATAATAACAATATATCATAATAACGATACACATATATTATCTTCAATAAAACATAATATTTACATACTGCACACATTAATATCACACAATTAAAGTAACTACACTGTAAAAAATCTTGTATCAAATTACTATCACTGTTTACTGTAACATCCGTTTTTAACGTAAAATTTTAAGGAGCAAAAAATCTGACATACCGTAATTTTTACATAAATATTTACGAAATTACTGAATCACGGTAATTAAGTATATATTACTGTGAAAATTGCGGTATAAAATTTTACGGTGAAATGGATTTTACGGATGTTTGCGGTTTGGGTGCCAGTTACTTTTTACCTTGACCCTAATTTGAACCGGGATTTTTTACAATGTATAACAAAATATTATAACTAAAAAAAAATAATTCAAAAAAAATAAAAAAGAAAAAAAAGAAAACGTTGTTTGCAAATGGACACATACAAATGGACACATCGTGTTTGCAAATGCATACACGAGTTTTCTTAATTTTAGAAAGAAAAATTAATAATGCTACGCTCAATATATTAATTGGTTATTATTAATTATTAATAGCAATTTGAGAAGCCAGTCAACCTTACACATCTTAACTTACATAAATTTATAATAGTAATAAATAATCCTAATAAATTCTACAAATTTCTTAATTAAATAAGCTGTTTAACCCTGCATAATTCTTTCGTTTTAAAATCATTATTGAATAAGTAAGCCATTTGTTTCATTACAATGGAAGTTTCAAAATTATTAACAGAAGTTAAATAAGCTAGCTAATCTTTCATAAGTCAATTTAAACAAAATTACTCAAAACAATTAAATAAGCCAGTTAACTCATTATAATTTATCTCTTTAAATTTATTTATTGTCATGCCATAAGTTAGTGAAGCCGTTATAATTCTAATGTTTCATACTCATTAATATTTTTTCAAATGCGGATAAGCTTTAGTAAGTCAATTTCTTCAAATTATTAACAATAAATAAGCCGATTTGCTTTTCCTTACTCAACTTCTGTAAAATAAGCAATAATAACTAAATATCATTCATGACTTAACTTTTTTAAAACTACTGACTGCAAATAAGACGGTAAATCTTTTGTAATTGAACTTCGTTAAACACATTAATAGTTATATTAAACATATCCAAGTCAATCATTTCTTGTAAGTAAACTTGTTTAAAAAATATTATGAACAATCAAATAAACCGGTAATTTCTTTATTAGATTTATATTGAATTAAAAAAAACTTATTCTTTCATATTGATAAAAACAAATACAAGATATTTTTTAAAAAAAGGGATCATGTGCATTTGCCTTAATGATTCTAAGTGCCCAAAAAATAAAAATAAATAAATAAATAAATTACTTGCTTGAGCAAGTTTTGATCCCCTAATGATAGGATTTTTAAGGACTAGGACTCTATTTTAAAGGTTTACAGGGGTCACTTCAAACATGCCAATTAATTTATACAGACGGTGTTTTAAGTTATATGGAGGGGCAGACGCAATTTGGGAAATATGGTCCCAAAAGTTTGATCAGGAAATCTGCTCAAAGTTTGGATTCTTTACTGTTAATTTTACTATCTGCGTATTTCACTGCATCTCGAGAACTTTTTAAGTGAATTGAAAAGTTTTTACACACAATTATGAAATTCATTTTTCTAAAGATAATACCATGCAAAAAATAATTTTTAATAATTATTTGTTATGTTTAATTATTCAATTTTAATAATGATCGAAAGCATTTTGAATTATGAAGTATATAAAATTTTGCATCATTTCAAAGAATTAAATTTTAAATTGTAAAATACAAAATTTGAGCGAAGTAAGTCGAATAGTCCACGAGTTCTAATAGACGATTATTTAACTTCGATTGCACAAATTAATCTGCATGTTTAAGGCCACTCCCGTCGACCATTAATTTTTAGTTCTAGTACGTGAAAATCCAATCATTAAATCAAAAGTCATTCAGAGTGCTTTTTTTGCGCACTGCGCAATTTCTGTTGCAACCTAATACCAATCTATATTTTAACGCAATATTTATGACACTTTGATGCAATTAGGAAGCTTAAACTGCATTCTTTTATCGGAATTTGCAGTTAAACGCATACTGGACACTTTTAGAGAATTATTTTAAAAGTCCACAACGACCTAATGCATCCCGTGCTCTAACAACGTATACTTTTAATAGTCTACAAAAGTCCAGTCCAGAAAAGGCAAGTGACACCTGCTCCTTACATCGTATTATTTCACCAGCCTATACAGGCCAAATGAATCCTGGGAGCTTACTTTTATTAATCCACAAGGAACAAATGAATTCTGAAAGCTTTCACCATGTTCTTATATCAGACCAGCTATGCCAATGCATCCCGTACGTTTATACCGTATTCTTTTATCTACCTTAATAAGCCAAATGCAATCTGAGCGGTTTTACCATATTATTTTAATGTTGTTGTTGACGTATGCCTGCTACTTGTTTTCTAGTGGCGCCATCTATGACCAAGAATTCGACTTCTGCCACACCATACGTCGCACCCGTTTATTGGGCGACCCATTCATACATCCATTCATTCACCCACAGATCATAATTTTGACCTGAATCAGAAAACGATCGATCTCCAATTCAGTACCCTCAGGGGAATTGATTTGTTATGGGAACATGGAGGACTTTTGCGACTCAACAGATTTAACGTGCATCAGTCACTTTACTACACGGGGAGTCTTCAGACGGCGGGGTTCGAATCCACGAACTCTCGGACATGGGCCCTAATTTATTATTTCATTATTAAATTATTTTAATATTCTGCTAAAGTCAAATGCATTCTGAATACTTGCATCGTGTTCTTTTATCACTCTATGTAGGCTGGATGCATCCTAGTCACGTATTTTTTTAGCAGTTCACAAAACTTAAGGCGTTTTAAATGATTCCATCTTGTTCTTATATCAACCCATGTAAACCGATGCATCTTAGACGCTAAATAATATATTTTTTTATCAGCTGATATAAGCCAAATGTGTTCTGTATGCTTATAACGTATTCCTTAACTACCCCACAAAATTAACCTTTGTGGATTAGTATATTATGCATTTTGAACGCTTAGATCGTGTTCTTTTATTAGCCATGTAGGCCAAATGCGCCATGAAAGGTTCCAAAGTATTCTTTTAACAATTCATAATTCATAAAGACCTAATGCATTCTGAACGCTTTCCCTATGTTTTTTTTTAATCACCGCATATAGGCGAAATGCATTCTGATCGTTTATAACTTACTATTTTATCAGCCTATGTTTCCAAATTCGTCCTAGAAGCTTACGCCGTACTCTTTTACTGAACACCTATACCGAGTTCTGTTACCAGTTTATGTAGGTCAAATGCGTCCTGCCCTTTTGTATTCCCTTCTTTATCAAGTTAACATAGGTCAAATGCATCCTGGAGCTCACAGCGTATTCTTTTGAAAGTCCATCAGGATCTAGTGCTTTTAAAAATTTGATTAATTTCTTTTAACATGAATTTAAACTTATGATCTAAAAATTAATTCTAAAAACATATGATCAAAGAATTAAGTCCTTGATCAGAGAAGTAATTCCCAAAACATGTGTTTTAAGAATTAATTCCAAAAACATATGACTTAAGAATTAATTTCAAGAACATGTGATCTGAGAATTAATTCCAAGAACATATGATCTAAGAATTAAGTCCTAGAACATTTGATCCGAGAAGTAATTCCCAAAACATGTGTTTTAAGAATTAATTCCAAGAACATATGACTTAAGAATTAATTTCAAGAGCGTGTGATCTGAGAATTAATTCCAAGAACATATGATCTAAGAATTAATTCAAAGAACCTATGGAACATATGATCTAAAAATTGATTCCAAAAAAAAATTATTTAAACGAAGGTGCTCCGTAACCTACCCTTAATCTATATTTTTTAACATTCATAAAAAGTTTTATAAAAAAAAATCAGATCACCGCTAATTAATATTTAAAAGACAGCGTACGATAAATTATAGAGGCCAATAATTACAAAGGAAGGATTTAAATTAGACGAATATATCTGACAAAATGGACCAATTTACTTTTATAATTGTCTTTCTCAAGTCTGTGAACATCGTATGATTTTCAAATAAAAGAGTGTACGCATTGTCAAAAGTTTTAAAATGTTTTACTTCTCCCCTTCCAATACTAAAAAAATTCTTTTGTCTTTTTTCTCTTCGTAACTTTCTTTTTAGTACCTAAAAAATATATGTGCGTTATTTCAAGAATTTCGAAAGTAAGCCATTTTATCTTAAAACTTTTCTTTTCGACCCCATTTCAATGTGAAGGATAGAAATTTTCTTTGAAATGGCTTTTCTTCAACTATAAAAGCTTTTAACCTGTTGTTTCTATGCAAACATTTTTGTTTCGCGCTATGCAAAAAGCTTTTAGAGTAAAAAGAATTTTATGAAAAATTTTTCTCTTAGAAAGTGACAATTGAAAATCGATGGTCGAGTAGACAAAATATCAATTCTAAAACATTAAAAAAAAAAACATTTCTGAACTTTACATTATCGGTATGCTGCCATCTATTGAAAATAAATGTAACAATTTAAAAAGATTCGTAAAATTAAGTAACTGAATAGTAATAATAATAAAAACTGTAACGGGATATTCTTTTTTACTTTAAATTCTCCTAAAACTAAAATGAAAATGAAATCATAAATTTTTTTAATGCGATGCAAATATGGTTAAATAAAGGCTGAGTAATAAGATATTTATCTGGTACTTAACAACATGTGCGTGAATATAACTTTAAAAAGCGAATCAAATTATTTAGATTTACCTTTGTCAGTTTTTTGTTCATCTAGTCTTTTAAACCTACTTAGAATTTTAATCTAATCATTAAACTTTATCACTTAATTTACTTATTTCCATTTAAACATGGCAAGAACAGATAAACTGCATCAGGATTATATTATATTACATTTATCTTCAAATACTTTAACCATATCTGTATGCGATTACTCATAAATTGTCTCATAAAATCTTATTTAAAAAAATATTGTTTTGAATATCCGAAAACGTTTTCAATTATAGATTAAAATGTACTAATTGTATCATTTGTACTAATTGTATCGTAAAGTACTAATTTTAACATGTTAAGTTTTGAAAATCATTCACAATAAACTCAAGCAATATTTCTCTCATTCTTATAATGCAGTCAAGTCATTGGTTATTAATTTATTAATAGTTTATCTTTTCTCGAAGTTAAGAATTGTTAATTCAATAATTTAATAAAACAGTTTTTTTCTTCTTTATTTCAAATAAGATTTCGAAAATAGCAGTAGTAAATACAACCAACCAAATAATACTAGATTTTTCTCTCTTGTGGATATTGAAGTAACCATGTTTAAAATTTAAAAAAAATCTCATGAAAAATTTTTCTCTTTTAAGGTAATGAATACAAATATTTATGTGTTTTTTAATCTACAAAATACAATTTTTTTCCAGTGTACCTAAATTACAAATCGAAGTCGGTAAATTTTTTTACGTTTAGACTCCTTAAATAGATTATTTTTCGAAGAATTTTAAATAAAAAATTCCCTATTATTCCGTGAATATGTTGCTAAAAATAAACCCGAAGCATTTCCAAAAAAATAAAAAAGGAAAAATATCTGAAGAAATAAACAGGGGGAAAAAAAGGGAAAAAATTAAAACCAGTAAAGCGTAACTCTAAAATGTATTCTTTTTCCACTTAAAAGATCTTTTTTAATGAAGCAACACAATAAATTAACATTCTCTACTTTTTAACAGTTTCTTAATATTGAGTTTTTTTTTTTAAAAAATATATCGGATGTTTTTATTTTGAAATCAATTGTAGTTGTTCTTTTTAAACGATTTTTTTACTGAAAATTTAGAATGCTGCCATCTGTGAATAAAACTATGAACTGAGATTTTATTGTGCTGCGATCTGCTGGCTTAGATCGTAACTATAAAACTACCCAACGTAGCACAGTAGTGAAAATTTTGGAGATGCGAATTACTTTAACAATGTTTTTAATAAATATACTGTAACAAAAAAAAAATCAGACATTTTAATTATGCTATGGCAATGGCTTTTTCAGAAGTATGCAGAATATCATCCTGAATTTATAATTCTCATTTTTTGAAATTTAATTATTAATGTTTATTGATCTCTTCGAATTTCTATATATTCACGTTAGCTCTATAAATGGATTTTTCGTAAAGGTACAGAATTAGGCTGTGATTAATCAGCATTTAGCAGTGCAAAAAACAAAGAGGGTTCCACCGTTTTTGCTTATTGTACAACTAGGAGGCTTCGTCTTCTGTTCGCTCCATTCTCCAAAATCCATGATTGTAACGAAATTAATATCACCACATGACACAAACAAATTTTTTCTTCTAAAGCTAAACTGTTTTATTAAGTGGTGTGAAAATTTTTCATTGCATTAAAATCCTTTAATTTTTCTCTTGCAAACTCCTTACCACCATGATTTTAATTTAAATTAGCTTCTTCGGTTAACAAATTGAAAAAAAAACAAGATATGAAAGGAATTCATTTATTTTACTATAAAATGTTGTCTTTTATAAATTTTTTTAAAATTCAAGTTTATAATAGTTGTAACTAAAGAAAAATAAGGAATAAAAAAGTGCTTCAAGAAACAAGGTAATAAAGTTATGAAAATGCAAATAGAAACAAGATTAAAAATAATTAATAAAAATATTGAAGAAAAAAAGTTTAAAAGAAGCAGGTTAGCAATTTAATGAAAATAAACAATGAAATGATTTTATATTTCATTAATTTACTGGCCACCTGATTATGGATTTTTATGTACATTTATTTATTAAAAAATATTAGTCTGAATAAACTGCTACACCACAACTACGATAATAGTGGGGAAATACAGTACCAAATTATATAACCTTGTCGCACACTATATTAAAGAGAGATGTAATGCTTGCCGTAATTTAGATTATATATCTATTTCTTCTGATAAATTTATACAGAGACAATTTTGAAATCAGCATTTTTCAAAGTTAGTTTAGTATTATGCATTTATCTGTTTATAGATTTCTTATAAATATCTTTGTTTTTGTTGAATTTACGTTAAAAAAAAATTGTAGCATCGTTCAAAAACGGTTTTCAGTAGTTTAAAATCTAATAAAATTAAATTTTAAGAAATTTAAAAACTGAAAAGCGAATAGCTTTAATTTACTCAAAACCACGAATCACATAGTGTCCTTGCTTCAGATTTTCGGGGGTAAAAATCTATATAATTTTAAAAACTGTTAAGCTCTATTACCCTAATCTAATAAAGTGAATTAAGCATAATGCTTAGTTTACGAAAAAGAAAATAAATAAATAAATTTAAAAAAAACGTTACAAAAAGATCTATGGGTTCCTTTAAGTTTTTAAAAAAATATACATAAATATAAAAACATTATTTACAAATACATAAAATATATAATACTGCAAAACCTTGTAACAAACAATTTGCGAGTAATAAATTTCGATAGAATATTTTCGCGCTTGGAAACTATTATAATTAATCAAGCACACAAAGGAAGCTAATCAGTAAAAGTTTGTAAGCACTAAAAGTTTGCTTGTAGTTTTTCTGGAAATACTAAGTTTATAGTTGAAGTGAATGAAGGGGGTATACAACAATATATCTAACTTCAAAACTTTGAATGTCTTTTAATATCTTCGTTAAAATTTTTACCAGTATTTTGTTAGTATGATAAGAAATATACATAATATTTTTCAATTATTTAAATTCTTTTTTGCGCTAACTAGAATTCATTTTTAAGAAACACAACATGAAATGTCACCTATCCTTCTCTTCAATTGATCTATAATCTATTACATACTTTAGTTTTTTCAGAAGAAAATTGTATAACTCTAATCTTTCTCGCAAAATGCTGTTACAAATATGAAAAAACACAATATATCTTATTTTAGCGAAAGATTATAAGTTGGCTTACTTAATACACTTTTTTTTCATTGTTGCTTTTCTTGCATTCTCACAAAAAAAAAAAAGAGGGGAAATCAGGTGAGAGAAGTTTATGTAGTAAATTTAATAAAATAGATAGCAGCACTATACATACAAAATATAGTGTTTGTGAAATAAACTAGATGGCAGCACCTTAGATTAAAATGCGAAGGTCATCAGAGTAGATGATCAGTTATGAATTAATAAATTCTGTCTTACAGAAATATTTATATATTATGCAAAGAGAGGAATAATATTATTTAAAAGAAAAAAGCTCGTAGATATTTTATTAAATTTCTTACCCTATATAAAGAAACTTGATTAAATGGAGGAACTGATTTACACATCTTGAGGCCCATGACGCAAGCCATTTGGTGGCCTATTCAAAAACATAGTTCTTAAAAAATAAATGAATAAAATAACAGTTCAAATTATTTATTATAATATTATTTTACAAAAAAATCTTCTGAAAAATTTAAGTTTTATTTAAAAAAATGCAATAATTTTTTTTATGTGTATAAATAAGTTAAGGATCTTCTAAGAGTTAAGGTCTTGTGTTCATATCCGGAATGCAGCAGTTGAAATTATAGTTTTTTATTTTCGTCGTTCTAAAGCTACACGATGGTCTGAGAAACATCTCTGAGGATGCTTTGAAGACATTCCTTCATTAAATTATTATTTCATACTTAAAGATACTTAATGATTATTTCATAATAAATAAATAACTTTAAAAATAAAATTAAAAATGATAATTTTTACTTCGTCTATGACATTTTTCGAAACTCAGCAATTTTTAATTCTTGACACATAAATGACGGAACTAAAGATTTTAAAATTATAGCTGCTAGTGTTTCTTGATATCTGTATCTAGGCCTATAAGTATGTGGTTGCTGTTATAGACGATGTTAACAGTAGAATAATTACTATCTAGCACTAGAACCAACTAAAAAGAATAGTAGAGAAAAATTTAACTTTGTGAAGTCAACTTCTGAAGATAAGTTAGAACAAATAAATTATAACAAAGAAAAAGATTTTAAAAAAAGGTTGAAAAAGTGAAAGTGGAAAGAAAAAAAAGGAAAAAGAAACACATGCATAACCCCCCCCCCCCCCAAAAAAAAAATTTTTTTTGTGTAGAATAGAAACAATATTTCTTAAAAAATGATAAGTTTATTTAAAATGAATATTCTTCGCAATAAATTCTGCATAATAACTACATTTGATAAGACACACTCTCTCCAAAGAGGACTGTTCAGTTTATACAACATTTCAGCAATAGATGGCGCACTACTTGAGGTTGAAAGTTATAATTATAATAATTTTCATAAATTATTTATTACATTATATTATATAATATATGATATATAATATATTATATATTATATTATATTACATTATATTATATTACATTATATTATATTACATTATATTATATTATGGTATTTAATTAAAATGATCTTTTCATTAAATCATCTTTCAACTAGCAGGAAGAAGTCAATGGCAAGTCAATTTTGTTTACGTTACATAAACTTAGCAATTAAAAACGGTAGCCTTTATGCATAAACCTTTTTAAACAAATTGGTGAAATTTCCATTAAATAACAGTATAATATACAGAAACATACTAATTATTGCTAGGATAAAAATCGATTAGTAGAGGTATTTTTCAAAAAAACTCTCTCCTACACTATTTTAAAAGGTGGCTTATTTATTTTACCACAAACACTAAACATATTAGCACCTAAATAATTTAATGAAATGCTAAAACTATTGAAATTGATTAGGATACAAGTGAACCACAAACACTAAACATATTAGCACCTAAATATTTTAATGAAATGCTAAAACTATTGAAATTGATTAGGATATAAGTGGATCGTTCCATAATTAATGAAATGCAGGTCAGTTTATCTATAATAATTTTGATAATGCGAATATGCATCAAACTTTTCTCAGAATTTCTGTTTAATGAAAAAAAATCCTGAATTTAAATTAACAGTAAAAGTCATTTTTTAAACTATTATTTTGTTTTCTAAATAAATTTTAGGCCAATGAAACTATTTGAACTATTTGAATATTGCTATTAATCGTAAAAGGACTCCATACTTTTCCTAGCAAATTCTATTTCCCTTCAATTGGCTTTTAAAATTTAAAGTTTAGAGTGTGTCCAGGTAAACCAAGAGTAAATTCAAGATTAAAATGCTGGATAAAAGTTTTCAAAAAACCTAAATACCAATAAATAATGGTAAGATTACTTTTTTAACTGCCTAATCCAGTGTAATCCCGTTATAATTAATTTGCAATTTGATATTTCAAAAGTATTTTTTCAACATTTGAAACTTCAGGGTTTACTCTTGGTTTATCGGAACACACTTTTTACATATTTTATTATTATTATTTTTTACATGTTTTTGACCTTACTTATGTAGCTAGAAGATAATTCGATTTGAAGGTTTCGTGCTGTTAAAATTTTAACGCTCATTTATCGTTCACTAAAAAAGATTCCTTACTTATGTAGCTAGAAGATAATTCGATTTGAAGGTTTCGTGGTGTTAAAATTTTAACGCTTATTTATCGTTCACTAAAAAAGATTCCTTACTTATGTAGCTAGAAGATAATTCGATTTGAAGGTTTCGTGGAGTTAAAATTTTAACGCTTATTTATCGTTCACTAAAAAAGATTCCTTACTTATGTAGCTAGAAGATAATTCGATTTGAAGGTTTCGTGGTGTTAAAATTTTAACGCTTATTTATCGTTCACTAAAAAAGATTCCTTACTTATGTAGATAGAAGATAATTCGATTTGAAGGTTTCGTGGTGTTAAAATTTTAACGCTTATTTATCGTTCACTAAAAAAGATTCCTCACTTATGAAGCTAGAAGATAATTCGATTTGAAGGTTTCGTGGTGTTAAAATTTTAACGCTTATTTATCGTTCACTAAAAAAGATTCCTTACTTATGTAGCTAGAAGATAATTCGATTTGAAGGTTTCGTGGTGTTAAAATTTTAACGCTTATTTATCGTTCACTAAAAAAGATTCCTTACTTATGTAGCTAGAAGATAATTCGATTTGAAGGTTTCGTGGTGTTAAAATTTTAACGCTTATTTATCGTTCACTAAAAAAGATTCCTTACTTATGTAGATAGAAGATAATTCGATTTGAAGGTTTCGTGGTGTTAAAATTTTAACGCTTATTTATCGTTCACTAAAAAAGATTCCTTACTTATGTAGCTAGAAGATAACTCGATTTGAAGGTTTCGTGGTGTTAAAATTTTAACGCTTATTTATCGTTCACTAAAAAAGATTCCTTACTTATGTAGCTAGAAGATAATTCGATTTGAAGGTCTCGTGGTGTTAAAATTTTAACGCTTATTTATCGTTCACTAAAAAATATTCCTTACTTATGTAGCTAGAAGATAATTCGATTTGAAGGTTTCGTGGTGTTAAAATTTTAACGCTTATTTATCGTTCACTAAAAAATATTCCTTACTTATGCAGTTAGAAGATAATTCGATTTGAAGGTTTCGTGGTGTTAAAATTTTAACGCTTATTTATCGTTTACTAAAAAAGATTCCTTTTTAATTACTACTTTTTTAAAGAATAATATACAATGTTACATAATGATGTGTCAAAGCTAAAGATCTGAAAATTGTCAGAAAATCTTCTTCAAAATTAATCTTCTTATTGTTATTTAATGGCACTACTTTAGCATTTCTTCCCCCCCCCCTCCAAAAAAAGGGATAAAAAACTTAATTGAGAATTAACACGCTTCTATTTATAAAAAAAACTGATTATCTTAAGTAGTAAACTTTGAGGATTAATTATTTAAATCGGATATGTAGAGAATATATAGTTAAAATGTTTGATTCTGACTTCGGACTTTACTAACGATCAACTCCGACTCCAACGATTAAAAATTTATGAAATTCGCGAGAATTATTAATTTTATTGCCAAGTAAATATTAATTTCAGTTTATATACTCATAATTAGAGATAAAGGTATTTCATTTAAAATTACATTTCATGTTATTACATAACATTTACTCTTGAAAACAAAATTAACGGCCGACTAAATATCATACCTTACTTCTTAACTAACTGTCTAACTTCGAACTTTAAAAAGAGATCAACTCCGACTCCAACAATTAAAAATTTCTAAAATTCATGAGAATTATTAATTTTACTGCCAAATAAATATTAATTTCAATTTATGTATGCATGATTAGAGTTAAAGGTATTTTATTTAAAATTGCATTTCTTGTTAATACATAACAGTTCGTGTTGTGCAAAATTAACGATCGACCAAATATAGCAAATGATAAAAAAAAATTGTCTGCCAGTCACCTTCACCTTTCTCGATCACCACTTTCTACCGCGAAATGCACCTCGTATGCATTTATTACTATTTTCATTTAATAAATATGAAAATATTATGAATATTTCATAATGTTCTAAAAATTACTTTGCTCACACAATTTAATCATATAATTACTTTAATGAAGCTCTATCTCCTTCATTTTAAAAATGAATCTTGTACTGCTTACCATATTAAGAAATGCATCAAAATATAGGTCTAGCACAATTAGCGTCAAAAGTTTTTTCTAATCATTTAAAATTTTAAATTTTTTAAAAAGTGGTCACGTGTTGCTATGAAGGGGTTTTAAAAAGTTAAAGTGGTAAAAAAAAAGTAGTCACACACAAAAAAGGTCACATGTAACAAATAAATAAATAAATAAAATAAGATAAATAAAATTTATTCAGTATTAGAAAATGGCACTGTTAAAAAGGCTACAGCTGGCCACTTGCCAGCCAAAAAATTTCCTAATTTTGGTCTATAACAGTTCAAGAAATAAATTGCAAAAATATATCTGTTCAAAATATTACAGCAGTATAAAATCTTAATAAGAAAAAAGCAAGATATCAATATTTCATAATCATACTCGTAATTTTATAAACATCTCCTTACAAAAATATCCTTTAGAGAATATTCTCGAACTAGGAAACTATTACAAATGATACAAAGGAATTCATTTTTTTTAAATATTTTTAATTGACTTAGAAAATGCGATTTATGTACATCTTTAAAATGCAATTTATGTACATCTTTAGGAGTTTCTTCAACATAGGCTGACAAGCATTCACGTGTACTGAATAAAATTTGGGAGAAATTGTAATTTAAGCAGTTGTCACAATGTTCATTTCAGTAATATTTTCATTCACATGGCTATAATAAATATTTGTCAAAATAATATTTCCCAGGTCGAAACTTCGTTTAATTTTTTTTAATCTATAGAACCTAAATATTATCCAACATGTAAGTTTTCTCGACATTTTTATACATTAAAAAAAATAATATTGCATTAAATAATGCTGTGAAAAACTATTAATAAGTTTAATGAAGCGAAATACTACAGATATATTAAATTTCTACAGCAATTATGTATCATATTTTAAAAAACACTTTTCTCTTGCTTCGAAACTTCCTTGAAAATTATTTCTATCTTCAAAAGGTAGAGGGCAGCTCTAGAGCATATCTTAGAAGTGGAAAAGAGGGCACTAGTGGCGCTGTCTAGTATTGATGGTCAGAACTATAAAACGAATTATAAAATCGAGCGTAAATGGAATTCATTCATATAAAATAATTATGAAAAATTAGAAATCTAAGTAAAAAAATGTCATCAATGTAAATAAAGAATGCATATGTTATCGACAAAGTTGAAAATCCGTAATCCGGCATTGCAAACAGAGCAAAATTTCTAAGCCGGGGCTCTGCAAATTTGGTTATTTTTTATTTTATTTTTATTTTATAATTTTTTATTTTCATAGCAAAATCAACAGTTATTTTTGATTTACATTTTTATAAATAAGTTACAATTGAAAAGCAATAGTTTCAAAGATTAACCGTTTCAAAGACTGATATGAGCAAAAAATATTTATCCCACAAAAAGTTCTTGAGAATTTTATTTATTATCTGTTGTACCATGTCGTATAATAAACCAGTTTAGACGAAAGTGATCGCTTATCTTCATCTACCCTTTTTTAGAAAAATGTACAATGGAAGAGAAAGTGTAAGATACTTTTTTTCAGATGGACACAAGAAAAAGCATTTATTAAAAAAAAAAAAATTAAAAATTGCACAGTGTTAACTTGCCTTATAAATTTTATTTAATGACCATTTTATCATTGAAAATTAGACCTCATTTTTCCTGCATCAACATTTGTTCTTAACTGCTATTTTTATTGAAATTTACAACTCAGAAGAAAGTGTGTGATACAATTTTCAAGAATGACACAAGAAAAATATTATTTTTTAATTAAGAAAGGATTACATCTTCACATTGCTAATAACCAAATAGCAACATCAGCAATAACCAAAATTTTGAGTAAGTAATGTAATAACACAATTTTGATTATCGCCAAAATAATACTAATTAAAAATCAAAAAGTTTCAAAAAGTTTGCCAGATTAAAAAACGTGGAGAATAAATAAATTAAGTTTGGCAAAAATTTAAATCAAAATTGAATGGTGGCCTTGGAAATAAACATGTCAGCAAAATGAGCAATCCATGAAATGAGCTAATGGCATAGTGATTGGATCAGTGATATGAGCTGTCGGAATGAGCTAATGGCAAAGCAATCGCGACAGTGATTTTAATTGTCGGCTATGTGATTGTATCGATGAATTAATTGTCAATTATATGAACAGCCCCCATCTGAATTCAACTCCATAGCAACAAATACTAAAAATGAGTCTTAATGCTGCATAACTTCACAAAAGAGAAGAACAACATAGACGACATTTCAATCATTATTATTGCATTAATATCTTGACCACATGTGAGTCATTACTTGCTTTTTATAAATATATCCACAACATAAAAAATAATATTTGCTTTAAACCATTTAATGCCCCCTATATTAATTTATTTAATCATATTATAACAACATCTAATAATTATTTTACTCTTGAAAAAGTAAGAAAAATTGATAGATTAATCAAACCTCTGAAATAAAATTTATATTATGACAGACATAAAATGTAAGCATTCAGCCACATAATTTAACTTACATTTAGAAAAAAATATTATCATTATTTAATGACGATAATGCATCAACTCAATATTGTGAAAAACATCAATGAACAAACCAAACGTTACTTATATACAAAAAGAAACATCATATTTTCGTCATAATTTCCTATTAGCAGTTACTTCTCAACTAAATGTAGTTTATTTAAAAAAAATCGATTACTTAAAATCAGATGGATTTGGAGATTCTTAATATTCATTTTAAGTTGAATTATTTCAAATAAAGGATATTATCACAGTTATTATTCATATCGCTTGGCGCATGCTCTTTCAGTTACCAGAAAAAAGTTCAAAATTAATCCCGCCTTGCAAAAAATTTAAAATTTCCGAAGCGTTCACGCTATTTTTAGCAAATTGGATTTTGCACATTTTCGAAAAAATTAACTTTTTATTTTCTTGAATTATTTCCAGACCTATAAAAGTATTTTCGGAAAATAATTAAATATCTCTTGAAATTTTTCAATAATTACATATTTCCAAACATGTAAGGGTATAAAAGTATATGAGTATCAATATAACTGAACGAGATCACTGTAAACTTTTGTAAGAAAACTGCCATGAGCTTTATTAATTTTAGTACTGATCATAGCCATTAAATATTTTACTTTATAGATAAGAAATTTGATAACACTTTATCAATTTTACTGATTTCATATCTTGAAACAATATGTTAGATTTACTGCTCCCATTTGCTGATATCAAACTAAAACATAAATAATTGCACATTTAATAAAATGAACAAACTTATAATTACTTAAATAGATCTTAAATAGATTCATTTAAAACTAGTTTTGCTTGAATATTGGTTTCGTATTTTTCGGAAATACCAATACATGTTTGGAAATAATTATTGAGAAATTTAAAAAAGTATTTAATTCATTTAAATCACGTGAAGTTCAAGGCGATTCTATAAAGAAAGAAACGTAACGAAATTTGTATCAATTTTTGCAAAGTGAGAATCATTAGTATATTAAAGCCGGGGTTGGTGCGGCGGAAATGACGTCATCATAGAGAGTCAACCGGAGCTTATTTCTGCCCCGTCTGAAATCGAAACTTCGTCTGCAACGTCATGGGGAGCTTATTTCTTTTTTTTCTTAAGCCTAATATATTTTTAGTTTCGGTTTCAGTTTTTAATTTAGTTTCGTTTCTTAAATATTATTTTCATTTATTAGTTTTTTTGAGGGTGGCAACACTTATTACTTTTAATATTAGTTTTTAAGGATGGCAACACTTAGAGACTTTGTTACTTGGGGAGATATTGTATATTATGAAGTTATGACGTCATCTCTTATTACACAATAAAAAAATGATATCATACTTTTACTCTAGTGGCGCCATCTAAGTGAGTATTTTAGAAATAAAATAACTTTAAATCTATTTTAATATTTAAATCTGTTTTAATATTATTTATTAAATATAATTAAGGCTGAGGATCGAACTCACGTCAATTAAAAAGCCTTCGTGGGTCAGTAGTTGGATATCATATCCACTGACCCACGAATGCTTGGTTAGATATGTGTTTTAGTTATTTTTTAATATAAATATAGTTGATATAATAGACTTTAATCATTATTATTAACCTAATCAATATTAATTAATACATTTTAAATAAATTGATTTAATATTAAAAATAAAAATTGTATTTATTAAGTATGTCTACTGTGAATATTAAAAGTATTAGACTTAAAGGCATATTAATTTTAAATCAATGAATATTATTTTATAAGATTTTATTTTATCATCTTCGTTTGGATTTACGGCTATCAATATAGTCTTGTCATTTTTGAACCCAGAAGACAAGGGAACTCATAGATCTTGAGACAATGCATGCCTTCGAAGTGGACTTTGTGAGTACCCATGTTATATGAAGAGGAAAACCACGAAAACCTCCTACGCTTAGTCCGACGACGAGTAGGGGGCTTGGTTTTTGTTAACCAGTATCCTGTGAATGTACAGAGATCTGAGGAAAAACTTAAGGTTTTAATAAAATAAATGTTATCATTTTATATATATTCTAATGGTGTCATCTATACTTAAAACTTTAGAAGTTTAGTTATTTTTTGATATATGTATAGTTGATATAAATGACTTATTATTATTAAACTATTCAATATTACCTATTATTAACCTATTCAGTAAGAAAGTACACCCTTTAATAATTAATTCAAAAAAGTTTCAGAACAATATATAGAATTTTCTGAAGAAAAAAAAACTAGAAAACATAAAAAAACTTTCTTTGAAAAACTAGAAATATTTTACAAAAAGCAAAAATATTTTACTAAAAGATAGAAAATTTTCATAAAAATAAGAAATATTTTCTGAAATGTTAGAAATATTTTTACAAAAATAAAAACATTTTCTGAAAATTGGAAAATGTTAATAAAAAGTTTGAAATATTTTTACAAAACTAGGATATTTTTTACAAAAAGCAAAAATATTTTACTAAATGATAGAAAATCTTCATAAAAGTAAGAAATATTTTCAGAAAATTGGAAAATGTTAATAAAAATTTGAAATATTTTTACAGAACTAGGATATTTTCTACAAAAAGCGAAAATATTTTACTAAAAGATAGAAAATCTTCATAAAATAAGAAATATTTTCTGAAAATTAGAAAATGTTAATAAAAAGTTTGAGATATTTTTACAAAACTAGGATATTTTTTACAAAAAGCAAACATATTTAATTAAAGATTTTAAATTTAAGATTTTAAAATGATTACTTTAAATTAGATCAATAAATATTTACTATAAAATTACTTTAACATTAATTTTAAATCATGAAGATAGGAGAATCCGTTGGTTCTATGAACCATCCAGAGTGTGGGACGAGGACTTTTCTCCTGGTGCACTTCGCGGTTATTAAAGTGGACGTCGCCACTGCTTTTTTCTAAGTTGGTATAGCCTCCACTGCTTTTTTTAAGTGGATATAGCCTCCACTGCTTTTTTTCAAGTGGGTATAGCCTTCACTATGCACGCTTTTTCAAGTGGGTCGCCTCCACTATGCACTCTATTTTCCACCTCTTTCTGCGCTAAGGATTATCGCAGGATTCAAAAAAAAAAAAAAAAAATAATAATAAGTAAAGAATTAAATGTAGACTTTACAACACGAAAATCTGGAAAAGACAGTACTACAAGAAACATAATATAATTACTTTAAGATAGTGATAAAAGTAACCATTGGGAGTTGTGGAAGCTGTATTTAGTTGAGATAATAAATAAGCGTAAAACAAGCAAAAAGAATAATTCCAGTTAAAACTTACATCATCAATTTGTGGAGGAGGCGGTAATTCTTCAACATATACTGAACCACTACTGGAAAGGTCTGGTTTAGACTGATAATGAAAATAAATTAGATGATATTAGGAGGGGGGAGAGTTATTTTCAATTTGAAAATAGATTTAAAATACTAAAATAAAATTATTACCTCAAATCCCGAACCAACTTGGTTATAAAGTGGTAAATTCTGAAAAACTTGTGAAGCTTCTATAAAACCCTGAGTAACTTCACCCATTAATGAATCATCGTCTTCGAAGAAAGTTTGCGTAGTTTCCCCAATTACGTCTTCACTTTCAAGAAATTCTTGAGGCAAACCGCCTAAGAACTAAAGATTCTAGTTGTTGATTAAGAATAATTATGGCGAATAAATTTAATACTTAAACATGTTGAATAAATTTAATAAATAAAAATAATATTTTTAACTCAAAGATAAAAACAAAATACAAACAATGATTACCTCATCATCTGACTCGTTAAAATCAAAACCTGGTTCACTGAAATTAAATTCAGTCCCATCATCACACTATAAAAACAAGATAAAAATTGTTTTAAAATCTTTAAAAATAAAAATAACAAATGAAAGTAATCAGAATAAGCAATAAAAATTAACTCATTAATGTTATAAATAAAAATTAATAAGTAAACGCAAATAAATTATTAATTGAAATATGTAATTGTAGCATACAAATAACTTGTCTGATTTCATAAATAAAAACAATTTATTCATTCAAATATACAGTTAATTTACAAAAATTAAATTCAATAAATAAATCGAAACCTAAAGATAAAACTCAAATAATTAAACTTAGTCGTATAGGTTAAGATGGTTCAGAACCCATATACAGAAGAAATATTTAATAGTATGTAAAATTAAGCGTATGTAGTATTATAACGAATAATTGTTTTTGAGATGCTTCTTATAATTTTAGAAATATAGAAAAAACATAATGTGCAAATTTTTTTTAAAAAAAGAGGTAATTTGAATAGAAAATGTTTAGTGAAATAATGAGGAAAAATATTTCTTCATTAAATCTACAGAATGTACTTTATGGATATGTTTGCAAATAGGATGATTGTCTGAGCAACCACATTTATACACATGCATACAAAGTTTCAAGCAAGGTAATTTAACACACTTTGTATAACACTCACTTATGCTGAAACATTCTTCTTTAAGTCTTTCCACTTCATACTTAACATTACTTTCCCTTTGGGACTTCACTAGCCAGGTCTTTTCTGATATTCCTTCCACATCTTCGTCTTTTATTTTCATCCCATCACAATGACGCTTGTAATATGTAGGAGGATGCGAGCAGTGAGGAATACCCACTGTCTTCTTTAATTTATGTTCCGCATACGTTGTAGGGTATCTACCACTACAAAATTACAATTACAATTCACTAGTATATAAGACGTGTTAACTCGATTCTATGACGGGGTACCTTTTCATAGATGACGGTTGACATGGTCGATTACTCCTCTTCCCACATTGGTGACCTTCGGACGTGATGTGAACACGCCTACCTTGGCAAAAACGCCCACTTCGATATGAACACGCCTATCTTGACAGTAACGCCCACTTCGATCTGGAAACGCCTACTTCGATGAATGATCCACATTGAACAGTTGACTTGCTACTTGTGACTGCGACATTATCCACCTCCTCACGCTGTTGCTACTCAGTCTCGTCTCGATCACTCACAACATCTGCTTGCACGCACTCGACTGCTAACGGCAACACAGGGGCGACTGCGACCGTGAAGTTAATACACCTCTCACATTCAGCACTCAAAAAATACGGTGATCTTAATACAGCTCTCAAGGCTTCTCACAAAAACAGCAATGAATCAACTAGTGGTATCCATTCATCGAATTCTATCGCAGATATAATTCTGGTGGGGGAGTACTGTAGGGTATCTACCATTACAAAATTACAATTACAATTCACTAGTATATAAGACGTGTTAACTCGATTCTATGACGGGGTACCTTTTCATAGATGACGGTTGACATGGTCTGTAACTCCGCCCCCCATATACGTGTCTTCTTCTATCTTCAAGAGAGTATTAATAAGAATGTCTATTCTACGATTGAACTTGCGCTTTAAATAGTGTGTCTTTAATTCATTGCGAAAAGATTCAGAGTACATATTTGTGTCAGTATTAGCATGCGGAAATTGAGGGTGACACATACTCCAGATAGGTTTTCTGTCCTTACTACAATAATTGTCAAAATAATTTACAAATATAGGCGCCTTTCCAATATACCTTCTTTTAAAATCGTCTATCATTTGATTAAATCTACTAATTGATGGTTCCTCTAAAATTACAATTAAATATGCATATATCTCTTGCCTCAAAACTGCATCAGAAACTGAAGAATTTAACTTTCTGTTCCAAGCCCTGTGAATGTGCCACTTACATAAAAGATGGTTTACTTTATCTCCAAAAACTGCCTGAAATGCGGGGCCAGTAGTTTTGTCATCATCAGTCATAATATTGTTTACTTGTAAGTCCTGGATCCTGTCTTTAATGCTAGCGAAACAAATAGTCATCATATCCTTATCTAATTTACTTATAATAAAATGAGCAACTGCATAACCACACCCATATTCATCCTGCAGTAATAAATTAAGTAAATAAAAATCTTGCTCATTAGTTTTATGTGTAGAATCAATGCATAAAATTTTACCACCACATGCTACTAACATCTCCTTTTGCTGAACCATCTGTATACCCACGACAAATGAATCCTCTGGTAAATTAATTTCCTGATATGAAGGACCAAAAACAATTTCTTGAAACTGTGGTTTATGCAATAGTGCAGAATTATACGGCCACTGAAGCATATCATTTACTAAACAGTGAACAGCAACTGCATCCTCTCTATGCAGCAGTGAAGAGGATTTGACTGAGTCATAATAATATTTTAAATTTTTGTTAGTAAGGAGAGACTCTTTAATAATAATATTGTCTTCACCTCTAAGGTTCCTGTTGCCTCTAATATTTTCTATAACCCTTGCTGCTGGAACACCTAGTTGAGCATTTGTTTTAACGTAATCTCTAAAAGTCTTCTTTATTGGCTGGAACTTAATATTTTCTTCTGTTAATGCGTGATTACGTTTAGTAAAATACAGCACATTAATTTCCCCTGAATTTTCACTGCAGATTATTCTGGCCATACAACCTACGTCTGTAGGTAAAACTCCTTTTATATTTTTACGACTAGTCTTTCTTTCATGAAATTTTATTGCTGTTCTGGAAAACTGACAAGAATAATATGAGTAAGAATTTTTTCCATGAAGTTGCGTGCCTTGATCCTTCTTAAAACTAGAATATGTTCTTGATGATTCTTCATCCATCCAAGTATTAAAACTCAACATGTCTTTAAAATTCAACGTTGTTACATTCATACCTATATCATGTTCATCGATACTATGCTTCACAGCATGTGTAAGGAAACGAAACCTTGCGCTGCAATCTTGAAATGTTAAATCCTCAAGTTAAATCCTCTTCTCCGCAAGTTAAATCCTCTTCTTTGTTAACAGTACTATTATTACCTTTAGAGAATTCACAACTGTAACAAACAAGTGTAATGAAACATATGAGTAATTTTATAAATGAAGCTAAAAAAAATGAACATAAAAATGAAGCTAAGAGTTATAATATCAAAACAAAACTAGAATGAAAAGAAATTTCCTTACCTGCTACTCTCTACAACTTGTTTTAAACCGTCTCTCTCTTTAAGCATAGTATCATTCACTGCCCTTCTACATCAAGAAATTATATATATATATATATATATATATATATATATATATATATATATAAAATAATAAAAAAAATGTGAACACAAGATAACGAGTAGATAAAAAAAAAATTACCGATTAACTAAGCACTTAGATTTCAAACTCCTATTTCTCTTACAATCTCTCCCTTTTACAATAGAGACTGACACTCTTTCTGAACTAAATACAAAAATGACACAAATAAGAAATCAGCAATTGACACATATAGTATAACCTGCACATAGCTCAAAAGATTTTGAACCCTATTTTCACATATAGTAGGAATAAAAAATAATAACAATAACCCAGATAACTCCACAACTTATATTATCTTCATTATCAGCATCTCTTCATTCAGCAGTAAAACTGGCATTGTTAGAAATTTTACAATTTTAATGAAACAAATAAATAAATCTCATAAAACTTTTTAAAAAGGTTCAGAGTTATAAAATCAAATCAAAACGACTAGGATAGAAAGAAATTCACTCACCAACTAGTTGCTACATTCAACTTTATGTCCTCTTCAAGTACAGCATCATTGACTGCTTTTCTACATCCACAATACAATAAAAAATAGATAATACAATTAAAAAAAAAGTCTAAAATAAATCACAGAGCAAACAAGTTCAATCACAAAATACATAAAAATCAACACTTACAGACTTTCAGAGCACTTAGACTCAAAACTGCATTTGCCTCCATATTTTTTCTCTTTTGCACTAGAGGTTGCCGTTTTTTTACATCTAAAATATAAAAATATAGGCATGACTGCTTACATGAAAAGAAAAAAAAAACTAATAGACATTAATAATTTCCTTCTAGCTATAGTGTAATGCCCAAAATATTAGAAATTTTAATGGGCATTTCTTACAACTAATAAAATGAAAAAAATTCGTTAAAATTAGCAAAGATAAATAAACTGCAATATTTTGCGGCAATTATTAAGTGCATCTACTCAAACATATTTGTATGCTCTTTGTTAGCTCATTATATCTTAACCTTAAGACGAAATTGTGAAATTTTCTTTCTTCGGGAGTAATATGGAGTTAGCAAATAAAACTAATTACAAACCTCAGAATTACACTTTACTTTATTATTTACAATGATATGAGAAATTGAAATCAATCTCTGCATAGAATTAGAACAGGAAGCAAATACTAACCCAGAAACTTTAGCTCCAAAACTTGAAAACTTATCGTTAGCAACTATCCTGCAATCATTCCCTTTAGAGTTTTTGCAACTACAATGGAAAAATAAATAAATCAACAATAAAATAAAAACAAATAGGTTTATTTCATACACAATTTTAAAAAAAATCAACAAACTCAAATGATGAACAGGGTTGAAAAATATCAAGTCTAAAGATTAAATTCCCAGAAAACTAATAAAAGGCTGAATTTCAGAATATATAAAAACTGAACATTCACTGCCTGGTCGACTTCTTAAACTTTTCCAAGCTTTTTGTAACCTCCAATACAGTTGGAGTGGCTATTTTTCGACACCTGTAACACAAAAATAAACATGATTAAAAATTAGCCATTGGAACAGTTCACACCAATAACCAGCTTGTTCCTCAAATACGGACTTTGTGGAAAAACTTTTACCATTATAAATTTTACTTTCGCAGACAAATTTTTTTTTTTTTTTTGCGTTGATATGCACGCTGTTGAGTAGGTTTGCAACACAATTCAAATGAGAACTATAACTTTAAAATATAAATTCTTCTTAGGTTCTAGAATTAATAAATGATTAAAAAAACATTGAAAAATAAATACTTACAAATTAGTTGATCTGTCAATACTTCTCCTTTCATTATCCACATCAAAAGACTTTACAGAACTGAAAAAAAAATTTCTTTTTAACCATGAGATACATTTTATCATGAGAGAAATACATAACAATTACAACCTAGTTGGCAAATACTAAACACAAAGAGAAAATAGATTTCGTAAATTTAAAACCCACTTACACGTCTGAAAATTCAATTCTTTTACATCTACGTCTGAAAAATAAATAGTTGAAAAAATTATTATAGCATAATCTGCAATAAATTTTAAAGTGAATAAACTAGATATTATATAAAAACTAGCTGTACCCTGCGTGCGTTGCAACGCTTTCAGTTTGAATTTAAATTTTGTATTTAAGTGTGTAAATGAGATTTGTGATTATGATTTGAATAGAGAATTTTATTTAATGGTGAAAAAACCAGTGATAGTCTCAACAGTTAATTCTCTAGGATATCGTTAGTGCATTTTCAAACAGACATGTATGGTGATGCACACCGACCATGAAACATATTTTGGATGATGATCTGAAATAATTCTGGATCAATGGCGTCATGAATATTTCTGCTGATATGAGCTGACCAATTTGTCCTGGTGTGAGTTTTTCAATAAGCCAAATCATGTGGCAATTCTCTTTTTCTGCCGTTCAATAGAATGCATCAAACACCGTGTCTCTCTAAAAACATGACTTTTCGCAATAAAACCAAGTTTAGAGCTTAATATTTGTTTTAACTCACGTGTGATAATGCATCATGAAGAGCCGATGATGTTTGCCTAAGTTACTAAAGCTCTTTAATTTTAGCTCAAGCAGGATTGCATGTGAATGTAATAAATAACTCTAGCTGCCCATATGGGCACCGATACTTGTAGCAGCACCGAATGAAGTCATTTGGAAACACGAATGTACTGACCTATATTCGCCAAGAAAAGTTTCTATTGATTTGCTTGACCCGATAACAACGTTGATAATGGCTCGGCTGGCGACGTTAAATCTGGTAGTTACACTTTGCCTCCAGAACAGCAAATTCCAGCTGTTTCATTCTTAAATTTGAGAGCATTGCAAAACATACATAATTGATCCATTTTTCCGATGATGACGCTTGGGTGAAAGACTATAGTTGGTTGTCGGATCATAGTGAAATGCACTGAGATTCAAATCAGAGTATTGGCAGCGTCTGAATAGCGAAGTGCGTTCTTGATTGATTTTTATTCTTGCTCTGATGTTTCCGACGAACGGGCTTGATAAGTGCGTAGTTGATTTGTTAACAGTCTTCTTTCCCGTTGCTCTGATGTTTCCAAGGAACAGGCTTGAGTAGTGCGTAGTTGATTTGTTAACAGTCTTCTTTCCTGTTTCTCAGACGTTTCTAAGGAACGGGCTAAAGCATTGTGTTCTCGATTAGTTTCAAGTCCTTCTTCCCGTTGCTCCGATTTTTCTGAAACACGGTTAGTTCTCTTCTTGCGTGCTTGAGATGTTGATCGACTAAGAGCGATTCGTTTAGGCGGCATATTTTTGCAAATATTCTCTTTCAAACAAAAAGAAATGTAGAAGTTGACAGTGGTCGCAAATTTGCTAATTCGAAAATTCACGTATTTATTTTAAATAATAAAAAAGCAATAAAAATGAAATAAATTAAATAAGAAATATAATAATGATAAAATTTAAAACAAAAATCTATTTTTGGTAAAAATATACTTGTGGGTGCCCCTTGACGAAATTGGTAACTTATGTTTATCACCTTTCCTGTTTGCGCGGAACACCGCGGTTACAGGAATGGCTGCCAAAGCATAATGATATTTTAATAATACATTGGAAAATTTCAGCAAGACATCGGCCGAAACTTTATAAAATTGCAATGAACCCAATGTAAGCAAAATTAATAAACCCAATAAAATGCATTTTGAATCGAAATAAAAATTAATGGAGTAAGCACAGAAAGAAAAGGAAAAAAAAACATCTCACTTATTCATTAAGCTTGAATTTCCTCAGTTTTAGGTGCACAGAATTCTCTAATAGCAGTTAGATACTGTCTAAATTTATCATGAATAGAATCTGTGTTCCTCCATCGCCACATAAATTCGGCGAAATACGAATTGAAAATGGCGTCTGTGGTATCGGAATGGCGGTGACATTTTTTTCTAAAGTCCTTTTTTTATGACTGCCCACATACCTTCGATCCTAGTGATCAGAAGCAAAAGTGACCTAACCAGCCAGTATCCAACATAGAACTAACGGACTTCTGAAATTACATATACCGTTGAACATTTAAAAATGCCGCTGAAATTTAAACGAATCAGAATCACGATTGGGATTCAACATCGGCCAGCTTGGAGATCAACCGCTATCACAACTTGGTGAGAATCAAGGGGTACCCTCAAATATAGTCTACTCCTATTTTTTGAATGAAATAATTAAAATGAATGTGAATTCGCAAACTTTGTAATAATAAACAATCTAATAGTTTTCAAATGACAACTGTCAGCAATGAAAAATTGCATACTAAATTGAGCTAAAATTGCATACTAAATATAAATAATTATTAAAAGCGTGCAAGATGAATAAAATTTGCTTTTGCCTTGATTTTTATTAAACAGTTTTCACAATACTAAATCCGTGATACGACCAATAATTACGAAACTTATTCTCGTTGATTTTACGTGCTTGTGCTCACCTGAAATAAAGAACCGAATTATGATTAAATATTAAAGTATATGTAATTTACTTTTCTAAAAGAATAGAGCTATAAGATAGAAAATATCACTGTTGTTATCTTCAAGATATTTGAAAACTGATTCGTGTACAGCAAAATTTAAAACAATGGCTAACTTTTAGCCAATCAGAAAATTCCATTTCGATTTTCGCTGATACCGCTGGAACGGTTTGTGGCAGAATGTTCTATTGTGAATCTAAACCATTCTCGAATCCTTCTGAAGGTACACAGAAAATTTCATTTAAATCAATCCAGCCGTTTAGGAGGAGTTCAGTGACATACACACGAACAGTCGAAATATATATATAAGGATATACCTTCGAACAACCAGAGTCCAACTTTCATCAACATCATTACTACTTTTCTTTTCTTCAGACTTAACAGGTAAGTTGAGTGAAGGTACTGGCACTGATAAGCATTCACTTGGGGGAGTATTTTCTTGTTTAGCACACAGAACATCTCTGAAATTATAATTATAATATTAAAACTAAATTTAACAGAACAAAATAATAATTTTGACAAGTAAGAGGAATGGGATTAACTCAATTATTAGTTTAATAGAAACCAAGGAAATAGTTCATTGACCAGATCTCTACTAATGCAAGTTATAATAGGATATGTTGAAATTATTAATGCAATTAAGAGAAAAATACAACGCAAGAACCTCAACAATTTACCTCTTCAAACCTTTCTTTAATATATCCGAGTACAATTCTTGATCTTTCAACTGAACTTCAGATGTTTTTTTCTTTTTCGGTTTAGTGCTCAGCTTACCGCTACCAACACTCGTTGTTTTAACACAAGTAACATTAGGACACAAAGAAGCTACAAAATATAACGAATCTTTATTTCAGTATAATACAATATAAGTTTTATTTGACAGATAAGAAAAAAACTTGACTGATATGAAACTTGACAAACCACAACAAAAATCTGAACCAAACTTGTCTGTGATCTTAACAATGAGCAAATCTAGCCTGGCAATGCAAGAAAGCAAACTAATCACCATTGATTCTTTCAGATATAGCACAATCGACGTGGTCTTATAGTTTCGAATAGTGAAAACAAACAATTGAAAATAAAGATTCCAGCAAAATAAAAACCTTTTGAATTATCTAATTCATTCAATGACCAGCAGAATGTGCAATTTAAAAAATTAACGTTTACTAACAAGAGAAAGTCATTTGCTAGACCACTATATAAATTGTCAGCCACATTACAAAAGTTCTAAATAAATCACACTTAATATGAAAAATTCATTTGATATGAATGATATCTACAAATTTCAAATGATTAACATACCACACTTTTAACAGTGTTACATAAATATTAAAAATATTCATAAATACATATTTTAGAAAACAAATTTTAACCAAAATCTTCATACCTGTTTTGGATTTCTTAATCCAGGCAAAGTAGTCTGTCAAGATATGTGTGACATACTGGCCAAGTGCCTCATTTCCAAGCCTATTGAGGTGTACTCCATCTATTGATAAATAGCTATCCCAATTTATTCTCGGAAATGAACAAAAGTGCAGATTTGGACGATTTGCTGTAGAGGTATCCAGCATTTCATTCAAGTTTTTCGCATTCTTATTCCACTGCCTAAGACGAATACGCTCTGAAAGTCTCTGTTTAACATCAAGGAATTGACTGGGCAATCTTGTGAAAACTTTTGTGATGAAAATTTCACTACTTGGATTATACAATAGAATCTCTCGAAGCAATTTTTCATACTGTGTCAAATTCGTTCTGCCATCTGCAGAGCAATCATTAGAACCTGAAATTAAAATTAACAATATTTATATATAAAATAAAACAATTATGAAAAACTGCTTGTACTAAAGCAGATTTATATCTTTATAAATATAGCAGTGAAGAACCCTTGCAATATATAAAATAAAAAAAGGAAACAATATTGAGTGTTTCAGCAAATTTAAGTATACTTTATTTAAAAAAAATAAAATAAGAAGAATGAAATCTACAAATCAGAATTCGCGTTTTGCAGTTGAATGCACTTTCTTGGAGTTCTTGGTGTATATACAAAATAATAGGGAAACTAAAAAAAGTATAAGCATTGAAAAGATTGCTAGAGAAGCACAATCTTTCCTAACAAATACAACTGTTTCATTTCAATTTGAAAAGCATAGCAGAAAATACACATATTTTCAGGAACTTTCTCATAATTTATTCAAGATATAACAACTAAAAAATTACAAATTTACTATTCATAGACAACCCATTTTTTTAAACACAACCAGAGTAATTAGGATCAGCAGTTTCAGTCTATTAATAAATAGATAATAAAAATAAACGTTTAACTTTTAGATTCTAAATGGGAACTAACTTTTGATAAGACACAACAAGGACACCTAATTTCTTAAGTCTAGAAGGATCATGGCATAACCAATTTATGTGAAATTAGACGAGGTACTTACCAGTATGTAGAACAATCACATCGAAACCACTGAACTCCTTTATTTCCTCGATTAAACCTTCAATCTTAAATCCTGGAAAGCTATCAAGCTGCATATTGTGACTCAGAATTACATCAGGAAGATGAGGTTTCAAATATTTTAACATTGAATCCCCGATTACTAAAGCCTTCATCTAAATGAAAATTTAGGTCAAAAAAATTACATATTAGAAGAAAATACTCATAACATGCTTTAATGAAACAAATAATAGATCACAGAGTGTGTTATCTAATTAAATTTTTATAGTTTATCAGCATATCTTTTTCATACATTAAAATGATTTAAATGTTTTTTAAACATTTAAATTTACTATACTGAATTTAATTGTAATTAATTTTAAAAAATATTTTTGATTTTAATGAATGAAACAAAATTAAGAGCTTAAAATTACACCATTATATGATTGAGTTAAGCATACAATATTACATGTATTATACAATACTGAGTTATAAATTACACCACGTGTTTTAATAGTTAAACAGATCACATGTTTTTTGTAAGCAAATGCATGCCCGCCACCCAAACACATTTTGCTATAACAGTCTAATATATGATATTCGATGATACAACACAAAAGATTTATATACCATTATATGTTGCAGATTTATAGTCATACATTATTTACTGAAAAGTTACGCGTTTATATTGAATAATACATAACATTAACATTCAAGCGATTACAATATATAACATGAGAAAAGGTAACACGTGATAAAATAAATAAATGAATAGTATAGAATAGAATATTTTAAATTCAAAACTAAAAATAAAACTTTAATTAAACCTTTCAACATACCATAATATATTTGATAACATGAATCGAATTCTTGCATGAATTAAATATAATCTCGGTTTGTTTATACTAGCTATAAGTTATTTATTAAACATTTACACATGCATAGAAGAAAAAAAAACACTTAACTACATCAATAGTCGAACGATTTTAATATTTATAAATATAAGATTGTAATAAAGATGGACGTGATGTAATAAAAACGTGATGTAATAAACAAATAGGTACAACATAAAAATTGAATATTTTTTAAATTCAAAACTTATAAATAAATAAACTTACCATAAGAGACTTATTATATTCTCTAAGTCTTAAAATCAAGTATTAATTACTAAAGTTAATAAAACCAGTGTACATCAATATCGAACCAAACACGTGCTTCAATGAACTGCTGCACTACACTTCAATGGAGCCAAAACACAAAGCAGGGCAAAAGCACTGACTGGCGACTAAAACAACAAATAATGTCGCCACGAGAATTAAAATAGTAACCTTTTAATCGTTGCCACCATATAAAACAGACCTTCACTTCCTTTCACTCTTATGCGAATATCTACAAAAATCCTCCCCAAGTAACAAAGTCTCCAAGTGTTGCCATCCTTAAAAACTAATATTAAAAATAATAAATGTTGCCACCCTCAGAAAAAACTAATAAATGAAAATAATATTTAAAAAACGAAACTAAATTAAAAACTGAAACCGAAACTAAAAATATATTAGGCTTAAGAGAAAAGAAATAAGCTCCCCATGACGTTACAGACGAAGTTTCGATGGCAGAAATAAGCTGCGGTTGACTTTCTATGATGGCGTAACTTCCGCCGCCCCAACCCCGGCTATTACTACTTTCATTTGAAACTAATATTAGAATTTGAGTGTCTTATTTTCCGAAAATACCTCTACATGTTTAGAAATAATTAAACAAAAACATAAAAGTTCATTTTAGTCGAATTCATTTTAGTCGGGTCCAATGCATAGATAGTGTGAAAAATAAAGTGAACACTAAGGAAATTTTAAATTTTTTGCAGAACGGGATTCATTTTGAACTTTTTTATATCATAATTTGATTGTCATATTTTTCCAAAATACCCATACAGATCTCAAAATATTTATAAAAAGATCTTTGAAATCTTACATAGTCTGAACTGGCTAAGTCATGATCTTGTAAGGCACTAAGGTAAAGCTAAGGTAACCGGAATTATTTTAAAATTTGTTTTGATTAAGAAAGCGACCATCACATTTTTTATAAAAAGAGCCGTATATCTCTAGAATTGATTATAGAAATATTTAAAGAAATATAATTTTGACCATAATATGCAAAGTTCAGAGCATGCATAACTGAAACGCTGGGGAGGATAAATAGTTTCTTTTCCAAGCGTATTTATTTAAATTAAGTTTAACATTTAAATATGGACATTATATTTATCAAAAATACTTATGTATCTAAAAATACTGAAAGAAAACTTTTAAGCAAGTTTCAGTCCAAAACAGGTAATGCTCAAGAACAAGTTGTTGTAGAATGTTTCAGTGGCGAATGAGTGCATTAAATAAAGAAACCATATTTAATAACAAACAAATTTAATCAGCAATAAAACAATATATTATGAAATGGGGCTCTCCAATGAACCATTCAGTTCAATCCATTGCCTGCCAGAATGTTTCAGTGGCGAATGAGTGCATTAAATAAAGAAACCATATTTAATAACAAACAAATTTAATAAACAATAAAACAATATACTACGAAATGGGGCTCTCCAATGAACCATTCAGTTCAATCCATTGCCTGCCAGAATGTTTCAGTGGCGAATGAGTGCATTAAATAAAGAAACCATATTTAATAAGAAACAAATTTAATCAGCAATAAAACAATATATTACGAAATGGGGCTCTCCAATGAACCATTCAGTTCAATCCATTGCCTGCCAGAATGTTTCAGTGGCGAATGAGTGCATTAAATAAAGAAACCATATTTAATAACAAACAAATTTAATAAACAATAAAACAATATATTACGAAATGGGGCTCTCCAATGAACCATTCAGTTCAATCCATTGCCTGCCAGAATGTTTCAGTGGCGAATGAGTGCATTAAATAAAGAAACCATATTTAATAACAAACAAATTTAATAAACAATAAAACAATATATTACGAAATGGGGCTCTCCAATGAACCATTCAGTTCAATCCATTGCCTGCCAGAATGTTTCAGTGGCGAATGAGTGCATTAAATAAAGAAACCATATTTAATAAGAAACAAATTTAATCAGCAATAAAACAATATATTACGAAATGGGGCTCTCCAATGAACCATTCAGTTCAATCCATTGCCTGCCAGAATGTTTCAGTGGCGAATGAGTGCATTAAATAAAGAAACCATATTTAATAACAAACTAATTTAATAAACAATAAAACAATATACTACGAAATGGGGCTCTCCAATGAACCATTCAGTTCAATCCATTGCCTGCCACACAAGTGATTACAGAATTATTGTGAGTGATTACAACGAACCGCTTCTGATCAGGCAGAAATTAATAACACTTTCCACCTGAACTCTTCTGAGTTCACTTACCATAAATTTGCATAAGAAAATTTTTTTCAAGAACAATATTCGTTGAAATATAGAATCAACAATTTATTAATTTATTACATTTTAAAATTAAATGAATGTTCAATAATTAAGATAACCATATAAAACAATCAATTATAATATATGCATATAATCAAATATTTTTCTTACACTTTACAATGAACATTTTTGTTTAAAGGTTAATTTCCAAATTACTTACAAGTTGAACTGAGCGTCAACTGAGCCTCCTTTAGAAGTTTTTATCATAAGAGAACGAATCTCGCCCCTGATACCAAAATTCTTCCCAGCATCCACATGTTTCCGGGATAACGCTCATCATTGATAAAAACAATATTTCAAGTCAAGAATATTAGAAGAGACAATTACTTTTTTTTCTTTTTTTTTCCAGTTTTTGAAAAATGGGATTCATTTAAAACTGGTTTCATACTATAATTTGAGGCTCACATTTTCTATAAATACCTATATATATCTAGAAATAAAGAAATGTAGCTCTCTTTTTTCCATAAACTTACAACCATATCGTTATCACAATTTCCAACAACACACACTACTATCATCAACCTTCGTCACCTAAGAGATGCAAAAGAACGAATATTCTTCAGATCAAGACATGGCACTGTAAACTATTTTCCAGCTCTATTTTGTTTTTCTTGTTAACGTAAATATTGTTTTGTGGGTAAATTAGAAAAAATAAAATTTTTTTACCCTAAAACCCCTATTGGCCCCTTTATTAAAGCGATCTGTGCTAGTCACCCACTATTATAAAAAAAAAGGTCATTTTACTTGTTTAGAGTATGTAATGAGGAGTTTATACCGTTTAATTTCTTACGATTTTCATTTCTTACGACTGGGTCGGGTGCAAGATTTTCTACGAAATGCACGTGAAAATATTGTATTAAACTCTTCTTTGGCAATCATTTTCACTATTCTTTGCTGCACCACAAAATCAATTTTAAGCTAATTCTCAAAAAATTATTGCTAACTTTTATACTATGTCAAGATTTCTACGCATATTATTTACAGAGTTACTAAAACTCCTAAATACAGTTCTATTTTATCTGCTATATAATTATTCTAATAAGAGAATAGTTTACGATTTTCTGCCTAAATTGTCAAAATGATGATATATCTTCCACACGCTACGCCTAATATAAAATGTATTATACTATATAATATACTATTAATGATAAATGATAACGCTCTGAATACTAATGAGTGTTTTTTTTTCAGTGTATTTTTTATTGTTAGTATTACATAAAAAAGTGTTACTGTTTGTTTTCTCTAAATTTAAACTTCATTTTCACGGTTTCAGCACACATATATATATTTTTTAAGATAAGTACTCAATTACAACAGTTTGTGCATTTTTATAAAAGTTGTTTCTGTTTAAAGTGGAATTTTATGATAAAATAATATAATAAGATAAAAATTTCAAAACTCATTTTTTCCAGAGAACTAAAAAAAGAGAAAATAATTTTATTTTTTGTTGCATCTAAACCATATTATTTTTCGAAAGACGTTGTATATTGATTATCGACAGTGATGAAGTAAATTGCGAAATTAATATGCCCCATGGTTCTTGTTGAATGTCCGACGAAAATTCTATGATTCATTTTGATGTGGTCGAAATTTCAGGAGGCGATAAATTTTGCTAGCATCATTTACAAAATAATAAAATCATCATACACAGAGCTTCAGTTGAAATTTAACCACTCTAGCTAATCGAAAAGTGATCAAAATAGTAATTAACCATAAATTTTATTTGATTACATAAATTGCGCCTGCAGAAGTCAAGAAATGATTACAAGTAATATCATCCTACTCAGCTTACTATTAAATACTTTAACTAGCTGGAAAATGGTCGAAATTCGGATTGTCAATAAATTGTTCATGGTAATATGATTATAAAATCTGCATGTAATAGCAAGAAAATAATTGAAACTTGAGATGTAATCCAGTTCAGATTCCCATTTATTATGCAAACGCTCTTGCTAATCGGACAGTAGCCAAAATTTCGATTAACTATAAAATTATTGCAGCAATAATTTTTAACAATGCAAACTTTTTACCATTTTTGCAATAATATGGTGATAAATTCTGATTATAGTGATCAGAAAATGATTGAAATTTAGATTGTCGTCAAGTACGGAGGTACCTTTATCATGCAAGGACTCTAGTAAATCAGAAAGTGGTCGGAAATTTATAGGCGTTAATTTTCCATTGGCAATAATTTCGAGATAAATTCTGCTTGTAGCAGTCGAGAAATGATTACAAATAGTATTGTTATCCAGTAGAGCGCTTCAGTAAAAATTTGAGTGCTCTATATGGTTTCAGTGTGGTCAGAAATTTGGTTGGCGTTAAATTCTCTTAAACGCTTACATCGCTATAAATTCTGCTGGCAACGACCGGAAAATAATTTAATCTGGCACGGATATTTGGCACGAAAATTCAGTATATTTTTGAGTACTAGAGATAGTTGGAAAGCAATCTAAGTTTTGACTAAAAGATTCCATCGACACAAACATACATCCATCGAAATTTCATTGCAAAGATAGCAAAATTTCACCAAGTTACTAAAAATTTAGTAAAATAAAAAGGATATTTTTACTCAGTTTCATTCAAGTGATAAAAAATTACGCAAATAAACTTTTACCAATCTAATTTTTGAAAAGTTATCAATAATTTAGTTTTTTAATTAACGGCTATTTACTTAACTTTCATTATTAACGAATCTTTAACTCAAATAACGCATAGTAAAAAAATTTAAATATTAAAGTTACAATAAAAATCAATGTCCTAGCTAAAGTTCCCAGTATTGAAAAAGAAAGTGAGATTGCAAAGAAGCGTCGCCTAGTGTGGTAAACATTCCACACGAGGCGATTGTGTGCTAAGAAAAAAATACATCTACAGTAAAAATGTATAAAGCCGAGAAAAAAGTCGCCAAATATAAAACACGACAGTTATGGCTAAATATGTAAATTTATTTTCTACTTGCAAATGTAGAGCCTAATTGCTTTGCATGACAATTTTATTTTTATTCCGCATATTATTTAAATCATGGCAAAATTGATAAAAATCATTGGAAAGTCGTAATACTAATAACCGTAATACAACATAAGCCGTAATACATCATAATACTAATGACGTCATTGTCAGACATAAAACAAGCGGGTTGCTCGAGTACAAGACGCAAATTTATGTTGCATAAAAGTAAATTTTTTTCGTTTGCACACGCAGTGCAATGACAAGGGGAACTCTTTATCAGAAGACGAATGAGGTTGAATCTTAGCTTTTTAAAGAAATGGGAGTATGTGCTTCTCAAATTGCAAAAAATAAAAATAAATAAAAAATGAAGTATATTCAAAATTCATAAGAAAATTATTAAAAATAGAAAGTTGTGATCACCTTATTATGATCACTGGTTACCCATTCGTCAAATGCTTTTTCTTTCTGGATTGACTCCGTTAAAAGCCACAACATTTCAAGTCATTTGTTGCAAAAACTGTCTCCATGGATGTTTGTCTTTGGATTGGTTTTCATATCCTTCCTATGTACGTGTTTCAAGACGTCGCAAAATACTTTTCCTTCTTCAGCATTCATACTTATATTGAAATCACCGTCAAGCCAGTAATTACAAAGAAAAAAGTAAAAATAACATAAAAAATACTCTAAATTACTATTATGTAAATACATTAAAAATGCCTGCTAGTGAAAGTAAAAAGAAAACAGCAGCGATCGGCATAGCAACGTATGCAATGACGACGCATGCGCACTGTTTACTATTACTCTCGAACACAGTTGAAAAGTGTGTGGGCGCCATCAAGTCTGAACCAAGACCCATTTTGTCAATGGGTAAAAATAGGAAGGTTCAAGTATGCTCTGAATTGTTACCTCAGGAATCCTGAACGCTATGGCAGTATAAATTATTTAAGTAATTATTTGAACTTTTAATTTAAAAATATTAAAGAAAATCCTCCGCTTTCTTAATTGCGCAAAGATGTTTGTTTAGCATTTTCAAAAGAAACATTTTGAGAAAAATACAAATTGGAGTATTGTGGTTTTTTATAACGAAAAGAAGTTTAATTTGGATGGACCAGATGGCTGTCGATACTTTTGATACAACCACACTTATTTTCCAAAGGTCACTTTGGTGGTGGATCAATTAAGGTTGTAACCGCTTTTGAAACAGGAGGTACAATTCCTATTACATTTATACAATTTGAAATGAATTCAATTATATATCAGAATATGTTGGGAGATAATTTATTACCTGCTACTCCTCTTACAACATCCGGAGATCGTACCTTCCAACAGGATAGTTTATATTCAACTAAATCCTGGATGAAAGCAAATGAGGTTAAATCCCTTGAGTAGACATCTCGTAGCCCAGATCTGAATCCAGTAGAAAATTTTTGGGCATACTAGTAAGAGACATCTACAGATCTGGCCGACAATTCAAAACTAAGTCGAATTTGATTGATGCAATCAAGATGTCTTGGAACAATATTGATACCAGCATTTTACGAACTCTATGAGGGTCCATGAATGCAAGTTTTACAAATGTAATCTAAAATAAAGGATCTCACATTGTTAACTGATGTAGTAATACCGGCTTTATACTTTTCCCTAACTTATTTGGTGTTGAAATCTTATTATGACAAATAAAGTATTTTGTAATGCATTTTGCTATTAATTTCATTTTTTTTATTACGTCATAATCTATGACCATATTATAAAATAAAACCATATAAGTTCCTTCTTGGTACGTTTTATCACTTTCTTCAGTGACTTTATATTTTTTTCAACTTTGTAATTGCAGAAATTTTTGATTTTGAAATTGTAACTGTAGCAAAACATTTCCATTATTACCCCAAACATTAAATGTCACAACCATGTTCTTTTTTTTTTCAGAATTCCACACTGAACTAATCGTAAGACACGGTTCCCAGTAGAACACCGAAATCACTGACAGTAGTCAATGAGCTTGACGACTTTGATCAACCTGCGAAGAGACCGAGGCTGTGTGGTATTCGACCTACTTAAGCTCTTCTGTCGTAAAGTGCACGAGTTCGCACAGGGCATCGGTCTACCAGAGTGGAGGAGCCAACCCATCTGCAGAGGATCAAAATTGTGATGGCATGTCTTCGGATTATCCTATGGGATATTTTTCAGACCGTCGCCAAAAGCCAATTGTAGAGGCGTGAGGGCAAAGGGGATAGAGCATTCACATTCAATGTGAACCGGGTTCGAATCCCAGCTGGTTGATGCGAATTCCGCATCTGGCTTGCACCGACCACAGTGCTGACGCAAAGTATCCTAAGTGGCCGACAGATTATGGGTTAAGCTAACCGAGAAAGGTTTTCGTGGTTTTCCTCTCCTTTTAACGCAAATACGACTTAGTTCCATCAAAAAGTCCTCCACGAAGGCAAATTTCTCTCTATACTTGATCCAGGAGTTCTCTTGTCTTCTGGATTGGGTTCAAAATTTCAAGGCTAAGGAGTTGAACATTAGCAGTCGCAAACCCAAAAAATTGGGTCGACTGTTCAACGACGGTTATAAAATAAAATTAAATAGTCCATTGTGCAGCGATAGTGCGAAGCACAAGCAAATGAAGTAGTTCTACTTTTTGTTAGAAGCAAAAAATTCTGAAATAAGAACATAATTTAAAAGGGAAAAAAATGTGATACGGAAAACTCGACGCCCATGAAATAAAATAAATCATGGTTGAATGATATGATTACTTTCTCGTTGCAGATACCATTTAACTTTTGCAAATTTTTATCAAGATAATTTCTAACATTACTTATAAATTTGCTTCAGCGTCCATACTTCTCTTAGAACATATTTTGCCTCAACTATTAATTTTAACTATAAAATCGCCAAAATTGAGGACCTAAAACGCTTTAGTTTTAAGACCTTCATTTTGCAATTTAAATAGAATGCATGTTAGCATGAAAGCAAACAATTTTTATTATTATTTTTAAAATAAACATGTTTTTTATGTTCACCCAAATCCCGTTATTTGTTTCTTATTTATTCATCATTGCTTTATTTTCCGTAAAAATCAATATTTTTCACAAAAACAAGGCATATTTTGTTAACAAGACATGTAATTTTTTTAGTTTTGTGTAAAAATATTTTGTCAACATGTTAATCGTAATGAAATGTACAATTACTGAAATTTGAAAAAAAAAAAAAACTCTATATTTGAAATCTCTTATCTCTTTCATTTTTTAATTTTTTTAAAATTTTAATATAAATATCAGGATTTATACCTCATAACATCTAATCTTTTTTTCTCTCTCTTTTTATTTTCTTTGTTACATTTGGTTGGCATCAACTCAAGCGCAAGCCTATCTTCATTATCACTATTATCTTCATTTATAAGCTCGTGCTAAAGAGAAAGAAAAATAATTTCTTCTGCAATAAGTCAATATTTAAAGACAATAGTCAATAATTTTTTTCTTAAAAAAAGGGGAAAAAATGAGAAAATATCATAAAAAAAACTTAAAATTACCATAAACTTCGATTAAATCAAAATAAAAAAAAAACTTACATTAAGTTTATAAACAAAAAATGCCCTTTCAGCACATTAAATTTTAACTGTGTTGTTGCATTTTAGTAGGCTGTAGATTGTCAAGACTGTCTCTTTTTGCTACAAGATCAAGAATTAACCCTAATTTTCTTCTTTCATTTTATCGTACGTCTTGGACAATTTCTTTACATCCTCCTAATTTCTAGTTTCTTAATCTAATAATACTTCACACAGCAAAACAAAAAATAACGCAAAGCAAGAAAAAAAAAAGCGAGATCATACAATAGCTTTCGACAAAATTGAAATTTCGAAGATAAAAAACATAGCAATTGCATTTCTGTGGCCAGAGTGCCCGCATAGTATTTTTTTGATCACAAGTTTAGCAATTAATTATTCTTGAAATAATTATTAAATGTTAATTTTTTTTTATTCCAACTCCGTACTCCCAGTACATTTTTCCATAGATATTCCGTAGTTTAAAGTTTCTAAGTTTAGAGGTTTTTACGCAGCAAAACAAAATGTTATGTGAAGTTGAGCACCCAAAACTAGACCGATGTCTACGATTTTTGATGTAGAGAAATTCCGTTAATGTATTTATTGTACAAATTTCTTTCCTAGTTGATTTCTGACTCTGCTTTAAAACAATCTAAACAATTATATATAATAAAGTTCTTCTTTATTGTTGCAAGCATTTAACAATGAATCAAAATTAAAAAAGATTAAACAATGCATGAAACATCAGACACATAACAATGAAAAGAATTCACTTTCTGAAAAGCTTTTGAGTGCGTTGGACGAATTTTATTCAACTATTTTGAGAGATTAAATTAAAGTGTAACTAGGACAAAAACTTTTATGTATTTTTACAAAAAACTGTAAGTAGCTTTATTACGTTTATTCAATTTATTCCACTACGGAACCGCGAAATCATTACGAACATTACGATATTATTTTTAATAGTCCTGTATTTCATTGTTATGCGCAAATATATGAATCAGTTTAAATTTTATATTTAAAATTAATTAATGTAATTGAAAACAGCAACACTTGATGCATTTTCGCTTTTTGTATAATTTATTTGTGGCAGGAATTATATTGGATAGTATGAAGTGGCACCTCATAATTGTTTGGCTTTGTTTGCAATCATAAATTTTCTAGGCGTAAGCATAATTAAAAAATATGTTTTAAATTCACTAGAATCTCATATAATGAAGAAAAAAGTTCTTTTCGAATGCTTAAATATGTTGATAATTTTGATTTGTTCCATAAATCGACGAATGCTTTTGTACATTTTCTTGGAAATAAATTTAGAGCATTGTGTTTGAAGCACCTCTCTCTCCTTTTAGTACCCACCATAGTTCTAAAAAAGTTTTTTAACTAGTTTAAGCTTTCTTATTTCAGTAAAAATTTGTTTTTAAAAAAATATTTTGATTTTATAATAAATATTTATATGTTTGCATTTCACATTAAAAATTTTGAAATCATTTAATATATTAGAAGTTATTTGTGACCATTTAAAAAATTAAAATTATTTACATTTGAGAAAGAAAAAAAAATATGTTCAAGCATCTTTACATATGATAAAATATAAAACATAAAGAGATTATTTGTTTTTGATTTCAGGAGTCAATTCTTTTAATAATATAGCTCTAGAGTAAAATAAGAACTCATAATACCATTAATTCAATTATCTAAGAATTAAAATATTAGTATGAAAAATGAAACTTGAAATCACACTTTATTATACTGAGTTAGATTAGAAAGATTTTACATTCATATAATTCGGACTCTAAATCATTTTCCATTAAAATAAGTTCGCGAATATATTGAACATTTTCCATTAAAACTGAAAATTGTGAAACTATGAACCAGTTTAAAATGCACTTTAAGAATAATAATTGAAGATCTGGAAGTAAACCATTTTTTTTCTCAATAAAGCTATCAAATAGGTAATAACTTTGTTAAAGAAAAAAGAAATGAATAAAATTAGGAGTATTTGTATAAGTAATAAATCGTACAATAAACAATAATACAGATTTTTTTAGAAAACGAATTAAAAAAGAATTAAAAATTGTTTGTCATGTTATCTACAATAAATAAATGAATAAATAAAATTTGAATAACTAAGTTCTAAAAAAAAAAATTGGTTTAAAATTAGTGCCGATTAGCCTAAATATTATTCTTTTTATTTTACTTTAAAGAAAAATATGTAGAGTTTTAAAAAAAAATTTTGTACTCTCATAAAAAACTTTTATTGTTTATCAAAAATTTCTTTCATGACATATTTTTTCTATCTATATCTGTAAATGCACATCTTTATTTAATATTCAGACACTTTAATTTACGTGTGTGTCATATTTCCATTTTGAAAAATAAAAAGGACATAATATTTTCAAAAGAGGGTCATAATAATAATAATGCTTTTCAATATTTAAATTTAATATTTTTTATAAATTTATTTATAGTGAAAACGTGTTCAGGACACACACAAAGAAGTTAGTATAAATAAATCAAACTTTTTCCCTTTTTAATATAATTATTCTTTTATTCCAATACCAAATGAGATAGCAATACTACATTTGCCTTATATAAAAAGTAACAGATGGCGCTACAATTCTCGTAAAGATAAATTTTTTTCATTTAGTTGGACCTTTTCTCTTTTCGTTACACCTACTCCTTGCTTCTACTATGCGTATCAAATGTTTTCGGTAATATGCTGCCATCTATTATATAAAAGCGTAAACATTTATGATCAATATTTATATATCGTACATTACTGTTGAAACGATGCGTTAGTGCTGCTATCTAGTTCCTTTTTGTAAACCTAAACCTAAATCAAAAATATATTCTATAAAAATAGAATTAAACTATAAGTAATGAAATTAAACAAGAAAACATTTAAAAAGACAGAGATTTTTTTTATAAGAAACACTTACAATTACTTACTTAAGAAAATATACTTAATATGATTAAAGGTTTTAAAATACTTTTACATGTTTGTTAGGAATCCGTTAATGCTTATTAAAATTATTTAAATAACAGTTTGTGATTATAATAAAAATTGATCACTAGAATTCAATATGAATTTCTTTAAAAGTTGCAGCTTCAGCTTTTGCTTCAAATGTACAAAATCTTTTATAAAAAATAGTTAATAATAGATAAATCTATATTATATAAAATAATTAATTTAAGAATATAAAATATGCCGCAGTTTTATATTAATCATTTTTCATTATATCAAATTTATTAGCTTTTGTCACCTAATCTTTGCGGATTTAATTACAACTTTTGGATAGGAAATTGAGCTAATCGAAATTCACATTTTAAATGAGTCTAACTAAAGCATACTTATTAAGAAATAATTAAGATTTTCTTTTGTTTAATAAAAGATATTGCTTCGATTTCAAACAAAAATATTAAATTTGCTTAAAATATACTCACAATTCATTTATGAAATATTTCTTTTAACTGTCCATAAGTCATTTTCAAAAAAAATCAAAACTGAACTTTAGAACTGTAGCAGATGTCAAATAGCATTAGCATTACTTGAATTATTTAAATTATTCTGATTACCATAAAGCTATTGCAACGTAAAAAGCAAAAGGCAGTAACGTACTTTCAAATGTTAATAAATTTTAAAAAAATAATCACCTTTGTGATGAAGACAATAGAAATGGAAAAAATCTACATTCATTGAAATTTCAAGCACTCAGAATTAAAATTTCTTTAATGGAGCCAGTGTGGATAATTTATTAAATATGCCTACACCAGTCCCCCCCCCCTTTCTCATACTTCCCAAAAACACACTAAAGGCTAAATTTAGTCCTAATCTTGTATTTGAAGCGGATTTCATAGATACACAAGTACCAACTTTAATTTTTATATGTGCAATAGTTTCCATAATTTTGCTTTTTTAATAAATTTAAGCAAGGCTAGGTTAATTCAAGGCAAAATTCTGAATTTCTGTTACTTCAAATCAGTTTAAATAATCAGTTCGATACTTTTAGTTAAAAAGAGAAAATTGTAATCCCGGTTTTTATCTAAATGTCCTGATGATGTCCTAAATGATACTGATAATCTTAAAAATTTATATTATAAATTATACAAAGAAATTACACTAGAATTATGGCTTAAATAATTAACGAAAAACATTATTCCTCATTATTTTAATTTTTTCTTAATTATTTATTATTGATTAATAAGGCTGAAGTTTCTAAAACAAACAAAAATTATTTAAAACAAATGGAATAAAAAAAATTCCACGAATTTTTTTTTTTTATCTCTACTATTTAACAGCATGTTTGAAATTCATGTCACAATTGACATCCTCACTGATGCCAAGTGAAAGGTGTCCTTTACAAAACAATACGGAAAGGTCACCCAAAGCTGACTTTATAGTTGACCATGAATTGCAAAATCTCTTTCAAAAGAAGGTTTTTCATTAAAAAAATATTTATTAAAATACTAATATAAAATCGAAATATAAAAATATCAAAAAAATCCTATGCTATTTTCTAAAGAATATATTTTTACGTAATTTAAAATAAAGAACAGCTTATTTCGTTGTATAGATCATGAGAAAAACGTTGGGCCAGGTAAAAAAAAAAAGCGTTTTGAGAAAAACGCTTTTAAAGTTTTGACTTATGGTAGGGGAAAGCGTTTGATTTCATATATATAATGGTCGATGAATGAAATGCTTACAATAAGTTTCGATATACAGTCAACAGAATGGATGAGACACAAAAAGAATGTCGCCCCTCCTAATCCGGCCGAGCGGGCCTTTCTATCAGCTTATCGACAACTCTCTATTTTCCTGTATAACTTCCAAACGAAGTTAGGTACCGAGAAATCGTTTTAGACAGACATTAGAAAGGGTACAAAGATTTGAAAAATTCAGTAAAATTTTTTTGAATTTTTGAAATATTCAGGGTGGGGTACCCCCTTAAATAACACCAATGTTTCGCGAGTGCGCATTCGAATGGGAAAGTGCGACCAAAGTGGTTAATTATTTATTTTTCGTAATGGCTGCGTGATTTTAAATACGTAATTTCTGTTAACACTCAGCTACAGCTAGCTACAGGGTCACTTTCGTTGAATTTATTGAGAAACCCGCGAAGACTTGTACCTATCAAATTCAAAAAATAAGTTGCTTTAGAACCGTGTTTCTTATCTAAACCAAGGTTAAAAGTAGTAGCCAGGAATCGCTACTAACTACTATTTGTACCTCACAGCTCACTACACTACTCTTTTTAAATAAATAGCACACTACACTACAAAGTACAAAAAAATATAGTCACTGCTGCAGTTTCACTACTTGTAGAGCACAACTTCCGACCACTGGGAATATCTTTATTCAACAGCAAGAAAAAGTTACAAATTTTGGCAACTATTTTACGAAGAGTATTTCCACTCCAGATAAAAAAATTTTGAAAAGTAAAACTTAAATCAAATCCTATGGGTAAAAATAAGTATTGGCAAATTCTGCCAACAAACAGCTGAATACCTTTTACAAAATAGTTACAAGTCTTTTTCATTACTATAAAAATTGAAATTTTTTCTTTATTTTTTTTCATGTCTCAAATTAGCCTCGTTATTTTCAATCTCTCATTCGTAACATTATTTTCAGTGTCTCACATTAAACTCGTTATTTTGAGTCTCACATTCTTAACATTATTTTCAATGACTCATTTTATCCCCATTATACTGAGTATCACATTAGCAACCATATTTTCTGTGTCCCACATTAGCATCGTTATTTTGAATCTCACATAACATTACTTTCAGAATTTCAGATTATTCCCGTTATTCTGAATCTCACATGAGTAACATTATTTTCATTGCGTCATAATATTCCCATTATTTTGAGCTTAGTGTCTCTTAGTAGCCGGTCTCATAAAAGTGTACAGCAAATAAAATAAATATTAAAAGAATTAAAGATTAATAATATTATATAAATAAAGATCAAGCAAATTAAAAGAAACTAATGCTAATATATTGTCAAATAATTATTATTTTACAATAGAATCGCGACTCTCTAGTTAAAAAAATTTCCTACATTTTTTATTGTTTTAGTTAAATCTAGTTTAAATTTGAAAATTCTTCCTTTTTTACTACATTGTCGAAAAGCTTATTTAAAGCTAATTTTTAAAACTAAATATGGGTCTTAACAATTTTCAGATTTATACAGAGAACATATTACGCTTAAATTTTAAACAGGAGTTTAAACAGGAGTTAAACAGGAAACTCCTGTTTAAAATTTAAGCGTAATATGTTTCATATATGCCGTATCACATTGATTTAATTCCAGATTTCAAAATTAAATTCTTAACACTTAACAATTAGGAAAAACAACAAAAGAAAACAACATTATCGACAGGTAAAAAAGAAAAAAAAAACTTAAAATTTATGGGCGCACTTTAAATTCGGGATTTTTTTTCTTTTGTGGTCAAATATTGCATGAAATTGATGCATTCGTCTAAGAGTGTTTCTTTTTTATTCTTTTCCTTTTCTCTGTTTTCCATTGTAGGGCTGCAAGTTTGTCGGGGGAACAAAAGACCCGAAATTCGCGGGAAATTTTGAAAATTACGCAGATTCTAAACATAAAAAAATTTACTATATAAATGATGCAAAAGACAGAAATTGCGCTAACAATAAAAAAGCTGAAGAAATACACAACAAAAGTATTTCTTTTAATTTCAAGCAATATTAATATTTTTTATTTAAATGAACAGAATTTTGGTACAAAGTACTGTACATTGTCAGATTATTCTCATTTATGCTTCGTCTTTCATCACTTAATACATTTTTATACTTAGAAAATGATCTTTCTGCTTCCACGCTGTTTGTAGGCACAGATAAACTTCGAATTGCCAATTTTGAATAGCGTTCGGTCTTTGATTTTCAAAACTCGATCAATTTTCCTTCGTTAACGCGCAATTCCTTGACCGTTGTTTTGTAGGAAGTAATTGCTGTGAAAACTCAAACATTCTACATTCAAACTACTAGTTACAAAAGCCTTATCTCCCTTTTATCTAAGAAACTGGTCCCTATTTAAGAAATCACAAGAAGCCGCCCGGGAAAAATTGCCTGGATATGTAGAAAGGCAGTAGAAATTTCATTGCCCAGTGCAATAGCCTGCGTTACAATTTTTCTGTCAAAGATTTGGTTTCCAACATTTTCCTTCTTTTGTGATTCCAATTTCTTTTGTACTCTTACTGACTTTAGGAAGATTGTGATTATCTCTTATCCCTGAACTATTTTCTTGTCATTTTGCTATTGATCCACTCCCCTAAATATCTTATCAATTTTACATGTTCAATTTAAGACTTCAGGAAAGTAAAAAATACTGTTAAATAAAAATAATAAATTAGAAATGAAAAAAATATTCAAATTTCAAGCAATTTTCGCGCAAATCAAAACATAGAGAAATTCGCGGATTTTAGAAGAAAAAAAAAAAGAGGACAATTTCGTGGAAATCATCGCGGAAATTCGATGGCGTGATGGACTGCAGCCCTAATATGAGGAATGTAAATAGGAAGTAAAATTTTTGTTCGCAATACCAACCAATGAATATGGGATGACGAAAATTTTGATATGAAGATTTGACTAAATTTGGACTGATTTCTCCTAGAAAAATTATCGGATATTCAGTTGCAAGGAATTTTAAATCACAATAAATTTTTTTGTTTGTTTTTGTTTTTTCAGGGTTGAAAAAATCACAGGCATGCTCCTAGATAAAAATGCATATTTATATAGATTTTTTCGTCATTCGTGGAGGAGAATTCATGGAAAGAAAACTAAAGGTTAAAACTTCCTTTTGGAGAAGAAAAAAAAAAGACATCTCATATGATACTTTATCTAGTATCTAATGAAGTACATATATCAACACAAAGAAAAAGAAAAGCACAGTGGGATTTCAAGCCTGGCATTGTGAACTCTAAGCACAAACACAAGCTAAAAACTAATCAGATCAGAAATCCCCATTACTTCAAAATACTAATCCGATCATTATACTAATCTTTAAAGAGTCAAAATAGTAATCCTATTTAAATTCAGCAATTCGATCTTGACGTATTGACTTCTGAAAGCCAGGATCAGCTGGACAACTTTCTGGCAGATCAAAATTATTCCTTTGATGACACAAACAAATATTAAAGAATGCGCGCACTGCACCAAAGGACAGTTGAAATAATGAAGACAGAAGTCAGAATTTGGAGGAAGCAGTGAGCATTTAATTCTTTTAGAGAAAATTTAAAGTAATAATAGTAATTCTATTTAAATTAATAAGCAATTCTATTTGAATTCAGCAATTCGATGTTGACGTATTGATTTCTGAAAGTGAGCCACAACTTTCTGGCTGATCAAAATCATTCCTTTGATGACACAAACAAATATTAAAGAATGCGCCCACTGCACCAAAGGATAGCTGAAATAATGAAGACAGAAGTCAGAATTTGGAGGAAGCAGTGAGCATTTAATTCTTTTAGAGAAAATTTATAGTCATAATAGTAATTCTATTTAAATTAGTAAGCAATCCTATTTAAATTCAGCAATTAGATGTTGACGTATTAATTACTGAAAGTCAGCCACAGCAGGATAACTTTCTGGCGGACCAAAATCATTCCTTTGATGACACAAACAAATATAAAAGAATGCATGCAGAGCACAAAAGGAGAGTTGAAATAATGAAGACAGAAGTCGGATTTGGAGGAAACCGTGAGCATTCAATTCTTTTAGAGAAAATTATAACAATAATAGTAATTCTATTTAAATTAATAGCAATCCTATTTAAATTCAGCAATTCTATGTTGACATATTGATTACTGAAAGTCAGCTACAGCAGGATAACTTTCTGGAGGACCAAAATCATTCGTTTTATGATATAAGCAAGCATAAAAGAATGCGCTCACTGCACCAAAGGACAGTTGAAATAATGAAGACAGAAGTCTGATTTGGAGGAAACAGTGAGCATTGAATACTTTTGGAGGAAACATTTCACATTTTCCTTTTTACTGAGAAAAAGAAAACTCTTTTACTCATACTTGACTCTTTTTACTCAGTAAAAAGAAAAATGTGAGTAAAAGGTATTAAATGAAGGAAATATATCAAGTCAAAAAGAGCACAGCGTGATCCCAAACAGAGCACTGCTGAGTTTAAATACTAAACCGATCATTAAATGAGCACTATTAAATAAGTATACTAAAATAAGTCAAAATATTAATCCTATTTTAATCCAGAATGTACTCTTATCATTGAAAGTTACACACTACTGTATTATACTAATCCGATCATCATACTAATCCGTAATCTCATTTCAAATTCCCACGCGTTGCAGAGTCTACTAAATACTTATCCCGCCATTATACTAATTTCCAAAAAGTCAAAATACTAATCCTATTTAAATCCGGTAATGTGGTCTTTCAGTATTGATTTCTAAAGTCACACTCAACAGGATTACTTACTGACCATCCAAAACATTCCATTGAAGACACAGACAAATTTAAAGGAATGAGCGAGGAGTACAAAAGGACGGTTGGAATAATGAAGACAGAAGTTGGAGTTGGGGGAGACAGTGGGCATTCAATCCTTTTAGAGATAGTTACTGTTGTCAAAGGAAATGGATTATGTGTCTCGGGGTACTCCTCCCATTTCAAAATGTTTGGAAGGCAACAATGGACCATGAAATCAAAAGGTGCCGTTTTAGAAACAGCAGAAAGGAAAGGATTGCAGCCACTCTGTTATTATCTCAGTGGAAAGATATTCAAGTTGGAGGAATTTTTCTTTCATTTGTTGGCCTTTTCAACTTTGGAGGGCCCTCCTCGCAGAAAGGCACTTATGCTGCAAATAGCAAAATTGAATATGCTTTAACTGCTACTAATGTATGCGATGATTATTTTATTTTTATTTTATAACCGTCGTTTAACAGCTGACCCAATTCTATGGGTTTACGATTACTAATGTTCTACTCCTTAGCCTTGTAATTTTGAACCAAATCCAGAAGACAAGGGAATTCCTGTATCAAGTATAGGGAGAAATTCGACTTCGTAGAAAACTTTTTGATGGAACTAAACCGCATTTGCTTGACTGAGAGGAAAGCCACGAAAATCTCCCAAGGTTAGTCTGACGAAAAGGGGACTCTATCCCATGATCCGTCTACCACTGAGGATATTTTTTGCCAGCGCTGTGGTCAGTGAAAGCCGAATGCGGAATTCGGTAGACGGAAAAAAAGGTCCCGGAAAAAAAGGTACGGAAAAAAAGGTCCAGGTAAAAAAGGTCCCTGGAAAAAAAGGTACGGAAAAAAGGGTCCCTGGAAAAAAAGGTCCCGGAAAAAAAGGTCCCGGTAAAAAAGGTCCCGGTAAAAAAGGTACCTCCATCGGGAAAATCTGTAGGCATATTTCCCCTTTCGCTTTCTGGGCAGCATGAATGCTTCTCGCTGTTTCAATGAATATTCTTTTTTCTGTAATAATTCAGATTAGATCATTGAGGTAAGGAGAAGGGTAAGGGGGGGGGACTTATTACGCTTTTTTTTTAAAATTTTATTTCATTTATTCATTCTTCTTTGATCATTTTTTAAAGCTTTGATACTATTTAAATTTTTCAATAATGTTTTAATTTTTTTAGTAATTTTTTTAAGTGAAAAATGGGTTATTTTCTATTTTGAATTATATTTTGCGAAGAAGTTGCTAATGTGAGGCTTAAAGTAGCCAATCGGGGAAGTTGGGAGGATTTATGTGCTGGATGTTTATTCGTGATTGGAGGCGAAAGTATTGGTCCTTTTTAATTAGAGTGCACCATTCAATCTAATCTTCTCATTTCAAATATTTTCCCCTACAGAATTTTCCCTACACAGGTACCTTTTTTACCGGGACCTTTTTCTTCGGGGACCTTTTTTTCCGTACCTTTTTTTCCGGGACATTTTTTTCCAGGTACCTTTATTTCCGGGGCCTTTTTTTCCGTACCTTTTTTTCCGGGACATTTTTTTCCAGGTACCTTTATTTCCGGGGCCTTTTTTTTTCGTACCTTTTTTTCCGGTACCTTTTTTTCCTAGAATCGCGGAATTCATATCAACCCACCATAACTGGGATTCGAACCCGGTTTATCTAATGGGAAGGCGAATGATCTATCCCCTGAGTCATCACGACTCATGCAATGATTATTGCCATTTAGCTTTATTTCCCAATCACTTTTTTGCTAATAATTATTTTTAATTGTATTTATCGAGTAGCAGTCAACTTTATTTTATATTCATTAGTAAACAAATGATTCTTTAATTCAACTTTAACAAAATTGTTAAGTTTTAACTCTCAATTTCGTTTCATTCAATATAATGATTTATTTCAATTTGATTAAAAACTATGCCTAGATGATTGTTATACAACTTTATTTTTAATATTTTTTTTTTTTGCTAACTAGTTTATTAATGAACATTATTTATTTTCATCATGATTCTATAAGTGAATTTAAGTTCATCTAAATAAAGTAGCTTTTATAATTCAACTTTATTTCCTAGTCATCATTGATAAATAAATGATTAATCACCTACCAAACTAAACTGTCGAAGGAAGGGAGATGGAAGAAAATTCTAAATATGCTTTTAATTCTCTTTTTTTAATTTTCACAAATGCACGGAGGGCGAATATTTACTGTCTGCAGCAGTATCTTTCGAAATAAGCGATTTACAAGGCAGCCATGCATAAGATTTTTTAGGTCCTCTATTCATTTTACTTTCCAAATGGAACTCTACCAATACGATTCAACAATCAACATTTTTCGAAAGATTGTTTAGTATTATGATAGAACAATACATTTGACTGTTTTTAGATTTTTAAAATATTTTTTTTCTTGCGCAATTTACGTTAAGAAAAATTGCATTATCCAAATCTGTTTTTATTTGCTTAAACTGTAATAAAATTAAATTTTAGGAATTCATTTTGAGTATTCTAAAAACATACAAATATGAAGTTTTAAATTAGTTACTCAAAACCGAAAATTATATAAATTTATTGCTTTGCATTTTTTGATTAAAAAAATCTATGGCAGTTCCAAAAAGGGTGTGATTCTCCTATTTTAAAAAAGTGACCCCTTTATTTTTAATCTTTTCTAAAAAATTGCAAGAAGTACAAATAAAGTACAAGCAAATAATATTAAATTTGCATAAAGTACAAAAAAGAAATAATAAAGAAAACATGGTTTGCATCTTCTTGATGTCCTTACATGAATTTCACCTGATCTGAAAAATTAATTCTTAGATTTTGAATGCGAGGCAAAATCATATGGTGATATGATATTTGGCATGATATTTCATGCAAAATATCATGCAAATCATGTTATTCTGCACGACATTTAAAATTGTGCTATTAAAGTATTCTTTTTTCCTTCGAAATTTTTTTTTCCTGAATATTTCTAAATAAGTCTTTAATTTAATTTTAACTCGTCTCTCTTTAATTTCATCCATATATAATCAAACAAACAACATCCGTTTTTAAATTAACCACACCAAAATTTGAAAAAAACCCTACATAGAATTGACGTTCATTCCAACTTGCCAGGAAGAACTTTTGAATTCCATTTTTCTTTCCACATCTCTGCCCCCCTTTTTGGCCAAATGGATAAATGGTGTTGGGGAGTTTTTCCAGGTCGCACATCTGTCTCTAACCATGCTTAATCGTTAAATTTTCTTTTGTCACGTGACAATTCGACTGGAAGATTTCTTGACATCTTCACTGCTGGGAGATCTATGGATTTATATATTCATTCATTGGCACAAATTCTCATGACGTTAGAGGCCCCTCTTCACAGGAACAAATTATTCTTTCCATCCGGTTACTGCACGATATATATCTACGATGTATTTTTATGATTCGGATTTGTAGTTAAGTTCTCTTGATGAAATCGTCTGCATTCGAATGGTCTTCGAATGGCACACTAAAGGTTCTTAAACTTTAGTGTGCCGTATTAAATTACTTGTTGCTAAATATACAACGTTTAATGAATGTGATGAAAAATCTGTCAATTTCCAGTTGGATATATTGTTATTATGTGTTCTCAGTGTTTAAATAATGTGTGGAAACTTCTCGTTAGGTACCATGGATAAGATAATGAGAATCTCTTGGAGAGGTTTGCATCGGAATTTCGATAAAACCTAAAAGAAGTAACTTTTGGCCTTATTATTTCCAATGAGATCTCTATTTTCAAAATATGTTTGATGCAAATATATCTTAAGAACGTTTAGTGTACAAATAGTTTTTTTTTACTGACTTTTGTGGTGGCTTTTTTACCACCTAAAATGATACTAAGAATTTGATGTGTAGATTAAGAAACTCATTGTGTACGATTTTGTGCTTAGTCATTGATTTTCAAATTTCGACGAAATTGAGAAGAATTCAAATTGAGTTAAATCTCAAGGATGTCATGTTGTGAATGTGGTGTATGCTTATTTTCACAGTAATACTTGGTGTACAAATTTTTGGCATTTGATATCTGTAACAATTTTTGTGACTGAAAATAATGAAACCGTCAACAGATCAATGGAAATAATATCAATAGATCAATGGCTATATTGCCATTCAACAAGTAAATGGATACAATGCTAATCAACAAAATAAAGGATAGATGGGCAACAAACAGACTAAAGGATATAATGAATCAATGAATATAATGCCAAGCTACAAATTAACGGATATAGTTCAGTCAGTGGATATAATGTCAATCAATAGATACACGAATATAATTTTAATCGTCATCCGCGAATATGATGTCAAGCAGTAAATACACAAACATAATGTCAAGACAACAGATCAACATATGTAAGAATGTAATGCTCCAATATAGTGCTTGGTGTTCCAATGTAGTGTTGGTAACTTTCCAAAAGGAATTTGGTGAAATTCTATAAATTCTGCTTGATTTACAGCGATCAACAAAATTATTACTATTCTGAATAATGGATGAAGATAGTGATCTAGATAACTATTCGAATGGTAGAAATCGATAGTACGTTGTAGCGTTTTGATACATTTAGCTTTGAATAATTCTCCGAGCATTTTCAGCTCTTACTTAACTTCCTCTCATGGGAATAAGGTTAAGAGTTCGATTATGAGTCCCAATAAAAATTCATCAACAAAACAACCATCGCATATTAAACTTATCGAGCAGAATGTTACCTTATAGTGAAAACTATAAAGATCCAATACAGCTGAAGTACCGCATTAGTCGTTTGAATAGAAACACTATTAAAATTACTCTTACATGAGCTAGCTAAACCAAGTCTTAAATTGTAAAATGGATTAAACCATGCATCGCAGTAGTTTCAAAATTAATAATCGAAAAACTATATAGAAATCTGTAAACTACTTTTATTAGTTTCTATTTATTCTGATGAAAATTAAAATATTAGAATATAAATCGTGAAACTCATCAACTAAATTCCAATGTAGAAAAGTAATTCATAAATTAAAATAAATAAATTCTTATAAATAAAATAATTATGAATAAAACATCGAAAAAAAAGAACAATATTTTATATTAGCTGTATTTCATTTATTGTTGAACTGGTTTGTCCCAGCAAAAAATAAATTTTAGACAATACATATAATTCATGTATATAAATACATATAACAGAAAAGTTCTTCTCTTTCAGGAAAGTTTTAAACTTAATAACGTATGAACTTCTCGAACTTAAACTTCAGTTTTTAAATATTAAGCTTGAACTAAAGAAAAATGAACCTAACTGACTTTTTAAATTATATTTGAAATAATAGTTTGACTTAAGATTTTTTCCTCTTTTTAAAAAATGTTTGTTGTTTATTAACTTATTTTTTTAATTTATTGATATAAAAATAATCATAAAGAAAATTTACTGAAATTTTATATTGAAAGAGGATCCAATTATTATTTTTTTTTAAGAATTATTTAATTTTAGTAAATTAAAAATAATTATAACGGAAATAATTAGATTAAAAATATATCAAAGCAATTTATTGGGCAAAATTAGTCAGTGTCATGAATTTTTCTGATTATTAAAAGCATATATAAACTTTATTTAAATTTTAATTTATACGCTTTAATAAGGTAATTTTTTTTTAAAAAAAAACTTAGAGTTTGAATGTTATATTTTATTGACTAAAAGAATCTTTCGCTTCAGTTTTAAGTGTAAATGAATTCCTATTACTAACATTGTTGGATTAGGTTGAAAGATTTTTACTTGTTTTCTGAAAGTGGTGTCCAATATGGCAAAAAATATGCAGCTATTTACTTCTGACTTTATCTGACTGACTTTAAATTTTCGAAATTATACAAATAAAAAAACCCACATCATTTTGGGTAAGTAGTTTTTACTTTTGTTTATTATAATTAAATAGCTTTTAATAAACATTTTGCGATAAAGATGAAGTTTATAGATAGCGAATTTCATTTATTTTTTTATCTCATGTGAAAATGATGTTATGCTTTCGGATACTTAATTATTATTTTAATGGTTTAATGAATTCTTTGGAACATGTGCACAAGTGTCTAAATATTTTAATGGCTTTTAATTGGTTCGTTTCAGAAAATGAAAAGTTTTGTTACTTTAAATATTTCTCTTTAAGAAAAATATGCACAAATGAATATACTTCATGCTTTATTTTATTTACTGCTATTTATTTGTTCAATTAATTCGTTTCATTTTATTTCTTTTTGATTCATAAATATACGAAGAATTTTGCATAAAGTGTATTTAATTATCAAGAATAATAATATCTTATATACAAATAAAATTCCATGTTTTCGTTTACAAGAATTTTGCTAACAAAAATTTTTTAAACTAACATTTTGAATTTGTGTATTTAGTATAATTTCAATGCCATACAATTTTTTCAAAAGTTTAAATGAAATGTATTATTTGTATATTGTAATTTAATTCAATACTGTTTATCTAAATGCTAAAAATAAGATAGGATCTCTTCAAAGGAAAGTTTTGGAAATTTTATTTTTCAGCTGTTTTAAATTTTGCAATTAAAGGAGGTATAACAATTTGGTAGTTAAGTTTTAATTTTTACCATTTTTAAAAAATCGTGATATAATACGACCATTTATCAAACATTTTCAGTTATATTGTTGTTTTTATTAAAAATAAAAAATATATTTTTTTCCTAATGTTAAACTATTGGCTTAATTATTTATTTCTTGCCAATAATAAGATTTATATATAAATTTATTTCTTTTATAATATAACTTTTTAGAATAAAATTATCAAGTTATTTGCTTTATTTAGATTGTATGTATTCATTTATTTTAGATTATATGTATTCATTTATTTTAGATTATTTCAGTATAGCTTGTTTTAAAATAATTTAATTTATATTTTAAAATACCTTTATTTATTAATGTGTATTCTTCAATTTTTCTTTAATTTTTTTTAATTATTTAAAAAATTTTGCAATTTTTTAAATTTATAATTTAAGGATACTTTAATGATTTATAATGCAAACTGCGAAGGAAATAATTTTAGTTTCTTTTTGCCTATATTGGTCAATGTATTCAGCGTTGAAAAATGTATTCAGTGTTGAACCATAATGTAGTACAAATTTAATAAGATATTAGATTTATTCATATTTTTTTTTCAGATTTAAACCGAATACTAAAGTGTAATAAAGTTCACACAAAAAATTTATTTACATTACAACATACGATTTTTTTTACCACAATATTAAGATAGCAGAACATTTGAACCATTTTATGATTTAAAGTGCCGCATAAATTTTCTAACAAAGCAATATTATTTTTTTTAAAATCTTTTTATTAAAAAAAAAACTAAAAACTAACTGAAAAAAATAATTATGAATGAGTTTTTGTTCATTATATTTTATTCTTATTCTGGATTATTTGCGTACAATTAATGATGAATAAATATATAAATAAATAAATAAGATAACATAAATTTTTTCGAGAGTTTTTATTCCTTTTTTACACCATTTAGATTACAATAATGTTTTACTAATTGTACAGGTTGAGTTTCAGCCAACTCCCTCTAAATTAACTGTATTCTAGACTGCTCTCTTTTACTACATTCTACATTACTTTTGGTAAATTTTAGAATATTTACCATCTTCTTTATGTTTTATATTACAATAATTTAAATTATTTTTGTTTAGATTTTTTTAATGTATTATGTTTATTCAAATTATTAGCATAAATTTTCTAAAAATAATTTTTTTTACACTTTTATTTATGTTTTAGACCAATTTAATTTAGAGTATAAATTTTTTTTACATATTTTTTCAGTAGTTCTTTTATTTATTGTTTCTCTAGATTATCTATATTCAAGAATGTTTTTATTTGCAATATTTTGCATTATGTTTGTTATATTTAGTCCACTTTCATCTTGTATCTAATATTTTACATTACATTTATTTAAATTATTTTCTTAAACGTTGCATTTTCATTTAAATTCCAGATTATTTTCCTACATGTTTAAAAAAAAAACTTTATGTTCAATAAAAATTTAGTCATATTTTAGACTAATTTAATTTAGATTATAATACTTTTAGATAAAAAAAATTCAAAATCATCTGTATTCCATTTTTTTTTTTTAACTGTATTCAACATTATTTTAATCATATTTTAGAGTATTTTTTTTCATCATATATCTGATATTTCATATTACAGTTAATTAAACTATTTTCCTATACTTCCTTAAATAAGATCAGATGTAATTTTTTTTCCTTTTTTTTATCATTTAGATAATTTAAATGTTAAATTGTGCAAAAGACCGAAAGTGTTTCGAATATCTTTTACTGGACAATCCCTTCCTCAAAATGATAATGCATAACATTCTGACAGAATGATAGATGCATGGAATTAATTTTAAATGCGAATTAACGCGAGCTCACCCGGGCAGACCGGAAAGCAGACGTTCCTGTCCAGTTATCTGGTCATCCTTTTCGGCCGCCGGACCTCTCATTTCCAGCAACAATTCGTCATCACCCTCATTTTATCTCCCGGACAGGACTTTAAAACCATCAATTCAAAACTAGTCCGGCTGGCTAGCCGGATTCCTCAAATCGAAATTCGTAATAGAATTTTGCGACGGTCTGTGTACTCATCTAATTCGTTTCTATTTCATAGTCAGCTGATTTCGACATCTGTAACTAGAGGAGCAGGATTTAAATGGTCCGGCCAAGGGGTGATGACAGCATTTGATTTGTGAAGCCGGACTGACCTTTGTCCGAGGCTTCTGACGGGTATGTCAAGCGTGTAATCGCGTCGTCCAGTTTTGTCGACACTTTATTAAATTTACTAATTATCGTTCGTTGTTTAAAAATGAAAGGTATATAGCGAATGAATAATTTATAATTGTATTAAATTGATCAATTGTTGTAAATGATCCATTTAAATTAAATTACGATTATTCATATATACATATATTTCTTATTTTAAGTTCTCAAGATAAATTCGTTTAACTTAACTGAAAAAAACTAAACTGATTAAATCGTTTAATATTTCCCTAAAAGCCTTAGGTATATTATAAACGTTTCATATTAACTGAAGAGACAAATAAAGACATTTATCATAAATAATGCTAAATAGGATGTATATAGTATGGCGCCATCTGTTGGATAAAGAATCATCCACTAAATCTTCCAGAAAAATATTTTCTCCTATAAATTATGAATTAAAATATTAATAAAAAAATTTGTTTATTTTCTTTTATAATTTTATACTAAATAAAGCAGTTTACATTGATGTATCAATACAATTTCCCCTAAAATGACACTGTTAAAAAGTAACTTAACATAAATTGAAATAATAATTGCTACAAATTGTGTATCAATATGAACTTCGACGATATTAATTCCAAAAGTTATTCTTTTAATATTTTTATTTAGTAAATTATTTCTGGACGAATTAAGCAGAAAAAGTAACTTTAATTTAGTAAGAATGAAGTAAAATTAATTTACTTTAAGATTAGATCGTTTTGCACCTTTGAATTTATTTAAATAGTTACTCTTTGCATTTTGAAAGAGTAAATGAAGAAAAATTAAATAAATCCGATAGTAAATTTAATTTTCCATGAGATTTTTTAGGGTAATTGAATTTTTTGAATATTTTTATATAAATAGTGGAATTACTTATGGGCGACAAAAAGAATTTAAAGTCAAATTTTTTATTGGAGTTGGGTAAATTAATTGAATTATTTGTTTGAATTACGGAAATTTAGTTATTTGTCTAAAAATAACTTTTTCCAGAGTGAATTTAGTAATCGAATTGTAATTTTCGTAAATGAATTTAGTTATTTAGTAAAATGATGAGAATAAATTTCGATAGCGAATTATAAATTTACAATTTAAATTAAATTAGTTATTAGAGGTAGAGAAATGAATTTAATTACTTGGAGTTGTTTTTATACTTAAGTGAGTTTAATTAATAATCTACAAGTTAAATAAAGGAATTTAGTTAGACATTCGAATATCTTATTGAAATTGCGCTCCAAAAAATAATTTATTTGCATCTAAAATAGGCATAAAAGTGTTAATCTACTCTTGTTTTATTTTTACAGTTTGTCTAATTACAGTTGTTCGAATCAAAATGGTATTGTTTGTAAATCAAGTTAATATTCTCGCAAATCAACAGATACTTTAATCGGAATAGTTTGTTCGGACATTTTATTTGCTTTGTCATTTAATTTGTGACATTACCTTGAGCAGTGTTGTTCTATTAATTATTTTTTTCTTCAGTGCAAAGTGGGAGGAGGGGTAGAATCTAAAATTATCAAAGATATTTTTTGATCAATAAATGAATGAAAGTTATAAAAAACTGCTTTACTTAAGTTTCTTTCATTTTAACTTATTGTAACTTGTAACTATACGATTTTTCTCCATTTATTGAAAAAACAATTCTAAGTGATTTTATTTGCATATTTATTTTCAATTTTCCTACCTTAAAAATCTAATTAAAATATATTGAAGTTGGCGAATATATGAATTATTTATTACTAAACTTATATATCGATCTCTTTAAACGATTTAAAACATTTCCATTTTAATATCTTTATAAAAATATAAATTTAGGTTTACGCCAGAGCGGGAAATTTCAGTTCTTATAGGTACAAGCCAAATTAAAATTTTTGTTCTCTGCTGTTTTCATTTATAGTATGAAAATTTTTAAAATTTTTAGCAGTTGTAGTTTAAATAACTTTTTGGTAACCAAAATCTATACAACAATGTACAAACTTATAATTGAAGAATAGCTCAAGATATTTTCAACTGGAGGAAAACTACTCTACTCTGAAAAAAAAAAACTTGGTGAATAGTTGCCACCATTTTTGATGTTAAGGTAATCTAAAAAATTTTGCAGAGCATGTAGTCACATTTTCATTTTACTTTTTAACAGCTATAGCCTTATTTATTTATTAATTTTCTGTCTAGTTGTTTATTGAGAAAACATATTTACAAGTTCATTAGAATTAATTTAATGGCTTAGTAGCAAGAAACATTTGGTTTAAGAAAAAAAGAACATTTTTAGCAATGTATTCACATTAATTCTTTTAAACAATTGTTATTTTGTCAAGTTTGTTCCTTTTGCATGATAACCAGAGTTGTTTAGTTATTTTACTAAGATATTTTTCTAAGATATTTAACTAAGATATTTAGTTTGCAAAATATCGAAAATAGTGGCAGCTAAACCCTGAAATATCTTTTTTGTGTACCAAATGAGTCAATGTTACACTATAAAAGTAATTCCGAATTAAATTATGGTAAAAAATACCGGCACTCAGGGTACATTTTACTTCTTATTTTTACATCGGTACTTTTTATTGTAAATTTCATTTTTATACAGTGATATTTACTGCAAAATCACTGCAATTTAAACAGTATTATTGTAAAAATTACTGCATAAAATTTTACAGTAAAAATTAATTTTACGGATGCTGTACTCAGGGTATCAGAACTTGTTACCTTAATTTGATTCTGAAATTATTTGCAGTGTAGAGAAGGGAATTCTTGTATTCTATCCATTCTGTTGACGTAACTAGCTTATTTTGTTCGATTACATGAAAAGTTTCTTTGGTCCCTTATCCCAAATTTAAAAGTTATTTCTTTACAAGGCAAAAAGGTGCCAAAAACACCCTGAAAAATGTTGCCTGATGACATAGATTTTATAATGCTTATCTTTGCGCATGATTGATTAATTCTCCTCTTAAAGTTTAAAGCTCTTGCTAACCATTTTAAATCACTACAAACTTTGGAGAAAAATATGGTAATTTTATTTGGAACACAATATTTTACTGGACAAAACATACTTGCTATTTCAAAATATTTACTCGCCAACAGTGAGCAGGAGAATGGAAATTTCGCTCTATGGGTTTAGTTAGCTGGTTCATTTTGCAATGACTAATTGTCTTAATATCGCAAAACTGTTTAATTGCGTTTTAACTTTGAATATTAGCTAAGTTAGCCTTCGTTTTGTTAGTATTACAAATAAACTATACTAAGAGGAATTATTAAATCTTTTTTTTTCTATACCTTTTTGGATGGATTCGGATTTTAGACCCCCAAAATATAGGGGGTAGTCGTAATCAGGGAAATTCGGTTCAAATAGTTTGGCTACGACAGCGTTTCAAAGTTTGGACCCCTTGATGTTAATTTTATTTTTTGCGTATTTCGCCATACCTCAAGAGTTTATGTTTTAAACGAATAGAAAATTTTTTCACACAATTATACAATTTATTTGTCCAAGGATGCAAAAAATAACTTTTAATAAATATTTAACATTTCTGATTATTTTATTTAATATTTGTCGAAAAAGTTTGAATTGTAAGATGTACAATTTTTTACACAATTTTAACGAATATAATTTTACATGGCAAAATACAAAATTTGATTGAAATCGATCAAATAGTTTTTGAGAAATTAAGTTTTCGAAATACGACTTTTTTGAAATTTGATTTCTCAGGAACCATTCGACCGGTTCCCCTCAAAAAAAAAAAAAAACAAAAAAAAAAAAAATAAGTAAAAAAAAAAATTATGCTCCTTAAAATGATGTAAAAATATTGTGTATCTTAAAATTCAAAAATTTTTTGACTAATAATTAACAAATATAAAAAATGATAAATATTTACTAAAGGTTGCTTTTTGTTTACATATATATATATATCAATACTATTATTTTTCTAAATGCGTTCTCTTCATATGACTTAGATAAGTAAGACTAACTTTTTAGTACTTCTTATGCATTTTAAGATCAACGATATTTACTCCAGACTTACTTTTACTATTACGTACTTTTAATCCTATCCCAAATGAATTATCAATATCCAATACTATATCTAAGAAACTAAGAAAAACCTGAATAATTTTTTGGAGTATCATGATATGAGAAGAATTCTTGAATTACAATAAATTTATAAGTAAATGCTAATTTTTATTTTTTCCTACCTACGAAAAAAAAAATCGTAATTTTTGTATGATTCTCAAAAATTTTCTTTAAGGATTTTCTCTTATTATTAAAAACAAGATGACGTAACGAATATTGCGCCTTTGTTATTTGCACTTTTTTCTGTACCTAAAAATATCAATATTTAAACTTGGATTAACCTTACATAAACCTCATTAATATTACATTATCAACTTCCCAAGTTACTCCGCTGTTTTCGCTTTCCCCAACTAATGAAATTCCTAATTAATAAAGCATTACCCCATCTTATGTAGCGTAAAAAACAAACATTTATTTCCAAATGAGGAAAAGTTATCCCGATTTTCCGCATACCTCACGCAAGAGTGAGCAGGACATTCCCGGCGCTCACGTCAGCGAGCTAAAACGCAGTCCGGCTCACGAGGGTGGAAAAGTAATTACCTTCTGTCCTTTCCCGGACAATGATAAGCTCCCGGACATGCCATTAAACTGCATCTTAACCTAGCAACTCTCATGTCATTATCTATGTATCGCTGAATGCCCGGAAATGTCTGTGTTACAAAAGATTCCACCAAGTCAAAAGACGTGGAAAACGACAAGACAGGGCAATTTTTTTCCCTTTCCTTACCCGGGCATTACTTTTTATTTGCTATTATACCCTACGAAGAGAAAAGAAAACTTCTTTTTATAGTTTGTTCCAAAGAAAGCTTCTCTGAGTTCTTTTGTTGTCATGGCAGACTGAAAGGTCCCAGTAGGCCCAGAGCTTTCCCCAAATGTTGTCAGAATGAGTGGATATTGGTATTATGGCATCAAGGCAAGGAATTTCGATTGAGATTAAAACTGACGCAGGGACTCTCTGAAATACTTCTTTCGTCAGTACAAGTATGGCATTTGCCGTAATACTTATTTGCATACTGCGTTCGAATCGATTGGCATTTGTTCAAAGGGAATTAATTTTACGGCTTTGTAATTTATTGAGTCGGACAGAATAGATATGATTCTGAATTTCGAGATTATAACTTTTAAAGATTATATAAAATTAGGAGTTCATACAATCTCACAAACAGAGAGAGGCATTTTGAGTTCAGATTTAATTATTTTACAGAAATTTATTTAATTGACTATACAATAAAGAATTTTAAGGTTATTTCATTCAAACAATAGTTTACAAAATAATATTAATAAATCTTTAAATAATAAAAAGAATCTGAGTTTAGAGATCAAAAGTATAGTGATTCCAAAGAAAAAAATTTGAGTTTGGAGATCCTTATTTTCAAGGAATAAATACGAATTTGAAGTTTTTTATTTTCTAGAAATAGGTACTGGGAGAGATCTTTATTTCAAAGGAACAAATACAAGTTTAGAAATTTTTTGCTAAATTTTAATTTCAATCTTAGTTTAGACTTACAATTTTACAGGAAATTGAAGAGCGGGTATCAGTTACGGAGTAGTTACCTTTAGAGAAAAGTAGAGAAATGTTTAATTTAGAGACCATTATTTTGTTATAAGATTAAATTTAGAATAAACTTAAAATTGTCGTAGGGAATCTCTAAAATACTTTTGTTAATACAAGCTTGGTATTTTCCTTAATATTTATTTGCGTATTGCGTTAGAATCTATTGGTATTCGTTTTACTGAAAATTTGCTTTACGAGTGTATAATTTATTACTTATAAGCCTTTGCAATTTATTCAGTCATCAAAAATCCAATTGATTTTTAATTTCAAGGCTCGTTTTGAGATTTTATAAATTTTAAAATTATTTGCCTTCGAAAAATTCGAAGTTTAAGCTATGTAAGTATTAATTTGCAGAAATATCAGTTTAGATGATTCCGTTTTTGCAGATGAAAAAAAGATTCTAAATTAAGGTAAGCTAATCCTAGCTTAGAAATCACTGGAATGTTGCTTTTGCAGAAAACTACCTTTTAAAAAACGGTATTTTTTTTTCTTTTTTTTTTTTTTACAAAAAGTAAATTAAAGATAAAATAAGTTTAAAAAAAATAGTTCTCTTTATTGAAAAGTAAAGTTAGTTTGTTAGTTAAATATCATAACTTTGTCTTAGATAAAATTTAGACTGAGATTAAAATTGAAACAATTATAATATAATAATACTTATTTCATATTATCTGGAATAGCTGGTGATTAGCATAACTTTAAATAAAATTAATTTTAAGCTTTATAATTTGTTAAGTTACTTGTTCTAGATACGAATCTGAACTATGTGTTGGTTTTATTTAAAGATTAACAGTAAAATAATCACAGAAGAAATTGTCTTAAAGAATTCAGAGAAAATTTCTTCTACAGGAAGCTAAATATAAGCCAAAAGATTATTGGGCTTATAAATTTTAAAATTAGATATGAATTTAAATATGAAAAAGAGTTAAAGAGCTTAAGACAGTTTTTTTTTCTATTTAAAATTTTTTATTGAAAATTACTATCAATCAGACGTTCGAAATCATTAGTATGAGAAAAAAATAAATGTTTTGAAGAATATAAAGTTTGGAAATGAAAATATGAAAAAGTATTAAATAAGTAGACATTTTTGCTAGCCAGTTATTTAATTCAACTCAAATTTCAGTGCACAAATCACAACGACGAAAAAAATCCAGAAGTAACTAATGCTGATTAAACCCACGTAATAAGCTTGATTCTTTCTTTCTTTATTTATTTAACTTTCCTAATTTTTAACATCATAACTTACCAGCACTGCTAACTTTTATAAGCACCAACTGTATTGGCTTTATATGCAAATGGAATTCATTATCTTAAAAATTATCGATAATTCGAAATCGACAATTTTCTTAAAAAATAGTATATAAATATTTTTATTAATCTATTTCAGGCTTAAGCCTTTTTTATATCGTTGTTTGAAAATAATTATTGTATCAGCCTCAATATTCATAAAATAATTAAAAAAATGAGAGAAATGAAAGAGAAACTCGATATAAATCATACCTTTAAAAATAGGTTCAGCTTCGTCCACATTCGATTTTAGTTAGTAGTTGCGTGAGCATTGAAAGTTTTGTTTGTGTTTCTAAGTTATTTACATTATCTATTTGCTTTATTATGCATGTTAGAAATGTTTACATTGTTAAAATACTTTTGTAAAAAAGACGAAATGACATTTACTTTTCAGGTCCATAAATAATAAATATTGACATATACAATCTATAAATATTAACTCTCAAATAATATTAGCTTTGTCTTTAATTTCTTATTTCCCTTGCAATAATGTAATTTTTTTTTATTATGCTTGCAATAATTATTGTAATTTTTCAATACTCTTACATTAATAAAAACTTATTTGTAAAGGTAGTATATATATGAAAAGAACGAGTAAAACACAATTATAATAGCTGAAACAATTTTTTGGGGGGCATTCAATTTTTTAAGAGAAAAGGCCATTTCATTAAATTTAACATTTAACAGTTTAATAAACATTTATTGGTTACTTGAAAGATACAATAATTTATAAATTAGTAATTATTACCAGTCTGCGATACAATTAAATGTTTTCTGCTTATTTCTTCATTTTATTTATCAATTTTAACTTGAAGTTTCCTGCGAAAATATCTTTTACTTTAAATGATTGTTGTTGTTTTTTACAAAAGTGGATAATAAAATAAATTGTCCTTTTTATTTCTGAAAATGAAGTCCTTGTTAGATATTAAAATTATTTTCGAAGAAACAAATGGAAATGTTTCATTTTATTTTTTAAATTTTCCAAATTTTACTCAGTTTGGCATGGGATATTATAGAGATATGCGTTCCTGATTTGATTGCTACTTTGCAGTACTGTAGAGGATAAATAAGTACATTTTTAAAAAAAATCTGTTTTTGGACTAAACAAAAATAGTAAAAGCCACAATCTGGTATCTTAAACTCTAAGCAAAGTTTAAATTTGCGCTAAATATATTTAAAAGAATTATGTATTTCTTCATCAAAATATTTTCAATTTGTTGATATTGCAGATTAGACAGTAATTTTTCACACAAAAGAAAGAAAAATCCAAATTGATAATTCTTGATTTTTTAATATTGAAATGAGTGTACATTAGGCGCATTAATGGTCTTTTTCAACTTTTTATTTCTACTTTAGATTACTGCTAATGCAAACTAAAATAGTGATATAAACGAAATGTATAAACTTTTTCGTTTAAAACAAAATTCCTCTTTAAACAGTGTTTGTTTAAAGCACAGTTTACTGTTTATTTATTTTTTTATTTTACAAGTTTTAAATTTTCCTTAGAAGTTTGGCTTATTTCCAAGTAAATGTTTGTCTTCAAACTATCGTCCAACGAAAAATCAATCAAGAAACTTATTTTTGTTATAAGTTCTATTGCAGGCCTAATTAAATACTCCGTTTTATACGAAATTTCACTTTATGCAGCTTTCTTCTTAAACACAGTTTGCTCTCTATGGTTATTGTATACGTTCTTCTTATTTTACAAGTTTTAAGTTCTCCATAAAAATTTCGTTTATTTTTCAGTAATGGTTGTCTTCAAACTATCATTCAATGGAAAATCAATCAAGAAACTTATTTTTGTTATAAGTTCTATTGCTGGCCTAATTAAATACTCTGTTTTATACGAAATTTCACTTTATACAGCTTTCTTCTCAAACGCAGTTTGCTCTCTATGGTTATTGTATACGTTCTTCTTTTTATTTTACAAGTTTTAAGTTCTCCATAAAAATTTCGTTTATTTTCCACTTAATGGTTGTCTTCAAACTATCATTCAATGGAAAATCAATCAAGAAACTTATTTTTCTTGTAAACTCTAAAGCAGTTCATTTAATTCAAAATCTCTTTCTCGGGACTTTTTGTAGGAAAAAAAAATTGAGGGAAAAAAAAAGAGGGGAAACTACTATAAAATAACGGCTTTTAAGCATCACACGTCTCTGGGGATAAATGGAACTTTGATCGGAACCCGAAATATTTTTTCCCTATTCTTTTTCTTCTCTCAAACTCTAGTGTTCTTTTCATCGAAAAAATGCGATTTAAAAGCGACTTACAAAAAGAAAAAGTAAAACGGTCACTGACCACTTAGCGAAAAACTATTCTCCGAGCAAAGTGGATAAATTCCTCTACATGCAGTGATTTTTTCAACATTATCTGGGGGTGGTCTTCAATCATTTTTTGCTTTGAACCTACCTCCCCACATCTTCCTACTTCCGTCAGAATCCCACCCCTTCTACATCTTCCAGGATGGTTGATCAGAGCAAAATCCCTTTGAAAGACTCCCCAGTAATCCGTATTCCCTAGATGTGAACCCAATGCACGTGATGTTGTTACCCAAGTTGCTGAAGAGAACCCTCCACTCTCCCAGTGTTCCAATGTTCGAATTTCTTTTTTTAACCAAAGAGATGAAAAGCGGGATTTTCTGTTCTTACCTTGTGTTCCAGTTGAAGATTTCCTCTGAAGTGGATGAGAAAAAACGTGACACTGTTGAGGTTTGAGTAAAGCCTTAAAGAAAGATTTGGAGGGGTGGGAATTCGAATCTTTTGTTCCAGTTTTCAAAGAATAACGAACACAAAAACACACATTTCAGAAAATAATTTCTATGCAATATTTGAAAGCAGCATTAATTAAAATTCTGAGACTTGTTTTTTAGAAGGAATGGTATAGATTGCCTTTGGATCTAAATTTAAGGGTCTCCTTCGAACTGAAAACGAATCCTACTACAGATACTTATATGATTATAATCTCCTATATTATTAAATAGCTTATATTTTTTGTTACATTTTATACATATACGGTCATAAAATAAAATTCAAATTCTCATCTTGTGTTCCGTTTGAGGCACATTTTCTTCTATAAGAATCGATACTTTTCTTTTTTTTTCTTTTTTCCAGCAGAGCTTCAAAAAAAAATTTTTTTTTCTTGGAAGGCTTGGCTAATTTTTATTTTTACGTCGTAAAAATACTAAAAATAAATAAATAAACAGAATACTTCTAATTTCAAATCACACCTTCAAAAAGAAAAAAAAAAAGAGCTAAGGATTAAAAAAAAAAAAATTTGCCACACTTCTTATATAAGTCATGAAATATTAGCCGTACAATCAAAGAAGGCATAAAAATCCAATTACTAAGTCTGGATGAAGTCGTTCACGTGACTGAGATTACGATTCATTAATGGGCCGCCGACATCTTCACGGGGATTATGAGTATGAATACCTTCGTTGATAACTGAAATGACAAATTAGTCTCTCAGCCTTCGCCGACATTTCAATGCTTTTCCTTCCAATTAATGAAGGAAAAAGAATACGGTGTGTTCGTAGGTGTGACTTACCGTATGTTTTCAGCCGTATCAGACGTCATCCGAGTCACGGAAGGAGAGTTCGTGTTCGTAATCTATTCTACTTGGCATCATTTGGCTGGATTCGGATGTAATGACATAAATGTTCGATGTCATCAAGAAGTAAAGCATTTTTCGATTATTGACTGCTGCTTCATTGGTAATAGAGAGATCTAAGCTGATTATGTCCAGCTGATGATTATAGAGAAAAGACACTAATTTGTAATCTTCAAATTTTATTATTTTTAATCCTTTCAATTATAGTTGTTTAGGAAAATAAATCAAAATTATTTCAAGATTTTGTTTAAAAATAATAGACATATTTTTGGTTGGGCTGCTTAAATAAAATTGTAACTTTTTTGTCTTACATTTTAATAATAAGTGTCAATATTTAGGATCTGTGAAACAGTAAAAATTTTTTAGTATTATATTTAAAGTTTCAAAAGTAGTAAACTAATCAAAAACAGCAAATTGTAATATTGGTAAATTATGACAAAAATATTAGCTTACAAGATTCACTCTGCAACTATTGATTACACGTAGGGTTCTATTTTTAAAAATTAGGACTTAAAGTTAAGCCTAAAGTCACTCTTCTCCCATTGTATTGTTAAGTTCTATGCTATGTTATAATACATACAAGTTTAATGATCTACATGATATTTTGACCACATACTGAAAAAGATTGTTTAGAGGAAATGTATTGTCCGTTTGTCATTCTCTTTCCTAATTTCTTGATTGGATATCTCAAAAATTGCAAATACTCAAAATATTGTCTTTACAATGACATGAGATATTGTTGAGGAAGGTTTTCACAAGCTACTATGTAAATTGTATTGAGCAGTGTACTATCCCAGGGGAATTTTTCTCCTCAATATTCTGACCGGATATTGAGAAAAATGCATAAAATTAAAATATTGTGATTGCGACATTTTGTCTTACGAAATATTGTTTTACGACGTTTTGATCGGCACTGTTTAAACTAAATTTACCTATTAATTTGATTCGAAAGTCTGATAAGATATTATATCCACGTGGCATTATCCTGTTGAGATTTTATTTCCTAAGGTTTACACTGATTATTGAATAAATTCTAAAGTGTCCGTACAGCATTCTGGTCTGCGATACTCTGTTTTTGATATTGCATAAATTGTATCAACGTGAAATATATAGTCGTTAAGACATTTTACTTCACGAAATACCGTTCTACGAGATTTTGGTCAGATACTGAAAAATTTTTGTTCACCAATTAATGTAAGATATATTGCCAAGATATATTTACTAGGAAGACTGGGCATATTGAATCAATTGAATCAGTAAGACATCAACCTCTAGAGATATTGTGGTGCACGTTCTTTCACCTGTTTCTGTATAAATTGGAGTAAAGTTTAAGAATTTTACTCAGTGAGATTTTGATTCGTCATTGCATAAATTGCATCAAAGTGACAAATTGTTCTCGTCACATTTTGCTAAAAGACGTTTGTTTATATTGTTTGAAAGATTTTCACCAGATATTGCATACAATTCCCCCCTCGAGCACAAGCTATTATTGCATAAATTATATCCAAGTATCATCAATCTTTTCAAATTTTGTTCAGCGAGATTTTCACCAGATGCTGCCTAAATTGTAACAGTGTATACTATCCCCGTGGCATTTGTTCATGGATTTTCTTAGCACATATTGCATAAATCGTATCCAAGTGAGATATTGTCCTTATGACAGTACGTGTTACGAAATTTTAATCAGATGATAATTATTATACGAAGTTTCTCTAGAATATTTTAATACCTATTTATACTATCAACCTATAAACTTCTACTAATGGTCCATTTACCATTCGCTGAAACTATCATTTCACACAATATTTTAGTTAAATAGTTTAAACATACAATAATTATTTGCCGAATTTACCGATTTCTGAGAGACACAACTTTTTTTCACCACGAAACTGCAGATTGGTGCAATCTTTATGAATTATTAGAGTTAAGGTTTAAGTACATCCTAAAATAAAAATTTTAAATATTTTTTTGTCAACTGAAACAAGCTAAAAAAAATTTATTTGGCATGCTCTGTAATTTCGCCATGACATTTATCAGCATGATTTATGATAGATGATGATTATTAGATTAGTCCTTCAACATTGAGCGTGTGGAAGCTTTATTAAAGAATAACCTCAGGATATTTTAATCTCGTTTTCTGCTAAATTAGTTACGTTGACAATCATACGTACAGGAAGTACGCACCTTATTCAAAATATTATAATAAGCTAATTTAAATAAGGCGAGACAAATGTAAAGCTGGAAAATATTTTCTGCAATTTACATTTCATATGTGGTAGACCGCATCACTTCCAATAATAAATGATTAATATGATAGATACATGCGACATCCATATTTCGACTATTAACTAATACTTATGTATACGACTAAAATTATTTTTAAGTTATGTTTGTAGTTTTGCTTCGCTAGAATTTTCAACGAACCGTCTAAATTTTGAAAGACATAATTTATGTGTTACAAAAATAATTTCTGCCTTATTCTATATTTAGTAATTTGTGTGAAATTAAGATAAATAAAGAAGCTTTAAGGTCCTTGCTAAAGTTATTTGCTTTTAAAAGACAATAAAAAGTTCATTCAATAGTTCAAACCCTTCACGGCTGCTGTTCTAATATGAGCCCATTTAAAAGGTTTTTATTCGGAAATAAAAATCATATATAGTGAAATTTTTTAGTTGGGTTGGATAAAATAATTTCCTATTGAGTTATAAATGTATATTATAAGATTGATTCTCAGAGTTCTTGTTTATGTTATAATATCGTAAATAATAACACAACAATAATAACTAACATGAAATAATTAGCCTTAATTATGGTGAAGGTAAAAGAGAAGAGAGAGAGAGAGACAAAAAAGTAACCATAGCCTAAGAAAAGTAACAATTTTTTTTTCTTTCCATTTTTTTAAATTTTTAATTAAACTTGATGATTTTCCGTGTTTTAAGCGGCTTTCAATGCTTTAAGGGAAAGTGGGAGTCTGAAAAAAACTTTAGCATTGTAGAAATAGCAACGAGAATATCAACAATAACTTATACGAAAAAATTTTTTAAACGAATTTTATTGTAAGTGCGAATATTAAATTATGAACAGAGCGTAAAATGTTAATATTTATAAAAGAAAAATTTTGAACTGTCAAGTATACAAATTTATTTTATTTTATTTAATCCTTTATTCTATTAATATTTATTTATTCTAATTATTTTAGTTTATTTCATTAGGTAAAATCCAAAATTTGGACGAAATCGATTGAAACGGTCTTGAAAAAATATAATTTCAAAGAAATCGTACATATTAAAATTCGATTTATCAGCAACTATTCGACCTATATCGTTCAAATTTTGTATTTTTTCCTATAAAATTACGTTCTTTTTATTGATGCAAAAATTGGTAATTTGTTACATTATGAATGAAAAAAATCGACAAATGAAAGTTTTAAATACCAGCCGCATATTTCTGCTTTATTAATTTTTTTTTAAAATTAGAAATGACAATACCATACAGTAGAGTAATTTTACCAGAAAAATTTCCCCTTGTTGTGTTCTGTCATCAAAAAATGCAAGTAAAAGATACAACAGCAAATTAAAAAAAATTTAAACAGTTACCTTATTTCCAGAATTTTTTATTTATTTACCAATATTCACACTAAAACGGATAGAATATGCGATGCTATCACTTTTTTCCTTTTTTACTCGGGAACATAAATCCATTTTCGCAAAGAAAATTACCTTTTTTATATCTTTATCAGGAGAAATATTTTTATTAATTTTGAAATACGATCTAGCTTATCGACTTTGTTAAAAACATGTTTAAAAAATTGTAGGACGTTCAGAATGATAACAATATTCTATAAATATAAAACTCATATCATTAAGTAATAAATCCTCCTACTGATACTTAACTGCATAATAATAACTATATTTTGAGAGAGCCTTAGCATTTATAATCACAACTTGTAACTAAAATAAGAGAGAACGTCGAAATGACTACTGGAAATTATTCAAATAAGAAATTGAGCTTATAACTCTCATAGAGAAAAGTGTTAAGAATTAAATATGAATTCAAAATAGAAATAATAATAAATCTTCAGTCAAAAGTGAAAATTAATCACAAGAAAAGGTAAGCTGATCGAATTGCCAAGATTACTGAATTCATTGTACTCATAAATATGTAGCGAAAGCTGATTACAAAATTAAAATAATGCATGTAATTATTATAAATATTAAATTATTTGAGTTATAATTACAAATTTAGTTACAAGTAGAATTATGGCCAAGAATCTTTATTTATTACAGCAAAACTAAAAAAGATTAATTAAGAAGAACGAATAATTAAAAGAAATTTATGACCATAAAATAACTATTATATAACTGTTGTTAATATAATTATTGGTTGATTTTGTGAAAACTATTGCTAAGAATTGTACATAGTGTTATTAAATCACATGTAAGACTACAATAATGCAAACGTGCTATAAATATTAATTCCGACTAAGAGTATGCTGTAAACATGGACAATTTTACCATATTTTACGCTTCATTAAATCATAATTTTTGTTATTTTTTTAAGATACTTCATTTTAGATACCGTATTCATTTAGAAAAATAATTTTGTGTAAGAGTTCTGAGAATGTATAATGTATCCATGTCAGTGGCGTACAAAGGAAGAGCTGTGGTTATGGCAACCACCCATGGCACCTACCAAAATAGGAGACGAGAAAAATTGACGTATAAGGGAAATAAAATATTTAAAAAAAAATTATTCATATTTTATTATTTATTTATTTATTTTTTTATCTTGAAATAAAATTTTTAGCAAATAAATATCTAACTCATGAAGTAACCCATAAAATATGATCAATAGGTCATTTTAATTCAAAAGTACCTTATTTAAGGAAAATTTAAAAACATATTGCTTGAAATAAAAAAAATTGCAGTAGAATAATTTATCCTTACATTTACTAAGAGATAAAGTAAAAATATCGATGTTGATTTAATAAATATCTATCATTCATGCACTTTTTCTTTTTTTTCTTTTTAAATGAATTCGTCCCCCCTCCCTTCCTTTCAAGTAATTACATACCTCCTCCCAGAGGCATCCAATCGCAAATATACTCCAGGCATTTATACACCTCTGCACGCCACTGATACCTGTACTATGATTATTGACTTAGGGTATAAATTTACAAGTTTTATGACTGTTAACGATCATATAAAAATCATCCTTTACAACCCATAATAACAGTAAACTTATGAAGAACTCAATCCATAATAATAGTAAACTTATGAAGAACTAACTCTATAAATGATAATAATAAATTGCAGTAGTTACTTGTGAAACATTAAAGTTAATTATTATTTACTCCGATTGCTAAATAATTGCACATGCGATGTTAAAAAAATGCTTTTGCATATAATTAGGAAAACCCACATAGAATAATAATACTTATCGCAAATCGGATATAATTATGAATTCTTATTCACATTTTTTTAAAATTTGTATTATACTATTATACCTATAAGAATTCGACATTGCACACCATTGGAAATATAAAATTTACCATTTTTGTTCCCTTAATAATAATGAAAATATAATGTTCGTTACAGTGGAAAGAGAACATACGAAATAAAAGTAATTTCACCCCCCAAAATCCATTATTTAAAAATTTTTGTTTTAAATTTTTTGACACTTTTCTTTGTTTCTTGACACTATCTTTGACACTATCTTTGTTTTTTACTCTTAATTTAACAACACTTTAATGCTGGTTTTAACAATTAAATGCTATCATCTTTTAACGAGTTATATGATAAAAGATGTTGAATAAGTGATGATACTTTAACAAATGCTACCTCTAAATTATTTATTTAGAAGATACGTATAGTGTTTCAAATGATACAATGTGTGATAATAATTGTTATAGTAAATGTGATAGCAATTGTAATAATAACATATTTTGTTAAGCTAGTTTCAATATTAAATTGTTTTAAGAAGGTGTGTGTTTTATATTTTAATGTCATTTTAACATGTGCCTTTTAATTATTTATTGGTCAGATACGAAATGTGTTTTAAATAGTAGACAAAATGCAGTATTGGTTGTTATATTCATAGGCAAACAAAGAAAATAAATATGTATATTTTTTCATAAAAATTTTTAACTCGTGCCATCTTCTAACAAGGTATGCTACATCTTATTTTATTCATTTATCAAAGCTATTATAACTTTAAAGGAGCGTTACTTGTCGGTTGTAGCTACTTTTTCATCGCAATTTTCCTCACCTTTCTTGTACTTATTACTATTAAATTTCTCATATCAATGCATCACTGTCAAAGCGCCAGACAAGTCTTTAATATTCAAAAGGATCGCCAAACTACTTTTTTTGCTGGGCTCCCCTCCCTCTGTGTTGGCGATGTGTTCCCAATGATGTCACATCAAAAGAACAAGTACAAAAACACTTTTCTCAGAGAAATTTTTTGGAGAAACTTTTTGACCATGTTCTCTTTTTTTCATTCAGCAAAGGCACCTTGGTAGGGGGCGGGGAGCGGGCCCTGTTTTGCATTGTGACTGGTCGGGGAGTTAGGGCAGCTGCCCTTTTGAGTGGCCCGCAACGAACAAAAGAGACCTGTCAAGTCTCAAATGAAGATTGTTCCTTCTATTCAGTGTATGATAATTTTGGCTCACCCTATCGTCGCCAATGGGAGCAGCCAAATACTTTTCTAATGATATTGATGTTCTGTTTCTATATTTGACAGTTATTCTTTTTTAGCTACTTTTTTCTTTAGTTGCATTTCTTTTTTATTTATTTATTCATTTATTTTCGTTCTTCTCAAAGCCTGAAAATAAATAAAAACTTTCATACAATTATGATTTTTTGATCTGATTTATTTCAATTTTACTTTTTACTATGTTTTTTTTAATAAATAACAGATGGTTTTCAGATCAATATCATTTTCTGATAAGTCAATCAGTGTATTCTGATTTTGTTTGTGACATTTTTTTAAATATTAAATACATTAAAAGATGAATTTCAAATCTAATTTATTCTGATTTTTTCTAGCTGTATTCATAGTTTTATATGTACTAGAACATGATTTTCAAATCGGGTTTATTTTGACATAATCTTTAGAATTTTCTGTTTAAAAAATTGTAAAGCAATATTGTTTAAAACATGGTTAATATTCATTCGATTTTCATTCACTGAATTTGAAATATAACGTAATTTTTTGAAAAAATACGCAGTAAAATAAAATATTTGATATTTTTTTTTTTTTTAATCTTTAAATGATGAATAATTCGCAAATTACAAACCTTAAAATCATAAAAATTATAGTAATTTACTATATCATAATACACCACCTTAAAGAATTTTATGGTAATTTGTATCTCAGAGTTTAATCATAATAAATTTGTAATAATTTGGATTATAAAACTTAATCATAATAAATTTATAATAATTTGTTCGCAATTCTAACTCAATAACAGATTTATGGTACTATATATTATGATCTTACGAAGTTCGTAATTATTTATACAGTAGTTCTTAGAATAATGGCAAGATAGTAATTATTTGTATCATTGTAATCTTTTTGTTATAATTTATGTGAGGATAGTTTTTTATATCATTATTAAGACTATAAACCCTATTACTACTTGCTTCAAATCTACCGACTTCAAATTCCTTAAATAAAGTAATCATTTGTATCATAGAGCTTAATCTTGAGAAGTTTTTAAATAAACACTATAACGTTTAATAAGTGGCAATTTATTGTAATTAATTTGATTAATCTATTTGTTATAATTTATAGCTTTAAAATGACAATATTACAAGCAAGAAATCATTTTACACTTCATATCATTTTACGATTAATGCTTGCGTATATCTATATCTTTAAATAAACCAATTTATTAATCCTCAAAATTTTTATTGTTTTGCTAATTAATAATTTTTTGCTCAGTAGGAAACGTAAAGGGGCACTTCAAAGGTAAGATATCTTATTAAACATGGTTTTCTTAAAAATTAAATCTTTGATCAAGTGTTATTAGCGTTATTTTGTTTTATACATATATATATTCAAATGTTTGCTTACTGTTACATTTTGTACTTAAATTACACTATAGTGATAAACATAAAAAGCTCAATATGGTATCACCGATCTCTAAGCTACATTTTTAATATATAGTTACGTAATTTTATTATTCTCAAATACTGAATTATGTGGCAATATTTATTATATTAGCTACAAAGTAATCCATTTAGGTTTCAAAAATATTCTTTTTCTCCCGAAAATGCATCATAACTTCAAAATGTATATTATTTTTTGAATGTATTATAATATCAAACCTCATCAAAACTTATAAATGTGATCTAAAAGTTGTATAACTTTAAAATTCTTCTCAATTTCTTAAAATTTAATATGATTTCAAAATATAACTTTTTGATATATCGGAATTTCTAAGCATTTTATAGCTCAAAAATGCATAAAATTTTTTAAATTTATTTTAATTTAATTTCTAAATGTATAAGAGTTTTTTATTACAATAAATTTATAAATGTCTTATAATTTCTTAATGCTTCAAACTTTCTGAATTAATCCTAATTTCTAAATGTATCACAGTTTCTAAATAATCATTAGTTCTATATACCTTCCTATATGCTTAAATGTATATATAATACTATTAGGAAAATGCAATAATATAGGTAGATTACAATTTATTCTAGACTTTTTTTTCTTTCAAAAAAATTATTTTTAATTACAAACTGATCGAATTAGTGATGAATACAAGAAATAAAATAAACTAAATGACAAATGTCATTTCAAATAGTTCCACTTGTTAAATTAGTTTTATTTTGTATGTCTCTTAAATCAATTGTATTTGTTAAATTATATTGATGTTAGTCTATAATGATATTCAGTTAAAAATATTAATGCATTTTCAATTTAAAGACAAATTCAAAAGAGAAAATCTCATTTTTTGAATATAATAAATAAATGATGATAAATAAATAAATTATAAACAAATTAAATAAAAATAAATATATTCAGACAGTTCATGTACTTTCAATTTAATGAAAATGTTACTGAATTTCATAAATACTGATTTTTAAATTAATTTTATTCACGATAGCTAATATAAATGATATTCAGATAGTTTAATGATTATGGATTCTGAATTTAGCAAAAAATTTAAGGAGTTTCGTAATTTTCCATTTCTTAAGTTAATCTTTGCAAACTCTTAAAAAGACTTAGTAAAATTCGTCGTCTTTCTTAACAATGTAGAGTTAAAAATATAAATTCCATTTATAAAGTTTAATTAAAAAAAAAGTCCTAAATTAAAATACAGTCCTTTTCATTAAGGATAATTACTTAAGAGCATTTTAGAGTATCACTATTCTAGAGTAATGTCAATTAGTTTGGTTTCATAATTAATTTGTACATATCTATTTGTAGATCGTATTAATTATTTCTTATACCTTCAAAATATATTATTTCAAACTTCATTCAAATATAGAGTACAAATCGAGTTTATAAAACTTTTTTGTTGATAAATATCATAAATGAAATGAAATTCGTAAAGAATATTTGTTATAAATTACTAACCCACTCCCTCTTTTTTTTTAATTTAATGAAAAATGCAATGAGCTTCAATCATTAAATTATTTCCGTTATAAGCACCTCAATTAAACAGAACATATCTTTTTTTATTGATGATGAATATCATAAATGGAATAAAATTATATTTCTATTATACATGAAATTTTTTTAATGAAATTACAAATGTAATGAGTTTTATTAGTTTCAATCATAATTTTCGTTATAAACATTTCCCAAATAAATAGTACAAATCCTTATAATTGATAAGGAATATCATAAATGAAATAAAATTATATTAATATATTTATATATTTATGCAAATTATTTTTTTGTTTTAATGTAATAACAAATGTAATTCACTAATTTCACTCATTAAATTTTTTTTTATAAACATTTCCGAAAAAAACAGTACAATTTATTTTCATTGATGATGAATACCATAAATGAAACAAAATTCCTTTCATAGAGCATTTTTTAATGTAAATTACTTTTCGTTTGTGTTAATGTAATAATGATGAGTTTCATTGGATTTAATCATTAAATTGTCTCCGCTATAAACACCACCGAAATAAACAGTACAAATCGTATTTATAGAGCTTTATCGATGATGAATATCATAAATGAAATAAAACCTCGCTCTGTGAGTATCTGCAGCCGCAAATATATCGAGTTTTATTAGGATCCCCAAAAATGCGTACGCCCGTCTCCATAGCAACGGGCGACGGGGCGGGTTCGCTCGACTCAGTCTGTTTCACGTCTGGCTCCTTCCTCTGCATTCGAACATTCGAAGCCGGAGCAAAAACAAAATGAAAATAAAAAAAAATAAAAAAATTAGAAGCGAAAAGAGAGAGAAATATAACCTAGAAAAGGGAGAAAAGGTTATAATTTAGCTGCATTCAAAATTTCTTCTACCAGCATTAGGAAGCTTGGTAGGGGTTCAAGCATGACGCGAAACCTTCCAGAACGTGTGACTGCATTGAAATACGAGTTGCCCATCAAGCCTATCATTAAATTCGGACGGCCGCCTATAATGATGCCTATTGATGATTGCTTTTGTACCTGTCCTTATGGGACAGATCTTTTTCGAGCCTGATACTAGGATAAGATCTAAAGGCATTTGACAACAATAGACTCACCTGTGTTTTAGAATCATATAAATATAATTCAACACATTTTTCTTAAACGGTAGACCAAAGTTGAACGTTAAAAAAGCTCTTATTGGTAAATAAGTTGTTTATTTCTCAAAAAATGATGATGATCGCAAAACTTTCAGTTCACAAAATAAAGTATAAGTCATTTCATAGACGAAAGAAAATATGATTAATACTAAAAAGACTGAAGCTTAGTATATACCTATATTTCCCAAAAGCAGTCAAAATGACTGCATTGCGAAAGAATAACTAGAGTGTAAAAAAATTTGCTTAATCAATTTTTGATAGTTTTTATATTATTTACAGTTATGTAGCAAGTCATTAGTAAATATTAGTAATAAAAAAAATTTACTTCAAAATAAAAAAAATTATGCATTATTATTTGTAAATTTTTTGCAAATGAAAAAGCAGCCAAAATAACTTTCTTGGGCAATCTAGTGTAAACACAACACGTGAATGTTGATATAAAACAATACAATAGTTATAAAAAGTGAAAAAAGAAAATTTATTCGAACTTTCCAATTTTTAGTGTCGTTTTTTTGACGACCAAACCATTAATGTTGGATTCTTACAAACACAAAAAACATAGTAAATACGGAACGACTTGACATCAACAATTTTTCTTAATTTTTTTACTTATTTAATTTTTTTTTTATCTTCAGCTACTATTCCCAGCTTTATGTTTGAACGTATTCACGTGTTTCTAATTTCGATGCACCGTTTACTAACTTCCGTTGAAAGCTGTTTTTAGTAGATGTTTGTTTAACCAACTATAAATACAAAACGTATGTAATATTGCATTCGTATGATTCAATACTGTATTTATATTGTTTATGCTCTAAAACAGAATTAAAGTTTTTGCATTTATTTTAAATATTTGAAATAGTGTAGTACACTTTTTAATAGTGTATTTTTTAATCGTACATTTCATTGACAAAGCAAAATATTATTAACACAACACATGGATGTTGATATAAAACATTATAATAAGTAAGAAAAGTGAGAAAAGAAAATTTATTCTAGTTTTGCAATTATAATGTCGTTTTTGATGGCTAAACCATGAATGTTTGATTCTAAGAAACACAAAAAGCATTATAAATACTGAACGACTCGATATCAATAATTTTTCTTCATTTTTTGTATTTTTTTTATTTATTTAATTTTTTTTATTTAATTACTTTTTTTTTGTTTTTAATCTTCAGCTACTATTCCCATCCTCACTTTTGTACATAACTCACGTCTTTCTAATTTCGATACCCCGTTTTACTAACTTATGTTTGAAAGTTGTTTTTAGTAGCGGTTCGTTTAACCAACTAAAAATACAAAGCTTAAGCAATATTACAATCATATAATTCAAAGCTGTATTTATATTGTTTATTCACGTGTTTTTAATTTCGATACACGATTTTACTAACTTCCTTTGAAAGTTGTTTTTAATAGATGTTTGTTTGACCAACTAAAAATATAAAACTTATGTAATGTTGTATTCGTATGATTCAATACTGTATGTATATTGTTTATGTTCTAAAACAGAATTAAGGTTTGTAAGTATTTGAAATAGTGTAGTACACTCTTAATAGTGCACTTTTCTAAGTAATGAGCTTGATGTTTTATCAAAATACTAAGAAGCTTGTAATATCGCGCAACTGTAATTCGATAAACTATTCTGTTTGTTAGAATATAAATAAATATCAAAAGTTAAATCTTTTCGCTTTTTAACTATTACATTTCTAAAGATTTAGTATCCTTAAACACTTAATGAGACATAAACATGGTTCAAAAATGTTTAATTTTCTTATACAACAAAACTTTTATTGAATAAGCAACTTTAATTAAAAAAGTCCAGTTTATGTCCAGATGACAGAAAAATGGTATACAATAAATTATTTAATGATGATTAAAATATAAAAAAAATATTAGCAATAATAATAATAGTGAATAAGATTGTACGCATGAAATACAAAACGTCATAGCACAAAGGAAAAAAATAATACTTCGCATATTTTTGGAAAAGAATAGGGAGGAAAAAATTCCATAAAAATGTATACAAACAGTTTATTTCGCAGAAAGCTGAAAAGACAACTATTGTTTGTAATATTTCATTAGCATCGTCGATATTAATTATAAATTTGAATGACTCACGTTTTAAAGCTTAATATTTTTAAGTCTTTGAAGAACTTGGCAAAATGTCATACAAATAGGAAGTTAAGTAAAAAAGTTCTTGAGTAAAATTTATTTTACTGGTCAAATTACGGACAAATTTTTTTTCGATGGTGAAAAACAAAGCTAAATACGATAAAAGTCATTATAGCGGGGAGGAGATTTCTAAATACATAAGTGTTTCGATGTTGAAAATTCCAAATTAGAATCTAGACATCTTAAATGGAAACTATAGAAAACAAACTATTTATGTAATCACCACTCCAATTAATCATGCCATAAATTATTAAAGTAAAGCCATTAATAATATAAAACAATTAAAAAAAATCAGCAAGACTTTGATTTGATTAGATTTCAAATAAATAATTACAATTTTAATCTAAATTATGCTGTTTCAATTTTTATATAATTACACTGCATTAGCTTTAATGTAATTATATTGTTCTAGATTTTTTTAAAAATCTTGATTTTCTCAAAATGACACATAAAGGGTAGAGATACTTCATAAATTTAGCTTATTATATATCACTTTATTCACATTCTAAATACTAGACCGTAATTTCAATCTAAGTAATTTTATTTTGGTTTTTAAAAAGGATTTAATTTTAAAATTTTGAATGCATCCAAATTATTTTAATTCAATTTCGTCTTTTTTGATAAAAGGAATAAAAAGAAACAAACCTATGATCAAGTTTTGCTTTCTGTTAGACAACAGAGTTTAGCAGCAATAGTAATAATAATAGCAATAAAAAATTTAGTTTATTTTTAAAGTTTTTCGAAAACTCGCTTAGTTAAGTTTAAAACTAAATTTTAACTTAACTATTTGTCAAAGACATCCCAATTTCAGACTCCCTAGACAGAAGTAAAAGAATTCGAAAGCAAAACTAAATTTTGAGTAGGGGAGTAAATTCGAACGAAAGAAAAAGAAATCGAATCTAATATAAGACGGCGTCTTATGTAATGAAACGAAATAACCCCCGAAGCAGGAAAATCAAAAACGAAAAAAGAAATTCCAAATAAACGAAAAAAATAAATAAATACAAAAGCGAATCGAGGCATAATAGAGAAGCAGAATAACTAAAAAGCTTTGTGCGCGCACTTAGGGGCCGAGGGCCTATAAACAGAGTCCCGATTTTAGAATGCAACAGGGGACCCTTTCGAATAAACAGGCCCCCGGAAAAACTTTGACGATCAATCATTCCTCCATTCCTACAGACGATATCCCCGACGGACCACAGGTCCGAATTCAGGAAGGGATGTTTTCCCGTTGCTCTGATTAATGGCCGCTATCCGGAAAAGATCCGGCTCCCGGATTCGGGAAAATAACACAGTGCTTCTGTATTCCTTTCCCACCCTTCCCAACAATCTCGGGTCGTCTTTTTTTTTTCCTTCTTAGTTGTTGTTTCAAGATCTTCTGTTTTGTTATTAGGTTTGGCACAAACCATGTAAATTTTCCAGAAAAGGGAGGGAAAAAAAGTTTTTTGGGAAAAGATCTTCTCTAGAGAATTTTCGTTTTTCTTTTGTTTTGCTGAAGGCTTTTCAAATTCTATTGTGGCGTGGGGGATCGCTACTCTTTTAAAGTGGCGCTAAATTTGGAGTGAAATGTTTTTCAAGTTTCCCCAAGTGGTTTTTGAAGAAGCGAAATAGAAATGTAATTTTGAGGTTGGATAAATATTTTTTGAGCAGGTTTAATGGATGTGTTGGGGGAGGGTGATTCCTCCTCTCAAACAGACTCAAATTTTCTGTTCTTAAAAATTTAGAAGGAAATTCGCCAAATATGTTGACGTTTCTAAGCAAGCAATGATTCTTTAGAAAATTTTTACTTAACTTCTAATTAGGGTAAACCAACCAGTGAAGGAACACTACCCAGTGAAGGAGCATTTCATACATACTGATTAAAAATAAGAATTTGAAAGTTTTTCTTTAGATTGATTGGTAACAATAGCTTAATGCCAAACAATAGGAAGTCATCTAGCAATGTTTTGGATTACCTGGTCAAATACACTTCTCAGGAAAAATTTTTGAATTTGTTATTATCTCTGCAACACCTTGTTTCTTTGAAAAAATTATAAGGTGAGTGTTTGTATTTATATGTTTGAAGTGGAATTAATTGCATGTAATAGTTTTATTTTTCTCACTGTGAAAACGAGAATTAAAAATATAGTTATTGAAGTTACGTTTTATTTTTTTTTAGGCATCATAGTATAATAAAGTACCGAGATAAGAGGGTGTTTATTCACTGGATCACCAAACGATGAAAAACCAGTGAAGGAACAAGTGTTCCTTTACAGGTTTTTTTTCTAAGTTAATGAAAATAAAAGATAAACTTTAATTTTCTTGTATCTTTAATGATGTTTGCATAGATTTCCAGTGAATGAACAGTATGTGTTAATATGTTGACACTTTAATTTTCAATTCATGATTACAAAAAAAAGTTAACATTTTCCAAGTATTTATATGTTGTAATTTCAAGAATAGGCTTGTTTTTAAATATTTGTGTGGCTTATAAATTCATAAAGAGCATTAAAATTGACCAAAATTGAGTGTTCCTTTACTGGGTGTTCATTCACTGGTAAGAGCCGTTCCTTCACTTGGTCGTCTTACTACTTGTTATTTGAACCTCCAAAACTTTAAAACAATATTATGTAAGTTCTCTACAATGTTTTTACATAATTTGCAATTAGTAAAAAATATGTTAACACTGTCATTTATCTAAAATTACGAATTTTGAAATTAATGATTTTTTAAAAGACAAGCGAAGCTTAAGTGTTCCTTCACTGGTTAGTTTACCCTACCTTGTTTCACCGCATTCATATTCAAAGGCTGTTTTACTAAAATGGATCGGTAGCTTAGAAGTAGTAATTAAATTTAGATTAGATTAAAGTTTCAGTTTAGATCAGAGTTAGTTGTAGTTTAAAATACATATTCCTAGTTACATATATTTTATTCAATTAAAGGTGTGTGTTAATCAAATTTATCTTGAAGGAAAAGAGTATCCAGTTCCTTTATATTCAATAAATCTAAATACCCATTCATTCATGGATATTCAATTCATTTGTATCCATTGATATACGAATATCCAATTAATTAAAATTCACTCATCTAACAGTTATTATTCATCCAATAGTTTCAATAGAAACAAATGGGTATGGAAGTAATTAAGCTGAAATTTTAATTTTTAAAATCTCAACAGGGATCATAGTTTTGAGATGTAATTTATAGTCATTATATATTTTTATTCGCTGAAAAGAATGCACTATTTTATTCTGAATTGTATTTATTCATATCCTGTCCTCCGTGTCAATCTCATTCCGTCCTACAAGAATATTTAGTCTACCAACATTATTTATAGAAAGAATTGTAATATATCATTCATATGATTAAACTATATATTTCTTTCTTAAAATCATAGAGAAAAAAAATCTATAAAAAATATTAGAAAATCTTTCAAAATTTCAGAATGCAGACTTCATTGCACCTGTTTTACTTACTGAAAAGTATGAATTAACTAAGTATATTCTGAATAAAATGCGTATCCAGTTTTTAAACATTCATTCATACAAATAATGTACGAATAATTAAATTATTATTTTTTTTTATTTCTTAAGTAACAGCACTGATCATAGTTCGCTATAATTGTCTAATTTTCGCAAAGATTGCATGTTTTACTTTAATCGGAAATAGTGCATTCATATAAGGAAAATTCGCCATAGGCACACCTATGGTAATCTATGGTAAGCTGACGATGATCTAATCATTATTGAGGAATCGGCATACGTTAGCGGGCACTAAATCTCTAAATCTGTACTTGCCCTAGGGCAACTGTTACTAATGGCATTCTATGGTAACCTACAGCAACCATAGAAATTTATATGACGAAATGCATAAAGCCTATGACAACCATTGAAATCCGGAACGCTTTCATATGGCAAGACACCATATGCCTATGGTAAACATAGAAATTTTATGGTATTATATGGCAGAACACCATAGCCTTGAAGTATGATTACTTCCCTTTAATCTCTTCTTTGGCCAAGTACTTGTCTATAAAAACTCGATGAGTCTTCGATGAAAACTTCGTCAATGAGCTTTTTATTCTGGACACAGTTAAAAACGCGGGTTTAAGAAAATGGACACATCTTAAAATGCGTACTTAAGAGAATAGGCACAGCTCAAATTGCGTATTTAAGAAAATGGACATAGCTTCTAATGCGAAAAGAGAAGAAAACGGACATAGTATTTGATTCCATTTTTCAAACTTCTCTTATTAAAATTGTTCTCCTTCTGAAAAATATACTGATGAATCTAAATATATTCGTAAGATTGTATTTATTTTTCTAAATTACTCAGTACATTTTTAAGAATTATTATTTTTATTATTTAGAAAAGAGAGAGAAAAAAAAGACTATGTGTGAACAATTGTTTCTGCTAAGTGTTCACGGATCCTTATAAATTTTCTAATAGTGATATAACATTTTCGTTACAAGAATTTTATAAACCATGTTATCGATTACAGTTTTGAAAACGTAGAGATCCCCCTTAATCTAGACCTCGAAGTCTGGGACTTAGTTGTTTAGTTGTTAAATTTTGGTTAAGCAATGAAAAGGCGTATTTTTTGCTGCGTCAGTTTTTTCAAAATCGCATTTACAGCTGTGTCTATTTTCTTAAACGCGAATTTTGAGCTGTATCAATTTTTTTTAAATACGTATTTCAAGCTGTGTTTGGAACAAAAAGCTCACCGACTTTAATGTTTCATCATTATAGTGGAAGAAATCAGTCTCAAGACAACAATTTGTGACAGGAGAGGTTTAAAAACTTTTTCCGCTTTCATTATTCACGTGTTGTTGTCTTGAGAATGAGCGCCATGTTCGAGCGCTCAAACCATGTTGCTTTTTTTCCTCACTTCAATTATGAAGAAAATAAGGTTTTTATTGACGATTGCAGTCCTATGTTCGATTCTGTGCAGTTTATAATAATTTAAAAGAATTGATTCGACATTTTCAGCTCAATATAGTTAGACATAGTATAATATATTTTATTTCTCATTTCTTCGTGTTAGGATTTATAATTTATCTTATTCATATCGGAATTTCGTGCGCAAATGAAAAATCAATGTGGAAAAAGAAGAAGACAAAAATCTTCCGAAAGAAGAGGTAGGGAGAGAAAAAATTCGAAGAGTGGTGGGGCTTTAGGCTGGTGGTGAGTTCAATCAGCAGACGAGGCTTATGCTAGATTTCGGTTGATAGGCGCTCTGATCTTGCTACACATTTACTTGGAGACTCGTTCAATGAAAAGGATTTTCGTGTAGCATCCCCCTTCCTTCTTTTATTGATCAGCTGTATTTATTTACTACGGGAAGGATCAGTATCTTCTTTTTTATTCAATGAATTAACAATGACAGGAATGCATTTTTGGCCTATTGATTTGTACATCCGATTATTCAAAGAGAAAAATATATTCTGGTAAAATTACAGTACTTGTAAGGTAATGGCATTTCTTGAAAAAAAAACTACACAAAAATGCCATAATTCTGGGGGAATAAAACCAAAATATACAGTATTTATACCATTCATTTTGTAATTTTTTCGTGTGTATGGTCTCGGTTTACTGGAAATTCTGTTTTTCAGAGCTATGGTTCGTTTTACCAGAAATTTAGTAAAAATATGAAACAGAAAATTAAATTTGACTGGATAAATTGTTCTTATGCCATGCTCTAAAGTATCATAATAAAATTATGAAAAAGATTTTGGGAGCTGTCACTTATTTTACCATTTTTTTTGTTGGTAAAACCATTTGATGTCTCTGGCTTATATTAAAGAGAAAGATAGTTTGCATTTCTATGGTTTACTGAAAATGACGGTTTACTTTAATAGCTGAAAAATAAAATTATAAATTGAATGGCTGATAGCTGAATTATTTATTTATTATTTAAATGACTGAAATAAACAACTAAGTGACGGTTATTTACATATTTTTCTAACATATTTATCGATCAGATGAAAAATGATACTAAGTAATGCTTTCAAGCGTTTTAAATTTTTTTTTTTTTAATAGTTCAAGCTATGGTGTCTGTTGTATGTTTCTTATATGAGAGTAGTGGATGTATTTATTCATTCACTTATAAGTGGATTTCTTTTTAAATACAACGAATAGTTTAAAAATTCTTTTCATTGTGAAGGACAAGCAGTACAAGTTTGAGAAAGACAGCAAAAATGTACCTGCTCAACAAAAAAAAAAAAAAAAAAAACTGATAACTTTTTCGATTTATCGATCACGATCTGGGACTCATTTTTAATAGTTTGAGAGAGTGACTTCAAATATGCTAATTAATTAGTGCAGACGATATTTAAAGTTATGAAATCAGACTCAAAAACGAACTTTCTCTGAATAAGGAATCCTTTTTTTCGGATTTCTGTCCCCTGAAATATTGGGGCAGCCACTATCTGGGAAATAGGGTCCAAATAGTTTGGTCGGAAAACCTATCCAAAGGTTGGACCCCTTAATGTTAATTTTCTTTTTACGTATTTCGTCGCAAACTTGACGAGAGAAGCTATAACAGCAGATTCTCTCCAGAACTCGAGAACTTTAATAGCAAATTGAAAAATTTTTGAGGTCACCCCATCGAATTATTAAGGATGAGGCCTAAAGCGTCAAGATCCGATCGTTAGATCAAAAGTTATTCATGACGTCCTTTTTTTGTACTCTGTACGTCCAGTGTCATAGCGGAATTTGATTACACCCACGCTGCAGAACGGTTAGAAGAGCAGTGATACCAGACAAACGCCCCTAACGTTAATGCAAGTAAAATAACCATACATAATTGATATTATTCAATTTGACAAGAGTCATTCTTTATATTAAACTTGTATAGGTCTCAAAACCAAATTTATTTATTTATTATCACTCAAACAGGATTACAGTGGGATTTAAACCTATTATCTCCATTTCACCTAGCATTTGGGAGACAGACGAGACTGTTTTTGCAAGATTGGCCCCTGTAAAACGAATTTTTAAAGAATAAACATTACTATTCTAAGAATTTATTATCACACGTATATATTCTGGCTCGAGTGTTCATTACGAAGTACAATTTGTTATAAACCCTTTTCAACGTGAAGAACAGATAGCACAAGTTAGAGAAAGACATTAAAAAGATGCATCTATCGTAACGTAGAGGTAGTAGGTTCGAGCCCCACCCTATCCCTAGATATATGTGTTTCCATATATATCTTGTGTTATCTGTATTTAAACTTTACCAGGTCTTATAAGCCGGACAAATATGATTAATGATGAGCAAATAAGCATATGTATGTGTAACAGAAATAAATATAAATAAATATAAATAAATATAAATAAATATAAATAAATATAAATAAACATAAATAAATATAAATAAATATAAATAAATATAAATAAATATAAATAAATATAAATAAATATAAATAAATATAAATAAATATAAATAAATATAAATAAATGAATATTTCCAGGGTTGCGCTGGGATTGGAACCCGTTACTTCTACGCTTTCATTTTTGGATGTTTAGGTAGCCCTGATGCATAACAGTTAAAGATACGGTTCCCAGAAGAACACCGATGTCAAGCACATCTTGCAAATGTCAGTGTGTGGATGGGTGACCAATTTAATGCCTGCGAAGAAACCGAGGGTGTGCGGTACCTTGTTTTCGTTACTAGTTCTACCATAAAGTGCTGGACTTCACGCGTAGGTTGTTGAACTACCAAAGCGGAGGCGCCATCTCCTCTGCAAAGGATAAAAAAAAATTGTGATGGCTTCTTTCATCCTTGGGGATATTTCCCAGCAGTCTCCAATAGCCCATTGTGCAGCTCCCGTGTGACGTAAATAGAGTACTACTACCGTGTAACAACTAAGTTACTAGTAATTTAATTTAGCCTAGTTCAGACGTTTGTATATTGGCAAGTATACAAATATAATTTAGTTATATAGTTTTTAAGGTTGGTTGGTGCTATTTTATAGATTACATTGAAGAAAAGAAAAAGAAAAAAACTAGAAGACGAAAAGCAAAGTTAATAAGAGTTTACTAGTTAAAATAGATGCTATCAAACAGAACAGTTTTGCGTCATCGCAAATTATACTAGTACTGTTAAAATAAAATAAGTGCGGTTAAAATTACCACATTTATTACCAAAACATATGGTAAAAAACCATATTCCTTTGATAATTTTACTAATAGTGGTAGTTCTGGTAAAAATTACCACTCCCTTTGGTGTTTCCATAGAGCCAGAAACACGCTATATCTTACAAATTCTGCTAGTTTTGGAAACACTTTTTTTTTCAGTGTATTTGTAATAAATATTTTAAACAACAATATGTAGATAGAAAATTTTATAAATATATATTTGTTGTTTTATTAAGTAATACTAAAACAACCTTTTTTCATAATGCAAAATTTAAACAAAAATAACTTTAAATTAATAACACAGTATTAAAATCAAGTTCAGTTTTTTCCCCTTTTTTATAGAACAAAATTAAAATCTACTTTATTCTACAGTGTGAGATAGTAATAAACCTTAATTTTTATTGTATAGCACAGTAGTAAAATTAATTTTATTTTTTGTAGTAATACATTAAATTCATTTTTTAGCGCAATATTGAAATCAATTTTTATTCTTATTTTACTGTGCAATGCTTAAATCTACAAAATATAGTACAGAAATATAATATTATAATCACCTTAATTTTTCGTTTTATAATATTACATTAAAATTTATTTTAATCTTTACTTCGAAATACAATATTGCGTTTACTTTTTGTTTTAAATATGATATCTCAAGGGAAATTAAATTCGATTCTCAGTATTTCAGTATGGTTAATGTTATGAATTTACTTTCGATTCATTATAAAATCAATAAGGAATGGATAACCATCTTCTGTAATTATCTTATATCGATTCTTTCTTACATTGCTAGACCTATGTTCATCAAATATTCTTTACTTTCATCAAAATTTTATTTTCTATATTATTCTAAAATTTTATCATTCTATATGCACAAATTGATGGCTGAAAACATAAACATGCTGCTCTCGTTTTTTCGAATATTTACTAATTCAATCTCCATAAAAAAGCTTGTAGAAGGGAAAAAATATTAAGTTCGTATTGTATCAGTTAAGATTTGCAATAAATGTGAAACAATGCATGAAAACATTTTTGGCTTACTGATTTGTATAAATGCAATTTTACTTTTTATTTTGCAAATACAACGTTGAAGTTAATGTTAAAATAATACAATGTTAAAATAAACTTCATGCTTTATTTTATAACGCGAGAGTCATTTTTAAATAAAGAACCGAGTGCATATCGTGTCTACGCATCGTATCAAGTGACGTCAATTCAAAGTCGGCAACTCTTGTCAAGTCTCTCACTACGCCGCCAATATGTGTCGTATCTCTAACGGTGTTGGTTGTATACTGCTTCATTTGTCACCATGTCAGTCAGAAATCTCACCGATTGCAAAGTGTATTCAGTTATTCGATTTTTAAATGCAAATGAAGTTTGTGCTGCTGAAATACACCAGCAGTTTGTTAACGTTTATTAGAAAGGCGTAATGAGTGTTAATAATGTGCGTGTAAATGATGTTGGCTTTTTAATGAAGGAATAAAAAGGCTCACGATGACGAACGATCTGAACGGCTTATTGTCATGAATGGGAAGTACTAGATCATCCACCATACCACCCTGACTTAGCACCATCATACTTTCACCTGTTTCCAAAACTAGAATTTCTTGGTGAAAAACGCTAGGAAAATGACGGTATGCTGTAAGAAACTATTACTTGCTGGTTTAATTGTCCGGTGGGCGAGTACTTTGATGATGGGATCCAAAAGCTGTTGACACAACTTGACAAATGTTTACGTTTTAATTATGCTTGTGTTAAGAAGGGAAAAAATGTTCGTGTTTTAGTTTGTGATACGTTCAGTTTACTTTCATAAATATAGTTTCTCTTACTCCATTACAAAACGATTCTTACTTAAAAAATAACCCTTGTACAATGAAAAAAAAATTTTTTTTTTTCATAGTACGAGGGTCATTTTTTAAGTAAGAGTTGCACAATGAAAAAGATATCTTTTTTCATAGTACAACATTGTAATAAACTTTTATTTTTGTTTTATGGTAGTACCACATTTAACTCTACTTTATTTTTCGTTTTATTATGCAATATTAAAGTCAATTTTATTTTTTTAAAGAAAAAGATAAAATCAACTTCATTTCTTGTTTTATAGTACACTATTAAAATCAACTTTATATTTTGCTGCATAATACGATAGTTCTTTGTAAGTTAAAATTCGTTTTTAGTTTCATATAGCAATTTTTCGTTGTGAATTACTTTTTTTATGTAGTTTTCCTTTTTTTTTTTTTCATTATAAAAATCAATGAGTAATCATCTAATATAATAATCTATTATATCGATTCTTACTTAAATAGCTACGCTCGTCAGATATTTTTCTCACTCATAAAAATTTTCTTTTCTAAGTAAAATTGACTTATAATTCCAATAATATTTTTTAAAACTATATCTTGTATCTTTTATTCTTTGTTCTAAAAAAAGAAGTTTTAAAAATTCATTCAAACTGTACAAATTGATGGCGAAAAACACTTAAAAAACATGCTACACTCGATAACCGAAAGTGAATTTTTGCTAATTTAATCTCCATAAAAAGACTGTAAGGAAAAAAAAAAAGAATTATTAAGACCATGTCGTGTCAAATAAAAATCTCCCGTTTCTGAGAAGGCTTTTAAAAACTAATTTAAGGAGTCTGTAGTGCCTTAAGTGAGTGAGTGCCTCGCTCTCCGCTCTATTGATCCAAGTTTCTTTTCTTTCATAGATCTTATTTTAACGAGCCACCTCTTTAAATTCAGTAGTGATGATCGTTTGACTGTTTAGACTTCGAAAAGAATATTCCTCTCTCTATTAGTCCATTAAAATTGTTTTTCAGTCGATAGTATTTTTACCTGAGTTTTTTATTTTTGTTTCTACAAGAAGTTACAGGTAATTGCTGAATTTAAAAATGGCGTAAAAGCAGTAATGGAGAGCTGTTTGACAAGCTCTTAATTTAATCGTAGAGCTGGCAATTTGAAGCTTTGAATGTTTTATGGCTGCAAAATTTTTAACTGAATTAATTGGGGCAATTTAAAAGCGATGTATTAGCGAAAATAACAATTATCGAACAATTAGCGAAAATTATAATCAATAACAATGATTTTTTTTAAAAAATAATAAATAAGTCCGGTAAACATAGAAAAGAAAAATTAATAATTTTGCAGAAAAAGTAACTCGATATATTATATTTTTACTACTAAAGAAATTATTGTTAAAATTTATACATAAATAATGGTTAGAGATGTTAAAAAATAAGCTTTACAAAATTTTTAATGAATTTGTGGAAATTAGCCTTTTAATGTGTGGGAACATCAGGAATCTGTTTATAAAACAAATATCTTCTTTCCCCCGTGAACTACATGTATAAAAAAAGTAACTAAATATGTTTTACATTTATTTAACTTGTAAAATTGTTTTCAAAATCTTACTTATTAAATAAATAATCCCAAGAAACTGAAGATAAAGGATACTACTTGATTAAAAAAACTTCATCCGCTTCAAAAATATACTGAGTGGAAATAACAGTCTACATGTTTCAAGCACTCAAAAGTAGGCGTCTATTTTTCACTACTTGCCAGACGTTTTTTAAGCAGTTGAAGCATCTCGACAGTTATTTCCAATCTGTATATATTTGGAGCGAATTAAGTTTTTTAATCAGGCAATATTTTTTTTTTTTTGACTTGGTATTTTTTTTTTCCAATTATCTCGTACAAAAAATCCATAAAATTATAGTTTGCCCCACTTTTTTTAAAAAATTTAAACAAAACGAAGTATTTTTATTTATACTTTTTGCTTTAAAGCTGCACCAGATATAGTAATATTTTCTTTTCATTTAGGTGTATATTTAATAGCAAAAATAATAAGGGTGAAATATGAAAAAAATAAAATCTTGCCATGAAATTGTTTCACAGATTATATATTATTGATTTTAAGAGAGGTAAAATTTCTTTTTAAAGTGAGTAATGCCTCACATAAATACAGGCTTAAATTACTTTATTCTGGTATTGACTAAATAAAAAAAATCAATCTGATATACGGAGGATTTTTTGGAAACATGACAATTCGGAGAAAAAAAATTTCTTCAAATTTAAAGTCTTCAAAATAATCAAACTTTTTTTTGTATATTTATTTAGATACATTCATCAATATCTTACAGACAGCAATGTAGTTTATTGACATTTGCTCAAGAAAAAAAAGTAACTCAACTTAAGAAACTCAAAAAAGACAAAGTTGAGAAGTTAATTTTAACTTTTTATGCAAATAAATTCCAAAAAAAAAAATTTTGTGAACAATTTTAACAAATTAGTTAAGTATAATGAAAGTGAGAGAGTAACACACACAATGCGATAGTTTTTAATTTTACTACACTTTAATTTGCCGAGAAACAGTTAAAACAAAGAAAAAAATTTTTTGAAATTTCATTAATCTTAAAGCTTTCAGAGGAAGCAAAATGGCAGGAAGGTATTGGGTAAGGAGCAGACATTTTTGAATTTGTGATATTCTAAGAAATTTTGACTCAGTCTTTTTTCCTGGGCCACTTAAAGTGATTAGCTGTCTGTTTGCCAGCACGAATAATGAAGTTAACTTTAATATCTTTACGAACGACTTCAAAAACTTCTACAATAAAAATGATAATCTTAGGAATTTTTTAATTAATTTTATGAAAATTTACATTAAAATTGATTTTATAATAATTTACATCAGAAATTTTTTTATAATATTATTTAAATTTAAAATATTTCAAATCATTTTATTTTATAACTTTATTAACATTTCTTAATTTATACACCCAAACAGCGTTTAAAGACTACATAGTCTTTAAACGCTGTCATATGACAGAATTAAATTGTACAGTGAAGTTCTTAGTTTATCCTTTATATTTTTAACTATATATGATTTGAAGAAAAAAAATAACCTAACGCTTTTTCGTTAGATGGACCATGATTTGTTTAAATTAATTCTTTTATCCACTGTAGAAAGAATGAAAAGTGTCTTTGTTGTCGAAATGTACAGAATAAAATTGTGTGTAATAATCAATCATTAAATAAATAAATAACTTTAATTCATACGAGAATATTACAATCTTTCATAAGCTGGGTATTAGGTTAATATTTGCTTTCCTTCTTTACATTATAGTGCTTAAGAATTTTTCCTATAACTGCGTTAATGTCCTAGAATTTATAAGCCAGGATAATGACAATTTTGCCATTTTACAGCATTTAACATTACTTTAGTTTAACATTTTGACTTCAGGTGTTTGCTTTCAGCAGAAAACCATTATTTCTTGAAATAACTAAGGTAAATGTAAATAGTTTATGCTATTAATGATCTCAAGAGGACAGGAAAATAACAACATAAAAACCTACTCACCTAGTAAAATTTTTTGAAACACATTTTGACTCAGAAAGTTGGTTCTTTATTCCTGTAATTAGACATGTTCTGATGGGATGGTATACTAATCAATTTCTTAACCTCAGATATTGATTGCTGGAGCTATCTATTTTGGTTATAAATTACTAAAAAAATTGGCCTGGAAAATGACAGATTTTAATATGACAGACAAATTATTGACAGAAAAAATTATTTTCTGCAAAGTTTTTGGAAATAATACCCTCTGCATGTTCTCTAAAAATGCTTCCAACGGTTGAGGTAAAAAACAAATTAGATATTGAAAAATGTATGGGAAGTTTTGAACTAATTATTGAAAATATTGTTTGGGACATACCAGGAATATTCAATTAAATTTTTTAACTATACAAAACAGTCAATGCTAGAGCAAAGTCATTTTGAAATGCTAACAGCAATGCTATTTATTAATTTATTTTTTTAAAAAAAGTTCTTTTAGTTGTATAGTATCAGATCTTGGAGTAAGAGACCGTGAATTGTCATATTTCGTGAGAATCACCCATACAACTAAAAATAACTATTTTTCTTACTTTAAGTTGTCTGAACTTTCTTAATTGGTTATAAGTGAAGATATTACGAACTGAAACTTCCAAAGCATTTTTAATAGTTTAAAAAGTTGAGAGCTCTATCCCGATAATTTATTAAGCATTTTACCAGTTTTTGGTACTGACAATCACGTGTATTGATACATTGCCATCGATGAATATTAGTGCAATTTTCATCATATTCTTCTAATATTCATATCTGAGAGCTTTCTAGGATTTTTTTAAAATTATTCGAAATATTCTGGATAGCATACTCTTCGATACTAATGAGTTACTGAGAGCACCTCAAACCCTTATAAAAGTACTCTGAACCATTATAATTCCTTACACGAAATTTTTGTTTGAAATATATCGAGGCTTAATGAAGAAAGGTGTTGGGAATCGTATTCACGTAATCGTAATCACGATCTTATTGGTTTTAAAATTTATGCAGGAGATGGAATTCCAATAAACAGAAAACCTGACCTTTAAATCGTATTTCCTTTTATTTTGACATAATGCAGAGATGGCTCAGCAGTTTGAAAATATTTTCAATAAGGCAAAAGTCACAAATAGTAAGAAAAAGAAAAACTTAAATTTACTATCCCTAAATTCTCAATTAAACTCAAATTAACTATCCCTAAATTCTCAATTAAACTCAAATTTACTATTTCTATGACTGCAATTACATAAAATTAATTTTTAAAAAAACTTCCTCTGTTACTATACCGCCATGCTATTGAGAAAAAGGCATAAGTGCTTCATGGTAAATTTATGGAGCAGTGGCTTGACAACTATTTTCTTTCTATTGCTACTATGAACGAATTATGAAAGCTAAAACAGAATTTCAAAAAACTGATAAAACGAAATTTATTTTTGAGAAAAAAATTACAATAAGTGGCTTATCATCATACAAAAATGTCAAATATATAAAAATCTCAAACTTGTTTTTTTTTTGTTGCTTACGTTGATTTTTTTAATACACGGCTGTATAATATTGCGACACCGCATTTTTTTCTTTATTACATTTTTATTATGTGTAATTTTATGCACTAGAAGTAGAGCATTTTCATTTTTTTTTCTCTTTAAATTATACTGCAGAACACATTTGGGACCGGAGATTGATCTCCGTTAGTGACTTATTGAAGAATACCCAGCTTTAGATCGATGACTGCCAAATCAGAGAAGTAAATGCTTTGATTGTGCAATGATGATTACGCCATATTTGTCACGAAATTGTTTAGCCTTAACTTCCAGAACCTACTTGACCTTCAAAAAGCTGCCGCTGAAATGCTTTTCTTTCAATAGTTTAGTTTCTAACCTAATTGAACTAAAAAAAAGAATGAATAGCCAAAAAATTTCATCCATACACAATGAGACTACAAGTTCGTGGAGCTCTTAATGACTTAAATCCTAGTTTAAATTATATGTTCATGTGATTATTCAGAAAATTGAAAAGAGAGAGAGAGAAGGAGAAAGAGAGAAACGTTAATTAATAAATAAGAAGTATAAATATGCAAAAAAATAATTAAATAAACCAGAAAGCCTTGAGACAATGTTCTTTTTATCGACGTAAAATAAACTAACCCCCATTCCTGACAATTGCAAGAACCTGCAGACCCGGTGATCTGGGACCCTAAAATTGTAGTATATAAACAGTTTCGTATTTGATGGTATTGTTAAGACAAATAAAAACTTTTTCAATCAATCTACCTAAAGAGACAAAGAACCGAACATTTAAATCTTTTATTTGAAGCACAAATCTTCATTTTAAGGAGAAAAAAAAGGGGGCACAAAATAAATTAGGTTTAAAATGAAAATATTTTGTGTTAAGAAAATATTTCTTTGGCATTTTTAATTTATCAGATTTTCTATTTAGAAATTTGAGCATTAGAGATGAAAAAAAAAATAATTGTATACTATAAAATGCATTAATATGAAAGTAATGATACATTTTTTGAGAATTTTTTGATGCGCACCCTCACAGTAATCTGTATTATGAATAGCAGCTGATTTTTTTTTGGGGGGGGGGGAAATGAAAAGACAATAATGAAAGAGCTCTGAAATTTTTTTTCACAAGATTTCATTTCCCCTCTCCCTTCTTTTTAGATTTAAGATGACACATCAACTTAAATGAAACTTGCATTACATAATACGGACCTAACCACGCCAAGTTATATCAAAATGAGTAGATTAGCTTGTAGCTTGCATAGATTTACAAAATAAAAATTAATTGAAAGTTTCAAATCAGAAAAAAAGATTAAAACGAAAGTAAAAATGCTAAAATGAGCAATAAATAAAAGGGGAAGGAAAGAAAATGTGTGAAGAATAACACCTCAATATAGGACTAAATAATATAAGAAAATTACCCTAAAAAATTTATGACATATATAAATTGCATTTTTAGTAAATTTTTTGAAATCACAGGTTTTTTTTACTATGTAAAAAATTTCGAAAGTAGAAAATTTTATAGTTCCTTTTCTAATTTAATGAAATTAATATATATTTTTTAAGAGCAAGACTTTATGTTATATTTTAGTTTTAAGACAACCGGCTGTGGATTTTTTTTTTTAATGAAGTTATCCATGCCCTCCTTATTAAATTCAGAACATTATTATTTTTTTTTTGTTTGAAATGAAACATCAAACTTAATTAAAATATAATTTTAATGTACCATAACATACGCTTTAATGTTTTAATAAGGAATAATTAAAATTCGTTTTATATGTTACACAAGTTTTACATATCCCTTAAATCAAAATATTTAAATTAGGATAAAATCAAAGTGTGTTTCAATTTCTTTTACATCTTCTCTTTTAAATTCTCTAAAAAAAATTCAAGTAATTAATATGAGCAAAATGGAATTACAATTGCTAAGAACAAAAAATAATAAGAAGAAAAACGGAAGAAATGAAACTAATTTATTTTCACGTCCAACGACTTTAAATACTTAGACAGAAAAGTGCAACACGGCATTATAATTAAACGGATTTGTAAACTATTTCATTTGGATAAAATTCATTGAAACATATTTTTTGTTTTTAAAAAAACGTAGCTCGTTCGAAAAGTTCAAATAAAAAAATTCAATTACTTTCGAGTTTTTAATTTTTCTCTTAGAATCAAATGCATGTTTTATAGTTCATTTCTGAGATTAAAATAAAGCTAGATAAGCAAAAATAAAAAAGAAATTAAAAACTAAAAAAACTGGTTCCACTTAATTTACCGGGGCAAACAAGATTTCATTCTAAATTCAATTTTCTCCCAAACCCGGTAAATAGATTAAATATTTTAATCTGTTACAGAACACCGCCACTGCCTTGGAGTAGAAGTTTGGGGGAGCAGTGGCGTAAGGTACTTGCGCCGCCTTTTACACGACGCTGTTTGATGAATGATCCCAAAAACACACCTCATTTGAATGTTTATTGCTTGTTTTTGTGAATGCTTCCTTTAGGAGAAAAAAAAATTATGATAATTATGAAATTTCATGAAACCAACTTTTATTGATTTACATTCATCAATCATTTAATGATGTGACAAAATAGTAAAAAATAACCAAATTGAAAAAAATAATGAAAAACGTAAAGTAGAATTTTTTCATACTATATCAAGTAAAAATCGAAATATTTACTAGAAATCGAAACGTATACCGGAAAGGAATATTTTATGTACCGAATAATAAAAGAAAAGTAAAAACGTAACGTGGGTCTATTTTCACAGTGGCTTTTGAAACATAGATATATTGGATAAAAATTCGGATATCGAATAGAGAAAGAATTTACATAATAAAAAAAATAATAAATAAATAGACAACATTGAACTATTAAAATCTTTGTTGTAGGCTTTTGTGATAGTGTTTGGTTATCGAAAAAAAAAATGAGGAAAATTATGCGAATTTTAAGAAAACATCTTTTATTGATTTACTTTCAGCCATTTAAAATTTACCGAGTAAAAAAATAATAAAAATAACGTAAAGTAGAATTTTTTTTTAAATATCTATTGAAATATAGAAATTGAATTACAAACCAGAAAGGAATATTTATGTACCAAATAATGAAATAAAGGAAAAACGTAACACTGGATATTTTCATAATTTGTGTTGACTATATTATTTTATTTTTGTATAACTTTATTTTAAATTTATTGTTATTTTGCAGTAAGTTACATTTTTCAACTTTTGGAGGATTTTTTCCTCAATTTTTTGTGATACAATGTAAAGCAGTATTATTCGACTTTTGTTTTTCTTTTTTCTATTTAATAAATAGTAAGATACATTTTCATAATTATTAGACCAAGCACAATTAGTTAGTATATGTCATTTCTGTAATGGCATAGACTAACTAAAAATATGTGACATAGACTACGTAATTCTGTCATTCCTTAAGTTCGTACAACTTTGTGGTTTAACCTATTCACGAATTTGGTGTAGAAAAACTCTGAGAATTTTGTGTTATTCTAAGTTAATACCTTATCGAGCGTTTATACACACTTTAAAGGAAGTGGTTAAATATAAACTCCAGTAAATAATACAGCTTATACTGTTAGAAATTTTTTGAAAAGAAAAAAAACAGTTAAATAGCAATTTATGTAATTGCTATTTTACCTTATTGAAACAAAGCAGTCAAATAATCAAAACTAAGATGGAATTCGAACTGTTAATTACGAGCAAAACCATTTATTTACTGCTTTCACCTAACAGGCTTAAACAATCATAATTTTATCGCACCCTAAGGCCAACATAATGAAGCCACTTAATTCCTTGTAGCTTGGTACAAATTATAGCCCTGAGGACTAATCTGTCAATCTTATGGCCGACGAAATGGGACAGGGGTTCGAATCCCGGCGTTGACACCATAATATTTCCTCCATTCCCTTGAATACAAAAAGAGTTTCTAGTGTCTTGCACTTCCCAATTTGTTCATTCACGCATAGATTGCAGTACCATGAAACTGGCGAAAAGTCAAGTATTTCCCATCTCTTACAATAGGTGAAACAACCATATAAACTAATTAAACCATATTCCACTGTTTATTTGAACCTAGAACACAACCTAGATCCAATGCTCAGTTAAATTTCCTTTTATGATTTTGAAATTAAGCTAGTTCCAAATAATTTAAAAAAAAAAAAGTGCAGTTTTGCATTGATGATTTTTTTTCTAAACCATGCTAGTCGCCAACGTTTTCAAAAATGGACAGGCTGCTGCCAGTTAATTTATCATAATATTAGAATGAAAATTCTAACAGAGTAGACAAAGCTCAATCAATTTATGTATTATTTTCACCAATATTGGAGTAAATTTTTCAATTGTCAGACACTTGATATTTTTATTTACAAGAAGGTGAAAGTTTGATATCGCCTTGCACTATGTTGAACATTTCACAGAAATAGAAATAAGTTATTATAAAAAGGTATTTATGTTTATAGTTGTATAATAACGATATTTATGTTCTCATAAGAAAGTGTAAATAAATCCGATTATTGTAATAAAAATTATTGTAACATACATTTCATTTCTATCCTCTTCGGATTTGTTAAGCCTTGTTTAAATTCATATTAATATTCGCTATGTGCGTGTATGCATGATTAGCAAATAATTTTATTTCCAGATATATTGTATACATCCATCCTAAATTAATGATTCTTGCTTTATATTTCGTATCGTAGTAATAACTTTGGTGATTCTTAAGTGTGTCATATCTAACGATAATAATATATTTAAGCGTTACTGAATAACAAATTGATAGCTGTTGCTCCACACCAAATAGTGTAGAAGAACATTGTTAGCATAGTGAAACACCTGGATTCACCTTTATTGTAAGATGTATTGTATACATCCATCCTAAATTAATGATTCTTGTTTCATATTTCGTATCGTAATAACAACTTTAGTGACTCTTATGCGTATCACAGTTTACGGTAAAAAAAAACTATTTAAGTTTTTCAGAATAACATAATTGATAGATGCTACTATACATCAAGTAGTGTAGAAGAACAATGTTGATGTAGTGAAACACCTGGATTCACCTTTATTTTAAGATATATTATATACATGCATCTTAAATTAATGATTCTTGCTTTATATTTCGCATCGTAGTAATACATTTAATGACTTACGTGTATCATATTTTACGGAAATAATATACTCAAGTGTTACTGAATAACATAATTGGTACGCGGCTACTTTACACCAAATAGTGTAGAAGAACATTGTTAGCATAGTGAAACACCTGGATTCACCTTTATTGTAAGATGTATTGTATACATCCATCCTAAATTAATGATTCTTGTTTCATATTTCGTATCGTAATAACAACTTTAGTGACTCTTATGCGTATCACAGTTTACGGTAAAAAAAAACTATTTAAGTTTTTCAGAATAACATAATTGATAGATGCTACTATACATCAAGTAGTGTAGAAGAACAATGTTGATGTAGTGAAACACCTGGATTCACCTTTATTTTAAGATATATTATATACATGCATCTTAAATTAATGATTCTTGCTTTATATTTCGCATCGTAGTAATACATTTAATGACTTACGTGTATCATATTTTACGGAAATAATATACTCAAGTGTTACTGAATAACATAATTGGTACGCGGCTACTTTACACCAAATAGTGTAGAAGAACATTGTTAGCATAGTGAAACACCTGGATTCACCTTTATTGTAAGATGTATTGTATACATCCATCCTAAATTAATGATTCTTGTTTCATATTTCGTATCGTAATAACAACTTTAGTGACTCTTATGCGTATCACAGTTTACGGTAAAAAAAAACTATTTAAGTTTTTCAGAATAACATAATTGATAGATGCTACTATACATCAAGTAGTGTAGAAGAACAATGTTGATGTAGTGAAACACCTGGATTCACCTTTATTTTAAGATATATTATATACATGCATCTTAAATTAATGATTCTTGCTTTATATTTCGCATCGTAGTAATACATTTAATGACTTACGTGTATCATATTTTACGGAAATAATATACTCAAGTGTTACTGAATAACATAATTGGTACGCGGCTACTTTACACCAAATAGTGTAGAAGAACATTGTTGGTGTAGTGAAACACCTAGATTCACCTTTATTTTAAGCTGTATTGTATACATGCATCTTAAATTAACGATTCTTGCTTTAGATTTCGCGTCGTAGTATACATTTAATGACTTACGTGTATCACAGTTTATGCGGTAAAAAACTTCTTAAGTGTTTCTGAATAACATCATTGGTAGATGCTACTGTACAAGATGTAGTGTAGAAGAACAATGTTGGCGCAATGAAATACCTGGATTCACCTTTATTTTAAGATATATTGTAGACATGCATCTTAAATTAACGATTCTTGCTTTAGATTTTGCGTCGTAGTATACATTTAATGACTTACGTGTATCATATTTTACGGAAATAATATACTTAAGTGTTACTGAATAACATAATTGGTACGCGGCTACTTTACACCAAATAGTGTAGAAGAACATTGTTGGTGTAGTGAAACACATAGATTGACAAGATCTTTGTGTGGCGTTTCACTACACCATTTTAGTGTAAAGTAAATGACATTTTTGGTGTTGAGATACGCTAAAAATTTTTACAAAGTGCGGAATTTTTACTCTCAATACTGAATCTTTTCTCGGAACCTTTGTTAAAACAAATATTCTTTATTATAATATTTATTTAAATTTTTCATTAAAAAAAGTTCCAACAGCATTACATCTCTATATTCAAAAAATAGAATCCTCTGTCTCATTCAATTTTTGAACCATATTTTGCTGCCGATTGCCATCAAAACTTTTTTTAAAAAAATCTAAAAACCCAAAATTAAAAACTTTATTCAGAATCCAAAAGACTCTTAAAAGCATTTTTAATAAGTTATCAGTTTAATACTATTTCATTAATTGGTTTGAAAAGAAGGTAAATAGAATATGGAAAAGCATATTGGTAAACCTTGGGTGAAAAAATAATTATTTTCGAAAACACATCTATTTGATTTTTTTTCCTATTTTAGAATTCTTACACCACTGTTTCACACATCAACATTTTATCCCCATAAGTATTCACCTCATCTTCACCCACCCTTCACTTTGATACGAATGGGGGAGGGAAAAGATTGCCTCCTCCCCTACAAGCAAAGACGAAGGATTTTCGAAGGAAAAAAAAAAAGTGTTTGTCTTAAGCCTAACCTTCATGGATAAAAACCAATTTGTATATTAATGAAAAAGGCAAAATAGAAAATTCCGTGGAGAATTTTATTAAAATGCTACACACCGTATTATTTTATTCGGTAACTTTACCCCAACTACCCCTTTGCCCCTCAGAAAACGAACGCGTTTGATTAAATGTTAAAATGTGATGGCAATAAGAGATGTTCCTTTTTAATTAAATCCATACCCACATCGGGTATTCTTGTAAAAAAACATCTTCACCGCTTTGTTCGCAAAATAAAACAATTTCATTTCATTCTGTAATAATTGAACTGATTAACTGCTTGCATGATAAGTTTGCGAACGCATTTTCCAAAAACTTCATGTTTCAGTTTAATTCTTGAGGAAATATAAGTCATCCTGATCAAAACTTGATGAATAAATCATAAGAAATTCGTGTAAATTTTTTTCCCTCTTCGAAATGAAAACATTTTAGATTTTGGATGAAACTAATTTTTACTCGATTCAATTATTTACTGTGTTCTGTTGAAATTAAATAGCACATTAACTCTTGTTTCAAATGTTTTGGAATTTAAAATTAAGTTGTATAAAAGATTTAAAACATTTTTTTAAATTGAATATGTGCTTGGAGATTGTTTTATTAACGAAATTAAAGTTGAAATGTGTAATGGATCTTAATAAACTCATTTACAGAGACTATTTACTCAGGAAAATGTATTATTTCTTTCAATTTTCGGTTTTTCGTGTTATCTAAATTACATATTTCTCATAAATAAGCAAAAGAATTATTGATTCAAGGTGCCATTAAGTTTATCGGCCCCATCTATATTATATAAAACGCTAATACGTACGTATGTATTCATCAATAAAACCGATGATATTTCTTTTCTCGCGCTGGCAACAGTTTTCATTTTTAATTGATTGGATTCGGAGCGCAAGAGCACGTAGTGAGCAACCAGATAACAATAACCAGAGTGAGCATTATCAGGTTGTTCAATTCAGATTCATGCACTAAAAACATGACAGTATTTAATTTAAACTCAATTAGGAATTAATTAATTAATTGAAGTGAGAATGCTTTAAAAGGCCGCTGTTGAATTGATATTTTTCTACTGGGAGCTACCTAAACGTCTAAAAAACGTTCAAGTGTTTGTATTGAATGCATTGAATTTTTTTATATTTCGCGTTTATTTATGCATTGAATTTTCACGCTTTAAAATGCAGAATATTAGTGAAGCAATATTTGATAATTTATTTTGCTAATATGCTTCTTATTTAGCTAATGCTTTGATTTTTTCACCATGTACAATCTAAATAGCTAATATACTTTTTTAAAAGCCAATAAGAACATTGGTAGAATTCTTCTACATAAGTACAATACTATGTCTTTGATGATAAAATACTATGTCTTTGATGATAATATATTATGTCTTTGTGCTAGAATATTGTGTTCATTGGCGAGCGAGCGCAGCGAGCCATGGTTCACGGCGTGAACCACATAGGATTGCGTAGCAATTCTCGGGGGTTGGCGAGCGTTAGCGAGCAGGGGGCGGAGCCTCCTAGTTTTTAATATTACATTCTGTTGAAAATAACTATATAAGTGTAAAACATGGTTCAATTTCAAAAGTTTGCTAATTTTGACTCACTATCACGAGTAGAGTGTGAAGACTATAATAATTTGATTTATAAGTGAGAAGAAGACGTTTTAAAAATCTTCAGAGTGATTATCGAGGTTGATAGCTGCAACGAAGGGATAAAATTCATCAAAACTATTTTATTGCCGGAGGAAAATTAAAAGTGGAGAAATATGTTTATAAGAAATGACTCCCAGTTTCATTCTGCAATCAAAGTAATAAGAATTGAAAACTTAAGTTAATTTTGTGAAGAAACATTGCATAAAAATACATATTATAAACTCTCTGTAAGTTTGTAACAAAACCTAATTTTTTTTCTTCATCGAATACAACAGACTGGTGGTGCTCAACGCGTTATTTTTTGCATTTGCCTTGCTGATAACACGTTTGCTACTTATAGAAGTGAACAAATCTCATCGTTGCAAGATTGTTTTATTTCTCATTAACCATGAATGGAGTATTCTCTTTTCAAATTGTCCATAGCCTAATAACTGGATAAAATCCTGTATTATCGTAATTCATGATTCTGCAACTGGGAATAGTATATATTATTTTTAAATACAACTACATAATTTTTTTTTTCATGAAAAATTTTCCTAACTATGTTTTGTTCGCGTGTTATTATATTCTCTCTATGTTCACTCATGGAAATTTTGTCCAGCTGCATTTTGTCTACGTGAGGTTTCGCTCATGGAAATTTTCTCTCGCGTGATTATGTCCTAACAATCTGCTTGCAATTGTTTCCGTCGATATTTTATTCATGTAAGGAAATGTCTTGTCATACTCTGTACTGGTGATATTATGTTCCCAATGTTTTATCCACGTATGATTTTGTTCAACTATGTTTTATCAGCTCGATATTGTGTCTCGCCATGTTTTGTCCACGTGTGTTTATGTTTCATCATTTTTTGTCCGTTCGAGATTTTACCTCGAGACATTTATGCAGTTTGCATCGGATGACGTATCTTTATATTTTTATTGCATGATTATGATACATAATGTTTCATCTGCTCAAGATTCCAGCTCTCGATATTTAATTTTTGTGACATTATGTCCCGTTGTGTTTAATTTACACGCGATAATGTCTCTCGATATTTTGTCACTTAAAATTATATTCCAATTAGTTTTATATTTTTATTTTATATTGAACAACCGACCTAATTGTGGGTTTACGACTACTAATGTTCAACTCCGCAAGCTTGTAATTTTGAATCAGTCCAGAAGACAAAGAAACTCCTGGATCAGTACCCCCAGATATAGGATTTGTTATGGAAACATGGAAGAATTTGAGACTCGACAGAATTAACGTGCATCAGTCACCATTTACTACACGAGGAGTCTTCGGTAGGCTGGGATTGAGCCCTCGCCCTCTTGGGCATGGGGCCAGTGCCCTACCAACCAGGCTATCCCGGCCCTCCAATTTGTTTTGTCTGAACAAGAGGTTCTTCCTCTTGCTGTTTCACTTATGTACGATCAGGCCCCATTCGTAATCTATACTATTTTTTCTTTTCTGAATCTTTTTTTTTTTCGCCAACCAATATTCATAAGCCGTAACCAAAAATTGTAAGATTAATAATTTTAACAATAATTGCCATTGCCCCGATTTATAATTTTTAATGCCGGTGGTAAAATATAGAAAGCTTAATATCAGTCAATCGTTTAAAAAATCACTATACATTATTTTACGTTATGATACAACAACAAAGCGTGGACGTTATGATAATCGTTTTATATTTTTTTTCCCCCTTTAAAAAGCAAAAATATAATTTTTGACAGCTGTCAGAATAACAGAAGCGCCAAGGAAAACTATAAGAGATTAGGATATTTTCCCATTCGTTAAAATGAATGTTTGAATGAACAAACCAAGTATTCATCCTCTTTTTTTTTTATCCAGTTGGGAAAAAGATGATAAAAAAAAAGGCAGCAATTAGTTGACAGCTGTCTAAGGAGCTTATCTTTTAGTAAGAGTAGTGGAATGCCACCTTGACCCTTCCTCGATGCATCTTTTTCTCGAATGGCACACGCGCCATTGCCATTCCATCTCTATCTATGAGCCCATGTGGAGTACAGTATTTCCTGTAACAAACGCATTTCATAGCTGCCCAAAGGATGTAAGGCAGTGCAATTAAAGATGTTTTTCAAAGCTACGAAATAATGCTTTTTCCCCCTTTTTTTTGTAGCAAATAATAGGATGTAACTGCATTTATGACAGTAGGGGAGAGTGGGGTCAATTGTAACAGGGTACGATTGTAACAGAGCAAAAATTTCGAGTGTCGAGTTCTAGATTTGGTACCTAGGTGGCGCACAAGGTGTATTTAATAAATCTACATGTACACCCCTGCTGGCAACCATTTTTATGTACTTTGGAAAGAGTTATATCACAAAAGATATTTTCACGCTACGTAAGTACTTTTTTCGGTATTAGAATATTATATTGTAACAAAGTAATTTTGTTTAAACAAATAAAAATTATTAACCGAATATGTAAGTGGACACCTTAATTAACATTTCAAAAAAAAAAGATTAGTTTTGTTAATTAACTAGCATTGTTTTTAACAAATGTAGCTGAAATGGCGTCTTGGGGACGATTGTAACAATAAGTAAAGGGACGATTGTAACAGCTGAAAATAAATAATCTTATGTTTACAAACCATTACTTGACTCTTTAAGAAGCACCAATAGTTTCCTATATCATTTATATTATGTTGCATGTGCATTATTTTATTTGTCAACTTTCACAGCATAAATTAAAATTTTTAACCCCTTAAAGTTAAAAGTTTAACCCTTTAGGTCTCTACTCATTATTATTTTTACTCCTAAAATATCACTACTATTTTGATCAATAAAAAATATATCACAACTATGATAATATGTATAATTAACTATGTTTTAGTTGAATTTATGAACTGTTACAATTGACCCCGTAAGTGGGGACAATTGTAACAAGTGCACGACTGTCAAAAATTGTTAATAACTAATATAATAATATTTAAAATAAGGTATTTATTTTTTTTTTCTAGTAGAGGATAGTCTACTTTACTCGTCTGTCAATTAATACTAATAATATATTCGATTTTTTGTTAGTTAAAAATAGTTAAGTAAAAAATGTTACAATTGACCCCACTCTCCCCTACTTTTTGTTTTTGAAAATAATATTTTATAACTGTAGTGAGTTTGCAATAGTTATTCATGACTGCTCGATCAAGTTAAACCTATCTCTAGTCAGTGCCTTCTATGCTAACTCGGAAAAGGAAAGGAAAAGAAAACTATATAGCAATTTCATATAAGCAAATAGGTGGTACAAGTCAAACATCGCATTTTTAGTGCATAAAAATCCATTTAAACTATTTTTTCCATTTATTTTAAATTTAATATCTTTTATGCCAGCGCAAAACAAATATCGGAAACAATGTCTCATTTGTCTAGATAGCCTTGCTTTTTGGGGTCGAACATTTTTGTAATTATTTTTGTGCTAGATATCTTGCTCAATGAAGTTTGCATGTCACCAAATCAAACCAAATGTTTTATACTGTACTCCTTAGATTATAAAGGAGAAATTAGACTTTAAATACCAACTAAATTAACATATTTTAATGCTTTCATTGCAAGATGTACTTATAGATGAAACTTGGATTTGATGACTCAAATACCAACTTAGGCTTTAAATACCAACTAAATTAACATATTTTAATGCTTTCATTGCAAGATGTACTTATGGATGAAACTTGGATTTGATGACTCAAATACCAACTTAGGCTTTAAATACCAACTAAATTAACATATTTTAATGCTTTCATTGCAAGATGTACTTATGGATGAAACTTGGATTTGATAACTCAAATACCAACTTAGGCTTTAAATACCAACTAAATTAACATATTTTAATGCTTTCATTGCAAGATGTACTTATGGATGAAACTTGGATTTGATGACTCAAATACCAACTTAGGCTTTAAATACCAACTAAATTAACATATTTTAATGCTTTCATTGCAAGATTTACTTATGGATGGAACTTGGATTTGATGACTCAAAAAATGCTTTTAAAAAAGTCAAAAAAAATTTTTTTTCACTTAAATAAAGAAAAAATGTCCCCAGTAACTTCATTCTTAAACATTAATCCTTCTTTTTAAAAAAATTTTGCAACACCTATTTATATCAAAACATGTATGTTAAGAGAAATTTAATTTGTAAATTGGAAATTTAAAATATAATTCGAATTCGAACTAATGCTCGAAGTTTTGAATTTGAACTAAAGTTTCAAATTTATGATTTCAATGCTTTTGTTTCCCCTTTAAACCACTCGGAAAGTCCCCCAAAATTATCTCTGTTTTCTACCCTTATCAATAATTCTATTCGTTCATGAACAATGGTTATCAATTTCCTGAAATTTACGATTCAATATATAAAATAAACCAGTTAAACTGATTGAAAGCTGTAAGAATGTGCAGGTACTTGCGTCTGAAGATCTCAAAAATGTCATGAAAGTACTCAATCTTAAGAAATTTTCGAAAGTGAAAAACAAGGTCTCAAAATAAAAACAAATGCTTTAAAAAATCTGAAACGAAAAAAAAAATACCCCAAAAAGCAAAATGTAAAAAAGAAATATGTCATCAAAAATAGAACCTAACATATAACTTAACCTAACTGTAATTAAAACCAAAAACTGTTTCTATTCATGAAAAATTAGTTTTCCAACACCAATTAGAATTACATGTTCTAGTGACTTAACTTTATGGCTCAACTAAATAGTGTTTTAAAATCAAAACTGTCGGTCGGTACTCCTGAAAATTTAGCTGCCAAACAATTAGATACTTAATATCTTTTACAAATTTGCCGTATCCTAAAGTACATGAAAAGTACAAAATTGGAAACAATCTTAACTTATGTCTTTTGTTAGCAATCAAATGAACACATCTTTTCTATCACCTCACAACCTTTTAAAACTTGTGTTTCACTGAAGGAGATGTGGCGTGATTGGGGGCCATTTCATTGGGGGGGTCTCTTCATCTTTCATTTTGGTTGGGGGGGGGGCAGCTGTGCTATGGTCAACGCAACTAGTGAGATCAACACGCATCCCCCTCCTTTTCCCATGATTAAATGTTCACGCAAACAGAATGGAATTCATTGGTCTGTTTCCGTCTTTCTGTTCCACACATACAACTTGCATGGAATGCATTTATTTTACAAAATGCAAGGTTCGCAGTTTCTCAGAGTTAGAAGTTTCCTTTTCTCGCAATTGTTTGTCTAGATTTGAGATAATATATTCGGATCGATGTATATTTTTTTAAGTATATTTTAAAAACGAAATTTGTTAAATCTTGGTGAGTAACATTTTTATTTCTTGTTTATTATTTAAACACTTCTATTATTTATTTTATTTTAGATGCTTTTTTGATTCTTTTTATTTCTACCCGTACTAAAACTTGTCAAATGAGGTACATATAAAACTAGTATAGGAGTTCCAAGCGAGTGATATTGATGTTTCACCAAATGCTCTGTAGCTTGGAGGTAGGGGTCCAAAACCCATCGTGAGCCTGGATGCAGGCCCGTAGCCAGGCGGCCCCCCCCCCCCCGAAATTCTGCGATTCAAACTTTTTAGTCTTTCTTTGAGCCTCTCAGTAAAAAGAAAAACAAAAACTGTCGAATCAAACCTTTTATTAACTAACTTTATTAAGCATATTTCGGGATATTCCGGTTTGTCCTAAAAAAGTAATCGAAAAATATTCTTCAAATCCTCGTCGCATGTCTTTGTAAACTTTGTTTACAAATTGATTATAATTATTATGCAATAATAATTGAAAAATATTTATTATGTAATATTAATTGAAAAATAATTATTGTGTAATATTTTTTAATTACTAGTTTAACTTTTGCAAACAACAGAATAAACAATATTTGTTACAATGTTTTCCCCCTATTTTGCATGTCTGAAACCGTCCTTGCTTCTTACCATATCCCCCCCCCCCCGAAAAAAAATCCTACCTACGGCCTTGCCTGGATGTACCTTTGACCTGTTCTTCTATTAATGAGTGCTATATGTTCTTCACCTTTACAAGAACTTGTAATTCATACTTAGTAATGAGCACAGAAGCCTGCACATGTATAGGAAGGTTGTTTAAATCGTACCACTTTTCACTTTGATTTTTATCAATCAGAAATCAATAACAGTACATTTGAAGTATTTTAATAATAAAATACAGCTATTCAGCAACATATTATTATTATTTTGATAACAATATTCGTGCAATAAAACTTGAAATTAATTGATTTCTCAAGGTCTGCAAGCGGTACGATTTAGAAAACTCAGATTCAGTTGTCTAACTCATTTCAACAGTTCCCTAAATCGTACCAACCTCAGAAATGCTCAGTATTTATTATTAAATGAATAAGTAGATCAAGTAGATAAGGATTTAACCTGAAACACATACTTAATAGCTAAAACATTACATTTTTGAGAAATCATAAAAATAGTAACTCTATTATAAGCCTATAAATGTTAATGGACCATGATGTTGAGCGCGACAATATTCACACATGACTTTTGTAGGTGCTTTTTGTTACGACTACATCTTTTTAAGGTCTAGAACAAACTTTTTTTTAGTCAGATTTTAGAAATGGGGAAATTGTTTCGATTGAAGTCTTCAGCAAAGAAGAGTAGATTGGTCTATCAAATCACATTATTAAACCAATAATTACTGGAACATTTCTTGAATAAAGAGATGGTTCAGCATTTAGATGTTTTTCCTCACCTTTTTCTTCTTGAGAAAAAGAAAAAGAAATATCATCAGGATATTAAATATCATTAAATTTATTGGAATAGTTTCGTTTCTCCCCAATTGATTTGTATATAGATTGTGGTTTTTCGGATTCAAAAAGCCTGTTTAGTTAAACATTGACACACCAGAATATTTAAATAAATTTTAACCAGAGTTCTCATTAGTTGGTGTCTTATTGTAACACTTATGAGATGAGAATTTTGGTACTGATTGAACGTTAATTCAGATACAGCTCTCTGCTCTTTTTCGACAGTTTGCAGCAAGTACAGTTTAAATTGCTTATCTATGTCCCTAAAAAGTCTACATATTAAATAGTTGAAGTTGATACATTGTTCCTAAATCGTATCGGTATGATTTAGGACCTACACTAGGTACGATTTAGACTTAAACATAGTGTTGTATCAAACCTCCAACAACAGTTAGCTGGCAAAGAAACTAGTAGACTTGAATGTAACAGAATTGAATGTAGCATAATTTGCTTAACAATTATATGATGTCTAGAAAAACCAATACTATAATCTTGCTATATCCTTACACAACATGTTTAAAAGTTACATTGAAATCTTGTAAAATTCATAAATTTAAATAAAAACTTACCACATGTACACTACGCACAACGACTTGATTCTTCTGCATGAACAAACAAAAACTTCATAATTTATCCCCTAGAACGCTCTGTCCACAATGCTTATTTAGAAATCAGAATTGGTACGATTTAGGTAACTTTCCTCTACGTTAGCAATAAATAAAATTATATTCCTATTTAAGAAATCATTAGTCACAAAAAATATTTTCAAATGTTAGAATTACTTCAAAGATCAATCAGGGAACACATCAGATTATAAGGCGTATTACTATACTTAGTATATTCGAGTCTATCGACAACGGATGAACTAGTGAATTACTTCCTTAGCTTATTACCACACCAAACGGAAGTGACAAATAGAAATAAATCGCATTTCCTTATTCACACCGCAACTTTGATCAAAGTTGGAATCGAACTGATGACTTCCTACTTTTTACAGCAATAAAGATAGCCAAAATCAGACGTATCTGGCAGGTGTGCATCATATAATCTAGAAATTATGTATTGAATTGAAACGAAATGTCTGAGTGGTTAAGGCACTTAGCTGTCATTGGAAATGACTGGGTTCGATCTCCAGAGGTGGCTTACTGCCAGAACAGCTTCAGATCGATGGGTATCAGCATGTCTGGGAAGTAAATCAGCATTGCGCGTAATGCTGACCACATGGCCAACCATGATGTCAAAAGTTTTACTTCAAACTCATGCTAAATTGTTGTTGTAGTTGTAGTTCATTTACGTGGCACTAGAGCTGCACAATGGGCTATTGGCGACGGTCTGGGAAACATCCCTGAGGATGATCCGAAGACATACCATCACAATTTTGATCCTCTGCAAAGGGGATGGCACCTCCGCTTCGGTAGTCCGACGACCTGCACGCGAAGTCGAGCACTTTACGATAGAACAGTTTAACGAGGACCAATACCGCACACCCTCGGTCCCTACGCAGACTAATCCAAGTGGTCACCCACCCGCACACCGACCGCAGCCAGTGATGCTTGACTTCGGTGATCTGCTGGGAACCGTGTCTTAACAATCAGTCCACTGCGGGACCATACTAAATTGGAAGGCAGATAAGAGGATTTAACATAAAATAGGATTCTAATCTGGAAAAAAACTCATCCTCCGTCATATATTGTGTGGTTAAACAATAGTATTTAAAATTATTAACTTTAAAGTAGTTTAGGAAATTAATGTTTGGGCTGATGCCCTTGATTTGAATCCGGTACATAAAGTTCGTCTAGTATCTATCCGCTGATCTTCCTTTAATTTAAAATTCATCCGATTTTTTGAATGTCAAGCTCTTTATGAGATTATCTTACAAGCATTTTCAAAGCCGCTTTAATCTATTTTTACAGATACCTTGCATTATTTATGGTTGTCTATATAACTGGTCCCGCAATCGACTGATTGTAAAGACACGGTTCCCAGTAGAACACCGAACACAACCATCACTGGTTGCGGTCAGTAAGCGGGTGGGTGACCACTTTGATCAGCCTGCGTTGGGACTGCGGGTGTGCGGTATCGGTCCTCGTTAAACTGTTCTACCTTAAAGTATAAATAAAAAGCTACCTAGCTGTCTGTCTATATAACTTGTGCATTTCACAGTTCCATTGAGTCTCAGTGGCAGAGAGATATTGTTCTTTCGTCTAAAGTCCAGAAGCGTAGAGAGTGATTGTTTGATTTGTTCATTTACGTCGCACTAGAGCTGCACAATGGGCTATTGGCGACGGTCTGGGAAACATCCCTGAGGATGATCCGAAGACATGCCATCACAATTTTGATCCTCCGCAGAGGGGATGGCACCCCCGCTTCGGTAGCCCAACGACCTGCACACGAAGTCGAGCACTTTACGGTAGAACAGTTTAACGAGGATCAATACCGCACACCCTCGGTCCCTGCGCAGACTGATCCAAGTGTTCACCCACCCGCACACTGACCGCAGCCAGTGATGCTTGACTTCGGTGATCTGCTGGGAACCGTGTCTTAACGATCAGTCCACTGCGGGACTCCAGAAGCGTAGAGGTAACGAGATCAATTTTGGCATTATATCTTCGTGTTGTCTTTCACTAGTTTCTGTGGAGCCTCCCTGGCCTAGCAGTATTGCCGGCCAAACGTTGTGCAAAGCGTGGAGGTAGCGGGTTCGAATCCCGCCGTAACCCTGGATGTATTCTTCGTGATGTCCTTCTCCGAATTGTTCTATCTGTCCTTCTACTTGACAAAGGCTTATAAGACTAAAAATTGAGCACACAAGCCTGCAAATGCATGTAATTTCAATAAAGTTAGTTTCTGCTATCTGTTCTTCAATTTGTCATGTTCATGCTCCATGTTTTACTCGCTTAAGTAAAACAAGTTGTGTTAGTGTCCTTTATTTTTATTTTGTAACTGATAGGATTGAATTACAATTTGTTTCTTGTTTGCACATTTATTAGTAGTTTAGATTTTTCTAATTTGCTCCATGCTTGTTTTTGGCATTAACTATTGTGCCTAGGTATTAACATTTATCAACATTTTCGAATGTGGGAAGATTCAATCACCCTTTGCTCGCCAGATTGTTTTGGTTGTGTTTAAAATTATTTTGAATCTGATGAAACCTGATTACATGAAACCTGACTTTTAAGGTGTTTTTGGTGCATGATGTTTACATTTTCGAAATATTAGTTTCGTGATACATTGTCTTGTGTGTTATATCGAAAGCTTCAAGTTCCAACAGGTGAGCATTTAAATCTTAACAGATGCTATTTGTTGCTACTGATAAAATGAAATAGACAAATTCATTTATTAGAAGTCCTTATTAACATTATCCAGGGCTTATTGGAAAAAAAATGATAAATGTTTGTCCCACTACACGGGGCTAGTATGGATAAACTTGATAACTTGTTAAGTAGTCATTTATTTTCAATTTAAGAATTATTGGAGAACAAATACTGACATAGATTAATTAAAACATTAGTTTGTAATGGGGAATTTTATTATACTTAAAAATACATTTTGAACACAAATCAAAACCAATTTGAAACCGTTATTCAATTTGGTTCATTTAATAAATATTTTGAATTTTTTTAAAAAGTAAAATAATTGAAATGTTAACTTTAAATGTGTATTCAGATGCTGTGCTAGTAGTTCTGCCAGTTACTGGCTATGTAAGTTAGGTAGTTATTTCTTCTCTTGATATTTGTGATTTTCTTTTCTGGAAAAACGAGTCTCATTAACTTTATACCCATCTTCATTCTTAAGAATTGAACATCATAATCTCCGAGTCCGTAAACAACTTCCTCTCTACCATAACATAATGCACAACAATGCTTTTTATTTAAAAAATAATGTCTAGTATAAAGTCATCAACTTTTATTTAGTCAGTGTTGTCAAGAAAAGCTTACATTTACTTGTATAGATCTTATGTCATTGCGATTTAAAAATACTAGTTGCTAACTTAAAAATGAAAAAAACCACTTAAAAATGTCCACTGTCCATGTTACCACCACACTGTGTAGCTCAACGAAGACATGTTTGTTTATGCCTAATTCTGATTGATCCTGCAGTGGACTGATCGCTAAGACACGGTTTCCAGTAGAACACCGCAGTCAAGCATCACTGACTGCTGTCAGTAAGCGAGTGGGTGACCACTTGGATTAGTCTGCGTAGGAACCGAGGGTGTGCGGTATTGTTCCTCATTAAACTGTTCTACCGTAAAGTGCTCGATTTCGCCAGCGGGTCGTCGGACTACCGAAGAGGGGGTGCCATCCCCTCTGAGGAGGATCAAAATTGTGATGGCGTGTCTTCGGATCATCTTCAGGGATGTTTCCCAAACCGTCGCCAATAGCCCATTGTGCAGCTCTATTGCGATGTAAATGAACTACAACAACAACTGATTGACCAAAATTATGCAGAACGAAAGAAGATATTGAAATAGGTAAGAAAACATTACAGCCTCATTTATAACATATTTCCACCTTCAGTTGAAACTCTGAAAATAAAAAAATTTTCATAAAAAAGTAAAGACAAAATTTTAAAGTTACTTTTATGCATTAAGAACCCTCTTTTACAAAATTTTTACTAAACTATTCACAGTGTGATTATGAAACTGCACATCAAAGTGTATACAAGTTTTCCAATTTACTACATCTCACAGAGGAGAAATGTCCTTTGAACAAAACAAAAGTTATTAAATGTGTCCACTTCAGCCCATGTCTTCACTAACCCCCTCTCACTCCTCCTTTACTTTTACTCTAATGGGGCTTGTTCAAATTTACGTAAGCACCCACGGAAGGAGGTTTTGTGAATTGTTCACAAGGAGGGAGTAATGTTAAATTTTTATGTTTTAAACGAAAAAAATTGTAACAAAACGATTTGGAAAATAATTACACTTGGAAAAGATTCAAAGTTTAAATAAAAGTTACATTTGGAAAAGAAGTGCAATAAAATTTCTTCGTGTAGTTTTAAAAGTATTTAAAATTAATTATAACTTTAATTTTGCTTTATGCTAAGTTAAATTTTTTTTCATTTGAATTTAATCTTCAAATTCCTAAAGTTCGATTACTACAGCGAAAGTTGAGGCAAAAAACAGGGTATTCCGATTTTCTTGAGAGAGCATAGGACACTTTGCTTACTTTTACTGGCAAAGGGCGAGAAGTTCAAAACTGCTAGAAATATGCTTACGCAATACTTGAACGGGCCCGATCAGTGTAAATTAAAAATTGCCAATCAATCATTTTCTAGTACATTTTTATTCATTATGGCTTTTATTTTTAAAAATTCCGGTTGTCTCTGGTTTAACGATCACTGCTACGGTTTAACAAACAAATAGTCTCTGTTCCCATGCTTTCGTAGTAAACAAGCTGTACTGTATTGTCAAAAGTACAATACAAAATAATATTGAAAAGTATTATGTGAACTTTCATTTTTCATATTATGGATGCATTGAAATTTATTTTAAGAGCAGCTACTTTGAAATTTTGTGTAATAGCATTATAATTTATAGAAAAGTGTTTGTTTGGTAATCATTCAAAAAATTCGAAGAAATAAAAATCATTCGAGGCAAAAATGGGAAAGAGGGGGGTGAGTGGTTTGATCCTCCAAACTTCTTCATTAATATAAAGGTCTAGAACAACATCGCCATCTGTCGTCGCCGAGTTTTCCAAACCATCCATTATATAGAAGGACGTTTTGCCCGGGCAATTTGTTTTTGCCCCTTTGTCCTTTTCACTACCTTTCTTCGTCAAATGTCTTCATTCATCAAACAGAAACTCAGCTTATCGATCTGATGGCAAAAACAGACACTACGACAAATATTATTTTCTCCCAATTTTTTTTTTCTCTTTTTCCTTTATTTTCCATCTTCTTCGGATTTTTTTTTTTTTTTCGTATCGCATTAAACTTTTCGAAATTCGAAACTTGGGTTTTTCGATTAGATTGGTCGGGAGCGTTCTTCTCATGCTAGATCGAGCACAAAGATCGAAATGAAGGGCAATTGCCCCTAAAAAGGAAAAAAAAAAAAAAAAGGAGTATTGAACCCGTTGTTCTCATTGATGTTTGGTAAGGATATATTGCAGAATTTATAGAGTAAACAGTTTGTAGTAATGAAGAAATGCGAAATGGGTTTAGGAAATGCTTGAGTTTATATATCGAATTAAATGTTTGGATAAAACTTTAAACTTGTTCGAAAAACTTTTATAGAAATGTTTTATTCGTTTACGATTTTGATTAAGTATTTACTCAAGTAAAAGCTACGTAATTAATTATAAGCTATAACATTTTTGGAGAAAGTTTGCTTACTCTTAGACAAATCAGTTCAGTATTGAACCATAATATAGTACAAATTTGCTGCAATCTTAATGAATTAAAACATCGATCAGTTGAAACATCTTTTCGCTCAATTCGAGTTTATTTATTTATTTTTTTTTTATATAACCATCGTTGAGCAGCGGACCCTATTTTTTTACGACTACTAATGTTCAAATCCGTAGCCTTCTAATTTTGAATCCAATCCTGAAGACAAGGGAACTCCTAGATCAAGCATTGAGTGGAATTTTTCCTCCATGGGGAACTTTTTGATGGAACTAATCCTCATTCGCGTTACATGGAGAGGAAAACCACGAACACCTCCCACGATTCGCTTGACTGCAAGGGGACTCTAGCCTGTGATCCGTCTACCACTGAAGATATCCATAACATTTTAATTTATTTTATAACCGTCCTTGAACAGCCGCCCCAATTTTGAGTTTACGACTGTAATCGGTGCAAGCCGGGTGCGGGACTCGTATCGAGCAGCCATTGCTGGGATTCGAACCCGGTCACCTCACTGGAAAGCGAACGCTCTATCCCCTGAGCCACCACAGCTCTCAATTCGAGCTTAGGAAGTAATAAGGTTGGCATAAAACTAAGTTGCAGAAAATTTGAACCATATTATCATTCAATGTGGACCAAAATTTTTAACAGTTCACTCATCAACTGCTCTCTTGAAACAGATTTTCCAGCCAAAGCAACTGCGTTTGAAATTGAAAATTGTATGAGCAAAAAAAAAGTTAGAGCATTTTAAAATTTCATGAACTCTAAAAGCATATTTTAAAATTTCCTTGACACTGGTCACATAGTATTTTAAAATTTCGTAGAAATTGGAAGCATAATGTTGTAAAAATTTATGAACACTAGTAGCATATTTTAAAATTTTATTGACACTGGCAGTGTAGTATTTTAAAATTTCATGAACACTGGTAGCATAATGTTTTGAAATTTCATAAACACTTGTACCATATTTAGAAATTTCATGAACATCGGAGGCATAATATTTTAAAATTTCATAAGCATTACTAACATATTTTAAAAAATCATGAGCGCTTGTATCATACTATTTTAAAATTTCATGAACTCTAGTGGCACATTTTATAATTTTCTAACCGCTATTAGAATATTTTAATATTTCATGAACACATGTAGAATATTTTAAAATTTTCACGGGCAAAGGTAGCACATTGAAATTTTATGTGCACTGATTGCGCGTTTAAAAACTGTATGAGCTCTAGTAGTATATTTAAAAGTTGGTCCAACTGTGACAAACCGAAACGGTAAAATCTTGGTTTCTTATTCAATTTTTTTCGAAAACTCCAATAATCCATAAAATATGCTTCAATTACACAAGAAGTATAATTTGAGCAAAATTCCAAAAACATTTCTTGAAAGAAGAAATAAAGAATATAATGATTTTGGAATTTCTTATTCGAAAAAAATTGACTAATTTAATTCAAAATTTGGAATTCGTCATTTAAAAATTCAGTTTGAAATAATATAAAAATACAATTCAAAATGTTTTAGTTATTTAATTGTTCAAACAATAATAAATAATTGTATAACGTTTTATTTCGCTTAAAAATTTATATCGGTAAACTAGTTTCATAATTATGCACGAAAGAGTTTTTATTTTCTTAAAATCAAGAGTTCAAGAGATATGTTCAAGAGTTAAGGGAAATTGACATATTATGGTCTGAACTTATCACCTCTCTCCTGATGAAATAATTAGAACCATTATTTCTAGATTGTGGCTACTTAATTTACATATTTTAAGGATCAAAAATTCAAATCCTTCCAAAAAAGAAAAAAGAAGTAAATATGTTTATTTGAAGAAAGCTTTCTTACAGGGCCAAGATAACTTGGTTGGTAGGGCGTTGGGCCCATGCCTAAAAGGTCGTGATTTCGATCCCTGCTGGCCGAAGACTCCCCAATGGTTACTGGTGCACGTTAAATCTGACGGATCACAAAGTCCTCCATGCTCCCATAGCAAATCAAAACCGCTGGGGGTACTGAATTGGAAATTGATCGTTTTCTGATTTTGGTTAAAATTATACGATAAATGATTACGAAATTACGATTTGGTTGAATGAATGGATGCACGAAAGGCTCCACCCTATAATGGGGCTCTGACGTGCGTTTTGGTCGTGGATGGCGCCACTGAAAAACAAGAAATACACCCTCTACCTTTAATTGGCTCGGTTTCATCAAGCAGGCTTGCTTGTTGGCAAATGGCATTAGAAACAGCAACAACAAGTTTTGTGTCTGCTTCGTAATCTAAAATATTTTCTACACGCCAATTAATTAGAAAATTTATTTAAGAGTATTAAATTTCCATTAAGATCCGGCGATGAGATCAAAAGTTATCCACGTATGTTTTCTATTTTGCGCATAGTGTTTTTTTTTTTGTGTGTGTGTGCAGCTGATATTTTCATACTCGCTGTTCACTCTTTAATCAAAAAATTTTATTTTTAAAATACTGTTTTACCCTATCCAATTGTTATGCACGGATTCAAACGTGTACCCAATATAATTATAATACAGGCCCACCAAATATTCGTTTTCTGTTTTCTTAATCAACGGCCTTTACCCTTACTCTTTATAACTATGCAAATTTCTTTTTTGAGAAAGCCCCGCATCCAAAAACTTTATTCACTTCTGCTCTCGACCTTCCAGAATGCAACGGTTGGTTACCCAGCACACGGGGAGGGAGGACGAAATAAGATTATCATAAGCATAGCCACGGTCTGCTCAGGGAAGCTTAACTGCAACCCATGCAAATGTACCTCAAAGAATAAAACCCCCAAGCCCTTCTCGGGCGACCTCCAAACATTTTGAACGGGGAGGGGGGTAAAGCAAGAAGAAATTTCTGTTTTCCTAAACAAAATCTCCTCTCCCCACCCCACCACTTGTCTCCTTATCAGTTCCAGTAGATTAACTGAAAAGGAGCTATTTGGGGGATTTTTAAAAAGAGGGAACAAACTATAAAATTCCCATTAACGTTATCCTCGCGATTTAAGGAGTCAATGTTATGTAACTTAATTTGGATAACTCAGTTAGCCTTTTATGTATCGGAACTCCAGAAGACGTCTATTTTACCTCTATGAAAAATTAATTTTATTTTACCTACTTTACTAACGGGGGAATTGTAGAGGAACATAATACTTTTTTACCATGCAAATTTTTTTCACATAACTCTTTCCAATCACGGTTTAATTATTTTATATTGTATTTTATACGAATTTCATTATTTTAAGCAGTTAATTTTCGCTCATTCGTTAATAGAACTTATGATTTTTAAAGAACTTTTTCGAATATTAACAGCACCTAACGTTTTCTGCAAATTTTGCCAAAGTAATAATTAAACATAGAATCTTTATTAGCTTGTGTCCTCATCAGTTTCAGTAGATCCCCTGAAAAGGAACTATTTGAAGGATTTTCAAAAAGAAGAACAAATTATGAAATCCGGATTAACTTCATCCCCACGATTTAAGGAGTCAATTTTGTATAACTTAATTCAAATATCAGTTTATTCTTTACGAGTCAGAGCACTTTATGACTTCTGTTTTACCTCTATGTAAAGTTTATCTTGTTTAGCCTATTTAATTAAAAAGGAAATGCAATGAGTAGATGGTAATACTTGTTTATCAATTTAGCATAGAAAGTGTTTTAAATGGATTGCAAATTAATTTTAATGACGATGGATCCGAGTAATTTTTAAAGAGATTTTTCTATAACTGTTAAGTCATAAGCTAGTAGTTTTGAAAGAGCTTTATTTAAACTTAACTAGCTCAAGCTAATAATTTTGAAAGAGCTTTTTTTAATATTAATAAGCTCAGGTTAGAAGTTCTTTAGGGCTCTTTTCAATTGAAGAGCGTTTTCAATTAGCAAGTTTAAACTAGTAATTTTTGAAAAAGGTTTTTCCAGTATTACTAAGCTTAAGCTAGTGTTCTTAAATATCTCTTTGATCAATATGAACAAAAGCTAACATGTAGCGAATTTGCTACTAAAAATTTAAGGTAAGAATTTTTCTGGTTTCGAATTTCATTTGCATAACATTTTATGAATTGAAATTAGAATAGTATCCTTTGTTATGTTTGAATGTTTGGAAAATAAAGCAAACGGAAAAATTTTGTTAGATAAACATTTTGCTGTGCCCAAATGAAAAAAATTAATTGAAACTATGAAATAATTCTCTAAGAATTTGTTTTTGGATAAGAATTAAATTTCTTCTACATTAAGCAATTGCAGTTTTTTTTAAAGCAAATACTCTGATTATTACAACACTAAATTTTTATTATAATCAAAAATAAAAATTATGTTATTTAAGAAGTTTGCTACAACACTCACTGCTCCTAATATTGCTGTATATATATATTTGTTATATATATTGTTGTATACATATATATTTGTATATATATATATATTGTTGTATATATATGTATTTTTTAATTATAAAATAGGAAAAAAATAAACATTTTACGGCGAACTGAGGTTATATTTTTGTATAATTTTTTACAAGCTATTATTCCTTAAAAGCAATTGAAGTGAAGCTTGGGACACTCTACTCTTTCATGCGTGCTTTAATGAAGTATATGCTATGTTTTTCTCGATGCATCTATGCATATAATTAGAAATATATTAATAAAAGTCATTTTAAATAATTAAAAATTGTCTTATTATTCTTAAATTCTCTTATTCAGCAATTATTAAAATATTATTATTTGCATAGTTTTTACCACTTTTGCATGTCATAAAAATTAATAATTAGCTCATTGTAAAAAATGCTTTTATAAACTTTTAATTTTTCACTAATTAATGAGAAAAGATTTCAGATAAACTAGCCAAACGAAGAGAGCTCAATGTAAATAATTTTCAGCAATATACGATATTAATGTGACTTGTCTTTTTTTTAAAAAACTATTAATTGTTATTTAATGACTCAATTTCCCTTCTTCCTTCTTAAAACATTTCCATTTTTGCAGACTTAACGTGCACCAGTCACCATTGCAGCAGTAAAAGTACTTTGCGTAAAAAAAAGCAAATACAAATAAATAAATAATAAATATAAACAACAAAAATAAAAAGAACACATGCATACATATATATTTTTTAATATTTCTTTTTCTTTCGGTAATAGCATTTAAAGTGCACAAAAAGCATTCCCAAATCTTTATCAATTCAAAATCGCTTACATGATTATGTTTCATCACTGAGGAATTAAATCAGCAATTTTTTTTTTTAAAAAGTCTTTTGTAATTTTATTAAATTTCAAAATAATTAAAGTCATTATAAGCCCCAATTGAATTATATTTTCCATTTTCCAAAATATTTATTTGAAGATAAAGCATTGTGTATCTCTTCTTAAAAAGATTTCGCATTTTGCTACTTATATTATATAAAAAAATTTTCTGGGAGAGAAGCATCATTCTTCATATTTTAAGATATAAATTATGTCATCATTCAACTTAGCTTACATGCTTTAATGCACATTTTTTTCTCCCTTTTTTATCATTTATAAAACAAATTAATATTCAATCTTAGTTGATTAAAAACTTCAATCGATTCAAAAATATTGAAATTGAAAATAACAGTAGCTTGAAACATGCCGACTGTCATTTTCAACTTAAATATTTTTGAAATGTTTGAAGTTTTTAATCTAGAAATATCTAACCGCTTCAGTTTCTTGGTATTATATATTTAAAATTCAACATGTTAAAATAAAAAGTATATCGAAATCTAAGTAGTCTATACTAAAGAATGAGGGATTCAAAATCCAAAAAAAGTTTGATTATACAATGGAACTCGTAAGTGTTCTATTAATGGCCATCCATCTCCACTCTATTCTTTTTCAGCAATCAAACAGGTTTTGAACATTTCAGTCCCATCGCCATCAATAGGGATTTCTGAGATTTTAAAAACATTTCTATTTTTCCTCACTACTTCTCTTGTCATCTTGAGTTTCCGGTTACATTTTTGATAATTATTTCCTCATTTTTCATTAATATATTTGCTAAACCGGTTATTTTTCAATAAAATGAAATATATTCCTTAGATTAAGAAACATAATACTTAAGGGCGGTCATTACGGAACTTCGTATTTGAGACTGTGCTTTTCTAATGATTTAATATTTTAGTACGAAGAACTTTAAAAGCAAAATCTATTGCATGTTCTTATTTGAAACATGTTGACACTCTTCAGTTTCTAGAGTTATATGGTGGAATACATATTTCGTTTTTATATTAGTTTTTGAAGAATAGGGAACAATACGCGTATTTCATCATTGGGAAGAGATGCCATAAAAACCCATTGATCAATATATCTGTGGCACTAAGCTCACCTACGCGTTTTCCGCTTTTGATGCTGCCAAAGAGCGACGAGAGTTGGTCAATTAATCGTCCAACACGAAACTTGCATTTTCGGTTCAATGGGAGATCGAAGCACCCCCTTGCAACACCCCTCCATATGTTATCCATCATTCTTGTTGGTACCCACGGCATCCCCAGACCTTCACACACCATACTTTCAACAATACTCTCTGGAGACAAGAGATTCGATTCAACTTTCCTTAGGTTATTGTGCAATGAAGATCGAATTATTTTTTGCTAGTTCTTGTAAGAATTTTTTTCAGATTATCGTTTAAGAATTTCTGCTACTATCAGATTAAATTCCAAGGAATAAAATAAGCATCAACTTAAATAAACAATCGAACTTAATATTAAATTTAAATCCCTCAAGTATATTAATTGAGCCGTGGTGGCTCATGGGATAGCTTCCAAATGTTTTGGCAGTTCGATACGAATTCCACATCCGACTCGCCCCGACCACATTGCTGACGTAAAATATTCTCAATGGTATACGGATCATGGGTTAGAGTCACTTTGTCATTAGGTTAGCCATAGGAGGTTTTCCATGTTGCGCAAATTCGGAATAGTTCCTTCGGAAAGTCCTCCAAGAAGGGGAATTTCTCTAAATAAATATTGGATCCCTTGTCTTCTGGATAGGGTTCAAACTTACAATGTGCGGAGTTGTACATTGACAGCCGTGAACTCAAAATTGGGTTGGCTGTTCAATTACGGCTATGGAATAAAATAAAATATATTAATTTTAAAAAAAGGTGATACAGTAAATTTAAACAAAAACCTGATGCGTTCTTTGGACCTTATCTAGCATCCTTTTGGAATTTGGGAAAAACATGTTAAATATTTACATGGTGCTTTCAAAACAATATTAAAGGATTAAATATATAATGCAATAATTAAGTTGAATTATGATTAATTAAACTTAAAAAAGCTGTTTTGAGTGCTGGCAATATACAAGAAAAGAGACAACCACTTTAATGATTGTAAAGCAATAATAAAAAGAAAAAACTCATATTGAACTTTTTTTAGAATAAAGTTGACAAAAAAACTTTTTTAATAACTTCTTTCATGAATTAAACACAGTTTTTAAGCGATATATATAATACGGAAATATTTTAATGAAATCAGACTTAATTGCCATTAATATTATAAATGATAATAATATTGCTCTCATTATTATTGTCATTATTCACTACTATTCTTTTTTTTAAATCACAAATAAACAAAAAGAAAGTCATTATAAATAAATCAAATCAGCAGAAATGAAGCTTACAGATTAGAATTATCAATATTTATGTAAAAGGAAATATAACTAAGCATTCCTAATAACCTGACCCCCAACTGCTTTAATATAATTTTAATTCACAGTCAAAATTTTATCGACCTCGATAATGATTAGTCAGATTTGGGTTAATTTCAAAATGACATATCTTCTGTTTTATAATAATTTGTGAACTCTGATATGCAGGCTTTTATAGCTTAATTTTTAATAATTTTAATATATATGTATATACATGTTTAAAATGAAGAATAAAACAAAGAAAAATAATAGACAAATGGAAAAAAAGGGGGGGGGGAATAATAAGTAAAAAAATAACAAGCAACAGTTTTAAAAAAAGAAGAAAAAAAAAGGGGTGAAATTTTATTTAAAAAAAAAAAATATAATCTTTTCTTCAGCCCACACGATTATATCCGCAAAAAACTTTTGCTCCTCACAGTATTGTATTCATATATTTTGCTTTGGCTTTATTGATACAATATCAGAAAGCACTCTGTTTTGCCGATATAATCGTGTGGGTTAAAGAAAAGATTATATCTTTTTTTTTCCGGTTTTTTAAATAAAATTTCACCCTTTTTTTTTCTTTTCCTTTTTTTAAAACTGTTGTTTGTTATTTTTTTACTTATTATTCCCCCCCCCCTTTTTTTTTCTTCATTTATCTATTATTTTTCTTTGTTTTATTCTTCATTTTGAACATATCTAATGAGTTCTGTTTACTTGCAGCTTAAGCGCATTAAATGAAACTTATTGTTTTTCTTAACTTTCTTCATGTTTTCTTGCATTTTATTTATTATATATATATATATATATATATATATATATATATATATATATATATATATATATATATATATATATATATATATATATATATATATATATATATTAAATTAGGTAATTATGAAAAAAAATATTAATTTTTTTTTGAAAAGCATGGTTTATCTTTGTATTTATTTATTTATTTTATAGTTTTTTTTAACTATATAAACACTAAATTTTTTTTCTTACTTGCAATTAATGTAATTGTTAAATTTTTTTCATCGATTCACCTTTTATTCAATCAGTTTCTACTTTGGGAAATAAGTGCTTTAAGAAAATAACTATTTTATTTGAAAATAATTCAGCGAAATTCCAAAAAAATAACTAAACTAATGTATCAAATAATGTAGATTAAGAAATATAATAATGCATATATTAATCATTTAATAAAGCGTATGCCTAATTTAAGAAGCTAATCAATATTCAAATAAACCTTTTATATGAATATTGTTAATAAAATATTTGAACTTCGAAGTGAGGAGTTTATTTTCCTTTCAAGACAAATGAAAACAATCAAGTAGCAGATCGAAAACGCAATTTGGAGGCGGCCCCTGGGGAAATGTTCCATCGGGCAACTTTGTTTATTGAACAACAATTTCAGAAGCACATTGGACGGCGCAGCGAGTTTGGATTCAATTTCACAGTTCATTAAGAAAGAATGGAATGAGCCCTTCGAAGCACCTGGCTGTACTATATAACTGGAACACATCCGATACCCCCCATCACTCGATTGACAGTGGCTGATCTAAATGACCACTGGTCAGCAAAGTTCCGCTTTGACTTCGACAGAATTTCTTAAAAGTCTTGTGAAGTGCCGTTATCAGAGGATTAGTGAGCGAATTATGGCAAGATCCATCTATTTTTGGCGTTTGAATTGGATTTATTAGTTAATATTTATAAATTAGGTGATTTTGTTGCCAATTTTTGCAAATAATCTCATTTGAACTGACTTAGATTTTAATATACTTAGTAATTGCTTTATTTATTAACTTAGGTTTCTTTTCCGTTGGAACATAATTTTGATTTTGGAGATCTTGTTTGAATTGATTTGATGAATCAAATGAGGCATAATATTATCACATTATAATTTTAAATATGTCTCAGTATTACATATGATATGGTTTCTGTTAAAGGATATTTCTCTATTTTATTGTATAAGGTCCTTGATTTATTAAAATGTGTAAGTTTAGAAGCTAATGTATATATTTTAAAGAGTCTCAATGTTATTAAGAATCTGAAATTGTTCTTTCATATGAACTTTGAAACAAAAGCTCCTCTATCAAACAATTTCTAGAGATCCATAAACAGCTTCTGTACAAACTATTGATGTATTCTATTTTAGTCAAAATCATTCGATTTCAGTCAAAGCGTTCTCTGTATTTCTATCTGATTCCAGTGTTTACAAAAATATATGTAAATCGCATAGTATAATGGCAGTTTATAACCTTTTAATGAAAGTGAAAATAAATGTCAACTGACTGATTTTTCCCGAATAAGACATTTCAATATCTATTAGTAACAAATTATTTTCCAGGTTTATTCAAATTATTGAGCTACTTTTACCAACTATGTGAATCTACTTGTTGAATTTTGTGAATCTAGTGAAAAACTTATATTGAAGCCTCGATTCAGAAGCGTGTAGCTAAAAATTGTTTCTTCATAATCTGAAAAGTAGATTTCTTCCACCTCAGTTTAGTTTCAAGGCATAAATTAATCTTTAGAATTTGTACAAGACTTTGAGAAAATTACTTATTAACTAAAACAAATTAAATGCAATTGGAAGACTATGGAAGAACTGTTTCAGCGTGTTTGCTCAACTGTAACAAATAAACTTTGAATTGTGGGCATTTTTAAAAGGAATTTAATGCTTATTAAACTGACTTCAGTACGAAAATTCGAATTTAAATGTAAATGAGCAATTTTATAAATCTTGCTCGATTATGAAGTGATGTGCATCAGAACTCTGTCTTCAAAAACTTTTATTGAACGTTTATAACGAGTTAAATTTGAGCACGAATTAACGGTCTGATTCATCTACGTGTATTGTAAAGTGTGAAAAATTCATTTAATAAAATAGGTGAAGCAGAAAATTATATTTCTGACGGAGTCAGAAAAAAACTAATTAACCTACGTAATTCTGCAAAGACAAAGGAAAATTTATCCTACAATTCATTGAAAATTTTTTAAAAATTGTCTTAGATTTTGACTATTAATAGCCTTTACAAAATGAATTGTTTTTATTCTTTTTATAGTGAGTCATAATAAGAAGGAAAAAAAAAACACTATAAATAAAAAACTTAAAACTTTGAATAGTTTTTAACTCTATACATTATAAACATAGTAAAATAGACATAAATTTAATATTTATCTCTGATATCTTAAGAAATGTAACATATTAAGATTTTCTGCTCTAAATAATTTTGTGGTAAAATATTGAATTTTCGTCAAAAGAAAACGAAATATTGATGATCGATAAGTCAGTACTAAATAACAGTAATGAATACGAAAGAAAATTCTATCACATGATTAAATTAGAAAACAAAATTCAGTTTCGTAAGTAAAAAAAATTCTGACAATTATATATTATTATAATGAATCTAGAATGCTGAAAATAAACAAGAGAAGTTAAACTGAAAACGAACAGGATTTGTACCGAAAACGATTTGATCGTAAAAAGTTCGAATTTCGTTCCATATCGCTTTCGGAGGAGACAGAGAATTATTACGAAAGTTTGGGCTGGCTTTCCGATAAATAATTGCCCACCTGTTAATTTGTACCGTCGTTTTCAAGACGATTTCTCAGCGTTTTTACACCTTTCAGCTGTAGAAAACCGTTCTATGATGGTTTTATTTACAAAAGATAATCCATTTAGAGCTTTATAGTGTTCTCACAACGTCTCAATCACGGGTCCGAACCCGATTTGAGCCTAAGAAGTAGCGTGACGCGCGATCAACCGCCATCTTGGAGGCGGAACTGTCTACCATTCATCAACGTCGGAGCCTGCGCGAGGTCAGAGTGGAGTAACGTCATTGGTTCTATTCCCTTACGTCATATGCTAATTTATGGCTGTGGGAGGAGCTAATTCGGAGTTATACGACATCATCCTAAGAAAAATTATTTACCTTCCAATTCACCAGCAAAATTAATGACGATGTCTAGCTTTTTGATGAACACAGCTCAGTATGCTCAAGATCCAAAGTTTCCGCCGATAGAGGAATATTCACAGGGAAATTATATTCCGGATTACTATCCGCATTATGGAAGTTTTCATGCCGCACCCCCTGTAAGTTATGGCCCGCCGACCGAGAATGGGACAGCGGTCGGAGGCTATACGAGCCACGGCAATTCGCCGCACTATTATCAGCGATCGTGCAGTGTAAGTCAGCAAAATGCTGTCACCCCCCTCAGTGTTGATCATGTTGGTACTGATGACAGTCTTCATCATATTCACAACAGATCCTCGCCGGACAGTTCACCACCGCCCGGATCCCTCATACCGAGGTCGGACGCTCAAAATTCGGACTGTTCCGGGTCAGATAATCCTGTAATATATCCATGGATGAGAAAAGTTCATACAAATAATCCCGGTAAGTCAATTTTGCCTTTTATAAGATTTTTAACCATTATGATTCCTAATGAGTATTTTGCTTTCTACAAAATTTACATTTTATTTGTCCGTTAAAATGGCTATATATCATGTAAAAAGATTCTAAAAACAATTTTGTCGAGGCAGTTATAATTTGCTTTGAAGATTGAGGTTTGTTTTGAACATTAGCCAGGTTTGTTTGTCATGTTTTTTACGAAGATTTTTTTAACTGAAAAAGAAAAAAAGAACTGTTACCGATCGACGATAACCCGCAAAGAATTATTATCTGTATTTATTTATTTGACGCCAAGGGAGTTAAATTTGCATGTATTTTAAATTATGTTAACTTATCATATCTGTATTAGTTCATAGTAAACATTCAAAAAATAATTATTGATCATTCTTTGTTTAGAAAATAAACAGCGAAAAACACTCATTTGTTTGTTTTTTCTGAAAAAAAAATTTAAAATATAATTTTTTTGAAGAGTAGAAGTGTTTTTTGGATTCCGGTAGTTCGTCTGAAAATGATCTTATGTTAATTTGTATTAAGCTGCAATAAATTTCTATTTTGCTTTTTACAAAGTTTAATTTTTCGACATCGTTTTCTAATCCTTTTCCTACTAGGTTCACCTAAGTTCCTTTAAACAAATTTTTTCACTGTTTTTGTTTATTATGAGACTAAATAAGTTTCAGTTGTTTGTGTTTTAGTTTTTTTGGGAAGCTGATTCATGACAAGAGGGTTGTTAAAGTTTGCTTTTTCACAGGGCGATTCTTTCAGTTTCACTTTTCACTAATATTTTTTTTCCAGTTTACTAACAGTCAAATTTTCTTTCTGACTCTAAACTCTTTTTGTGAGCTATATTAAGTGGTCGTTTGCTTAGTGCTTTAAGAAATATTTTCGCGTTATTTTAAGTTTTAAATAGTTGATATTTTGTTTTTAGCGACAAAGCTAGCCCTGATACTTTATTAAAATATTTCTAAAAACAGTCCCGTCCCAGACTTTTACATGTTGACGCTTAAAAAATCTATATGACACTTAAAAAAATCTATCTACTTTCTTTGCGCAATGTTTTTATTTTGTTTATTGTTCGCAATGCAATTTTAAAAGTGATTTATTGTTTCCTTACTTTTAAACTAAACAAATCTCATTTATTTAAGCAGTGTTTTGCTGTCTACAAATAAAATATTCCCAGTGCATTCTTGCGTGTAATTATCTATAAATACAAATACATTGAATTATTGTTCACATTGAGGCTATAAAAAATTTATTACATACGTTCGTAACTTACTTTTTGTATATTAAAAAGAAGGATTGAAAAAAATGCTTGATTCTTAGGCATAAAAAATTGTTTTCCTCATGTCAAATACAGCACATTTTTTTTTTAAAGATTGCTTCTCGTAATCGCTTTGAACCTAGAAGATTTTTAAGCACGTTTTCTCACGAAACATTGTTTATGTTTTGGAAACAGTCGCTCATTATCTTAATGATCAATCGGAATTTCTGGCAATTATAGACTTGTTTGATGAATCATTCACTGCTTGTCTATATTTAAAGTATTTTATTATTATTGCAATACAATAAGTTCTCCTTTATTTATCCTTTATCAGTAAAAATATATCCATTTTAGTTATTACAGTTAGCTTGACATAACAAGATTTATGGTATAATTGTAGAATTTTGTTGTTAGAAATAAGAATCCTAATAGTTAATGAATATTGGCCTGAATATTAAATTATGAAAAATAACTGGTTCAGCTTTATTGCTATTCTAGCTTATAGCTAACATATAATATTACACAAATACATTTTAAAGTTATTGATTATAATAAATACATAATCCATTCGGTAATAATGCATTCATTTCTAATTACAAAAGTTTGCTTGAAATAATTTTTATTAGAATACGTCAAATTTAAGAATTGTTTATGATATCATTATTTATATATTTTGAATCTTGGAGAATTAAGAAAAGAAATGGCAATTAAGTAGTTTGCGCAATTACAATAGTCATTATTTAAGGTTTAAAAAAGGATTTGAATTCTAAAGAATTTTAAAAAATTCTTCATTGCGAAGAAGAGTTTCAAAAATACTTCTTATTTATGCAAATGTGACTTATTTTTGGATACACGCTAGCAATATAGCTGTTGTATAGCAATGCGTAGGTACTTCTAAGATATTTTGATTTAAAACTGACACATTGCATTAGTTTATTGAAAAATTGAAATTAAATTAAGATGCTCAGCTGATAGTCATTAATATTAAGTTTCATAATTGAAGTCATTTACTTTATTTTAAATTGCTAATGAAATACTGTTTATGGTATAATTAAAACTAGAATACGTATGCGCTGTAGATGTTTTCAAATTCTGTATTTTTAAATCAATTGCTTTGTTTACAAAGCAAACTTATGAAAAACCACTTCTCAAGAGAATATTTTCAAGCAGAATTGTTAATTATAATATTTCATTAAAACATTTTAAACAAAATTTTAAAAAAAGAAAAATGAAGTATCATATATATTTTTTTCTTAGAACTTAATACTTAAGTGAATTACTCGGTATAATTATCTGAACTTATTATTACTAGCATTTTAATTATTTGTAATTTTTTGTGTGAAATAAAATAAAAATCTGAGTTAAAAAAGTGGTTTAAGAATTCTTGAAATAAAAGTATTTTTTCTTCATTTTAACGATTAAAATATCATAGTCTTAATTTAACTCTTTTCATATTTAAATTACTTCAATTCAAAATTTTAGCATACATAAAACAAAAATTTTTTCATTCATGTTTAAAATATTGGTTTTTAAGTACTTTTAAAGAAGTACTAATTTTATAATACTTTAAAATAATACAATGAGTAAATTGGATGTGTAAAAACTTGCAAAATATGTCTTTTAAGCTGAATACACTAGCACGAAGACTATTTTTCTTATTTGATTGCTTATTTAAATAATAGATCATCCAAATAAATGTCTCATTCTTTTTGGAGGCTTTACTATTTGCTTTGTTAATTAAAAATATGTAATAATAATAATATTGAAAATTCTGTTTAAAACTAAGTTTTACAACAAAATTTAATTATCCAAAAAGAAGACATCACTTGTTAACTCAGAAATTAAAGTACATAGTTACATTTTAGGGATTACTTAGTTTTGATAAATCAGTACGTGAAAATTAGTTCTCTTCGAGAATTATTACACAGTGCTATCTGCATTGTGGAAAAACAAACCCTTTCTCACACAATTTTGTTTTTCTTTAATGAATTAGCTTTTATGGACATAACATGATGATTATGAAGTGATGCTTAGCTTAATGAATTGATTATCCATAATAGTGCAATGGAATGTTTGGCTATTCATTTGAAATTATAAGAGTTGATAGTGATTAAACTATCTCTTGACGCTCTTACATGAATGCTATCAGTTATTATTCTAACTGTATTGTTATTATTTGGAAGTACGTCATTTTCGTTTTCAAAAAATAATTTTTTGCATTTTTTTTCTCTTCTTTTTGCATGCATATTTATTCATTTTAAAGTATGAGAAAATCAAAAATTTCTATTTTTTTATAAACAATGTTTAAGACGACTTTAAGATTAGGATTTCTCAGATTATGAATTAAAATAATAATAATAATTACTTTAAATTTTTCAATTTCTATATGTCGAGGAAAATTTGTGTTGCTTATTTTCCAAAACTAGATATATATTTAAGTTGTAATTACACTTCTTGAAGACAGACATTTCGGAAGTCTGCAACATTTTTTAAAGCTCATAAGTTATTTCAAGTAAACAAACAGAAATTATTTTGAATTTTTTATGTTTATTATGTTGCTCGCTCAAAAGTATTTTGAATAAAAAAATTTCTAATCTAGTTTTTTTTGTAGGCAATTATCAACTGGTAGAACCAAAACACAAACTTAAAGCTCTGACAAAAGCTTAGTTTAATTTTAACTCACAGTAAATTTATAATTTGGTCTAGTGATAAGAATCAACATTGCAGAATGTCTTTATAATCTCACAGAAAAAAAAAAAAGAATTCTGGTAAAATTACTGCACTGTATAGTAATGGCAATACTGTATGTATGGTAATATCATAATTTTGATTAATAAAAATCAAAATATAGGGTATTTAAACCATTCGTTTGGTAATTTTTCCGTTCCTATGACATCGGTTTACTAGGAATTCAGGTTTTAAACATTACGGTTCTTATTACCACGTACTTAGAAAGAAATATAAACCTAAAAAGAAATTTAACCGAGTTAATGATTTCTATGAAATACTCTATCATGGTAAAATTACCAAATTTTAAAACGTTTATTGAATTTTAACTCTTATTGAAAAACCACATTATATTGTTAATTTTATCAAAATCATTACCAAAGAGTTACCGAGCTTTTTGGTGCTTCCATAGAGTCAAAAACAAGATAAATTTTATCATATTTTGTTAGTTTTGAGTTTTTACAATATTTTTTTTCTCAGTGTACCTTAAATATCGTTCTAAAAATTGTCTGTTGTCTATAGTCCATTTTTGAATATTCGCGACTTAAACTGAGTTAATATAACAGACAGAAAAAATTTATACATGTAGAGATAATATTTATTAATAGAAATCAAAGCATAGACTTTAAATAAGTCTGTTACTTGATAAATATCCTTAAAAAAAGCACAAAATATTCTTTAAAAATATTATTCTGTGAAAGATTAAAATTTAATGTTTCGATGCAGGTGTCAAAAAATGTAATGAATGGAGCTACGCTATTATTTCTAACGAAAATAGATTAAATTAAGTACTTTAAACTTCGTTATCCAATCTTGAAATGATTCTTATTTCTTATGCTTTAATGAATATATTTTCTTATACTTTAATGAAATATTTGTGATACAAAGCTTTATTCGCGGGAAATACAGGATTGTCCAAACTATGTAACGCACTGAGCACCGATAGTTTCCCTCATAAATTTTTTGTATAAGATAATCTGATAACGTTAAAACTATTACAGTTTTTATTTAACATAAATAGAAAAGTGTATTGTATAAGTGGTGGATATTTAGCGCATATAAAATATCTGCTGTTATCGTTCTCACTTTTTGAGGAGTAATATTAATTTGTTCCAGTAGAAAATTTGCAAGCAGTATTTTCTTTTTGATAGAGATAATACTTTCCTGTAGCTTTCGATCCACAGTGGTTCCAAACATTTCAAATCAAGAAATTTTTTGACACGCATTTTTTACCAATGGTATCTCAATTTGCTTGCAATTTTTCTTAAATGTAATCTATACTATTTAAAATGGGGCTTCCTATTGCATCAAAAAATAGATATTTTTTATAAATATTTTATTTTCCCCGAAATATAATTGTACAGTTTTCATTATATATATCTATAAAAAAGTATTGCTTGGTTAAAATGTAAGAAATTTTGCATAGTATTGTACTCATTTTATTTTTCTTTCCCATGAAATAAATCAATAAAACGTAAAGAGAATTTAGATCTTTTGCATAAAAATTTTGTATGTTTGGCTGTAATATCAATACGTAATAACATATAATAAGCCAAATTTTTTCAGGCATCTAACATAATTTTTTACTGTTCCTTCAAGTTAATAATTTACCTCTTAATCAAACAAATAATAAACATCAAAGTTATAAATAAAATTTTGATGATACTTTTTTCATTGAATAGGATGGGAATTTACTCTTAATCGCAGAAATTTGAGTTATGACTGGAAATTTAACATTATAAAGTTCGTTTTATGATTTTCAATAGAACATTGTTTGAGACAGAGACCCCTTTGTTTTTACTCAGACTGCTGAACGGAGCTTGATCGAAATTGAAGGATTTAAATTTTTTATAGTACCCCTAGGAAATCTTACTGGAACCCCGGTTGGATAACCCCTGTTTGAAAATTTCTATATCAGTGGACTCTTTTATCAAGTCTATAGCATTCTCAATAATCCTCAATTTAGTGGTCATAATATTAACTTTTATATAGACATTAGCACAATATAAAAATGTGAAGCATGCTGTAGAAAACAGAATATAATTTTTAATTTTATACTGTCTGATAGTTTATTAACTTGCATTTGGTGGAAAAGAGTGAGAGGATAAATAATTAATTTCTTGTTAATTCTTATAGTTTAATCTCATTTAATTTAGAATTTAAAAAACTAAATTACATACTGAATAATTTAATCTGTTTTTAAGAAGAATTATAAAAAAACAAGTATTTTTTTAAACGTTTAACATTGTGGATTTTTCACCTGCAAATATACTAATATGAGTTATGATTTCTGTATTTGTCGTCTTGAATCGAGGAATAAACCATTAGTAGGAGTAAAATATTTGAATAATTATTTAGGCTTTGGAACTGAAATATGAAAGGTAAGATGTGGAATCTTTAATGCAGTAAACATTTTGTAATATTCCCTTCAACTTAAATTAACCTAAAAATAAAGAAAGGAAGCTAAACGTTAAAAGATATTTTGAAATACTTGTTACCAGAAATAACCAAGTCCCTAAAGTCAACTAAATCTGACAGGTTGAAAATTACTTTTAAAAAATTATTGCAAAAATAGTTTGTAAAAATTATTAAAATTATTAGCTGAAAGGAATGTACAATAAGCAATCTGAATTTCCTTACTTTTATTATTTAATTTATATCTGTTTTAAATTAATTGTGTATGAGTAACAGAAAAACTTGAAAATTTTTGAAAACTTCTACAAAATATGAGATCTATGTTATTAAAACTATGCCAGTTCTGAAAAAATTTGCACAAGGATTACATTTCAAAACGTTTTGAGTAAAACTTAAGTTACAGGCAAGAAAAATTTAAAAACATTTTTATTCGAGGAGTTTCAGGATTTTTTTAAAATATTTTTTTCTTTTTATAAACTGAGTAACTTGAGTATTGCTTTAAAGAAAGTAACGTTTCGTAATTCTATTTTAAGGTAATCCAAAAATTCAAAGGCATAGATTACTTCAGTAAGTTTAAGGAATATGTGTTAATATTCTTACTAAGACATGGGATGGGAATTGCTTGTTTTTTCTTACATAAGAAGGCGCCTAAAATTGTGAAAAACATATTTTTCGTTTTATTTAAACGCCCCCATAAGTTCTTTTTTTAAACAGGGCAGCATGTCAAAGTCAAGCCCTACCGTTTATGTATTTTACTGAAATTATACATCCCCTCCCCTGTGGGTTACTTTATTTCCTCATCAATACAGCAAGTTCCGCGGCTCCGAAGTATCCCAGTCGTTATGTTCCCGTTTTCATTATTTTTTTTTCATCCAAAATGTATGGTTCATTTAATCAGCTTAATTAGAATATCGTGATGGTGAAGAGAACCTTTTAAATTAGATTCAAACCATTGAAAAGATAATTTTTTTCCAAATACACTATTTTGAAACAAAATCTTTCACCTATGATGTTTATCAATTACCTAAACAGCAACGTCACGACACTTACAATAAATTTAATCATGCTGTAGCATAACATATTTTGTAAAGGAATCCATGTAATCAAACGTTTAGTGTGTTGTATTTTTTTTTAAACAAACTATACAACTAAGTAAGGCTTTAGAGAAAAAAGTACTTCCGTAAAAATGGCGATCATATTTGAAACTAAAGATTGAATTCTGTAAATGATGACAATCAGGATTACATTACATCACCAAGAAATTGAATTTAGTCGTGTCGGTACGAACCCCTTTACACATTATAAGAACTCAAAATGTAATCACGTCATTATAATTCTGCGATGGTCAAGCGTGACTCGCCAATCGCCGAAGATTCGAAGTAAAAGAGAACCGATTTTTAAATTATTACCCATTGATGCCCTGAATGCATAGCTTTTATGGAATAAATGTAACAAAATTGTTCGAGGCCATCCTTATGTTCTCGGTAATATTCTATTTCCTATTTCTTTTTGTTCGGTTAATATCGCGGCATTATATCAATATTCATGACATCGCGTAAATGTCAAGACATCACCAGACGTGAAGGGGTCACTGACTCAAAAACGGTAGGACAAGTTAGAACTAGTTCCAGATTCTTCAGATTGAATTTTTTTTTATTTTCTAGAAAATTTAACCTTACTGCTTTGGCGAGAATTCTTTAAAAATGTCTGACTCGTTTAGGCTAAAATTAATATGGGTTATAGGTTTTGCTAATATATTTTCGACTTCAATAAAATGGCTAGCAACTAAATAATCCTGATATTTTGCATTAACTTTTAAAGTATTTTTACACGCTTTTATAATGAAGAATGCGTGAATTATTAACTGTAGGTTCGAAGTTAATTTTCATCCTGTAAAAAAAAAAATCTATTAAATTTACCGAAAAAAGATGCTGACGAGAGCTGATGTGATATTATAAAACCTTTTATTTCAAAGAAAAATGCTAATATTTAAGAACGTTTTTTAAGCAGATAAGTACTGTTAGTTTAACAAATTCTGTTATTATAACAAATAAATAAATCTATGAAATAATTATGTCAGTATTGCGGTTGGTACAAGCCGAGAGCAGAATTAGCATGACCAGTCAACTCCGAGATTCAAACCCGGGTCATTTCACTGAGAAGTGAGTGATCTGTTCGTAGAGCCCATAGCTGCTTTAGTGTTTGATTATTTTTTATTTTATAACCGTCGTTGAACAGCCAACCCATTTTTGGGCTTACGACTATTGGTTAAACTCCGTAGCCTTGTAATTTTGAACCCAATCCAGAAGACAATGGCGGCAATATGGTTCAACCTGGCAGTAATTTAAAACTTTAATTGCAACCTTTTGGATATTAATGCAAAATAAATAAAAGTAAAAGGTGGTGTGAAAAATTGACTCATTATTGCACGAGCCTACAATGCCTACATTTGATTTTTTTTTATCGTAGTAATAGTATGCTGCCTACTTTCAATTACGATTTTTATCAACTCTTTTTAACTCCGTAGCAATATTATGGAACCTTAAATTACCTATTGCTCCTAAGGGCCTGTGTACAGCAATATATTTTTTCGTGTATAATATTTTTTTTTAATCCGAGAAATGTCACATGAGATTTTTTTTTTCTCTTCTGAAAATCATTTACGGAGGAAAATCTATTCTTTTTTCCTAATAAAAACGTACTTTCTAAAAAAGTTTTTGTAAAAAAAATAACTTTTTAGAAAGAGATTTTTTAAAAAAAGATATTTAAAAAGAAAAGTCTTATTGTTCAATTTTGCTTCAGATTAAATAATTCATAATTAAATGAATGATATTTTTAATAGAATTTGAATTATTAAAATAATAGGTTATTATAATTTTTGAAAAAAAAAAGTCTCATCCGTTTTTGGTGGGCAGAATGTTAAATGCATTTTATAGCTAATTTTCACAAATGAAGGGTGATTATTGTTTTTTCCACTAAGTAAAATTTTTATTATAGTGGATGAATATTTTCTATGATACTCTCAACTGCTTTATCTATTTTTCGCCGGATGACTCAATGCTTTTAAGAAAGAAAAAGATTGAAAAATATGTCACAAGCCATTTTCCTCTATTGGGTTGCAATATTTGAGAGATAAAGCAAAAATTATTATAGAATATTTTTTGATTCTTATCAAAAACTAGTCAAATACAATTCTGAATTCCGCATATTCAGAATCCTAATTTAATATCATACACCTTCATTTTATTAATATTGATTAGGCGTTCTTTCTAGAAGAAGAAAAAAATTTGATTGAAATTGATTTAAACTTATTGTGATGCATATTATTGCACCAGAGATATGCATTCACTTCTCTCTAATAAGGGGGGGGGGAATAATCTGAAATACAATGCAAGAGCACTGAGTGTGCCACAAAGTCTGTTCTTAATTGGACTTCACGGAACACCCGATTAAAAACGGAATTAATGTTTTGTTTTAAAATCCTTTCCAAAAATCAAAGCAAAAGTATTCACATTATGGGTCGAAAAATAACATTTAAGTTATTAAGTAAAAAAAAATATTAAAATTGTGCAAATCACTATTAAAGAAGGAAGGTGTGCGTTCAAAGCATCAAAACTTTTATGATTTTCGAAGAAAGAGAGGCGTTTATTAAAAATACCTCTAAATTTTAACCTGCAATCTAATAGGTCTTGACATTTTATTCCTCAATAGTTATTTTTCTAGATTTCAATGTGTTTTTGTTTTCTCCTCTGCTTATAATGACGTGTTTTCATTTTTGACAAGAATTTCACAAATATATATCAAGTCCATTCGTCAGAAAACTTCAGTAGAATGTTTCATAGTAAAAGTGTGGCACTTAACAAATGTTTATTATTTGTCTCAATTTTCCCCCCCACTGTATACTGCATACTCACTGAATTCGCTTTTTGTCTCGAAAAAACTTTGAATTCTTTTCTTTGTTTTGATGCTCAGTTACTTGTCCTGAGTTTAAGACAAATTCAAAATTGAACATCAGATTTTATCTACCAATTTATCATTGTCGATTTTGCAAGTTGCTTTTCCTTTTTTGTTGTCAGACTAATTCTCAGACGAGATATGAGAACAGGTTTTCCGTTTGTAACGGATAGCTCAAATCAAGTGGTGATGACGGAAAATTGCTTAAGGTTTATGTAAACAAGAGATAAATAAACACTTCATTTTTTATTTTCCCCTTTTCAAACTACTTGAGAAGAATTGTAATAGGCTGAATATATTATTATAAACCAGACGAGTACCTGTTCTCCGCATAAGTTGAAAAAAAAATTAAACTACTAATACTCTAAAAGATGCTTCGAAAAACTGAAAAATATGTACCAAAATGTATATGACGGTGGTTTTACGCTATTAGATTAAGCAAAACACGTTTTCAGTAGTTCATCCTATCAAAATAATGATAAACAGTATTCAGGTTCTAAACATACTAATTTTACTTAATTAGTATATTCGGTATTGATTAAAATTGCGCCAATTACCATAATACCAAAAGGGCCTATTTCAAAAATTAATTACGAACGTTTTCATTTTCGAGCAATTTCGAGAATCTGGGACTTAAATTGCCCACTGTCCAAACTTCACTACGACAAAACAAATGGTTCGGAACTTATGAGACAGACACACAAACTCTTAACTTTATTATTATATATTCATCAAAAGAATTTTTGAATAGCAAGTAAGAAATAAAAAAATTATGTTGTTCGTGGCTGTCAACAATATAAGAAATGCTTTACATATAATGCTCAGTTTAGTAGAAAAAGTTTTCTTTTTAAATTTAGCAATTTATTGTTTTGCCATTACATTTGGTCCTCATAATTAATCTAGTTGGTTATGCTTTTAAAATTAAACTTTCTATCGTTTGTGCTTTTTTTTCTTCTTCATAAAGCTTAAATGCATTTTCGAACACTGAATAAAGAATAAGAAAAAAAGAATAATGTTACTCGTGGGATGTAACAAGAGGAATTATATACACACTAAATAATAAGGCTCTTTAAAAAAAAAAATCATATTTTTCCTTAAGCCGCTACGTTTATTAACTAATCTGGCTTTGCAATACTTCTAAAAGTGACCCATGAATTCTTTTTTTTTTTTTTTGTACTTTTGCACCTTAAATAACATTTTTATTGACAGGAATTATTTAAAAAACGATTTTCGGAAGCTCAGTCACCTTTAGTGCAATTTACCAACTAATAAGCTGTTCTTATTAATAACTATTGTCAGTTTGAATCAGTTGTTAATTAAGTTACCTAACATTATGAACAATACCGATATTATGGATCAATGTTTAAGAAATTTTTCGAGATTTTTCTTGAAGTTTACATAGTTCCATTTATTTATAACTGTTCCGTTAAGTTTTGTCTAGTTTTAGACAGCGCTCTCTATTTTAACTATAAAATTATAGTAAGATGTCAATAAGGAAAAAACCGGCAATGAGTTAACGTTTAGCGATTAAATTCGAATTTAGTTTTCCCCGTAACTTGTTTTTGTGGGGGGGGGGGTCGAGGCAAAGCAAAAAGGACCCCCTTTTGTTAAGAAAACTTCGACCCCTGAATTCTATTAATCATGCAGTGACTAACAAAAGAACTGGAGGAATCTGCATTCAGTTGGAGCATGTAAATCTAATTTCATATCATTGAGCCTAATAAAGATTTTTTTTCGATTACGGTAGAATTTTTTAAACTTCATTTATCATTTTAACATGCAACAAGAAGGTTTATTCATATAACAGATAAATGTGATTTTATAGTTAGATTATTTAATCTCATTATAAGTTTATTTTTAGGGATAATTTATCTTATAAGATGTTCGTTCATCTTTTTGTTCTTGTTTACGACCATACTGTAAATTTTAAATCCGACAGAGTAATCGAAGTAGGTGTGGAATAGCTTGCACCAATTCCGCAATTGTACGCAATTCATAATATTTGGAAAGAATGTTACGTTCAAATTTAAGAAATTAGTTAATTTCGAATTGCCCATTCGAAGATTACGCAAGTTCATCTTTGGAAATTTTGGACTCACCCTGAATGTCAGAAAAATAAATGATTAACCAACCACCTCAAGCCCACATGGGAAAATTTCAGTACATCAACCTTTTGTTTTTCATTTTAACTTTGATTTTTATTGTTATATTCCAATTTTAAGAATGTGTTCAAATAAAAGATGTGACTTTTCATAAGACTAAATGTAAGTTTTTATTAATTTTATAAAGTTTAGAGCATAATAATCTTTAGAAATCGTTCCTGCATTCCTTTTGGGGTCATAACTCATACTCTTGAAACTTTTTAAAGAAACTTTTTTCTATTATTTTTTTTTCCACGAAATTATTTGAAAATTTTAAATTTTATAATTTTTTGTTGTTATTTATTTGCAATTTAAGAAATATTAATTTCTTAAGTAAGTATTGCTCAAACCCTTTCTCGCCCCCCCCCCTTTTTTTTTTAAAGCAAAAGTGAGGAAATCACCTGCTTCCTTTGATAGGTATGATGTTCAACATCTTTTATACATTTGGGAGAAAAAAAAGTAAAACTTAGATTCTGTAATAGAATTAATTTATATAAAAGTCATATTTAATTATAGATTATAATAGAATTAGTGCAGTTAAAAACTATTACATAATAATAGATTATAATGGAAATTGTTGAGCTTAGATTCCGTTTTAACAATAGGATAATCAGCTGTAATAGAATTAGTAGACTTGAAAAATCACATAATTGGATAAATATAGATAAAATTTATTATAGTTTATTAATATAACTAGTAGAGTTGAAAGTCATATGATAGGCTATAACAGAATTGAAGCTGAAAATCATTTTTAAAAAAAACGACCATTTTTAATGTCATAATAAAAATTTGCAGTGGATAGAAATATGACCCGGAAACAATTAAACCTTAATAAATCATCAAGGGTAATATATTTAGACCACCATGAATATTTTTTTTAAAAAAATTATATTTTTTATTAACTCTTCTCGTTTTGCACTTAGGGTGATAAAATATATTTGTACATCGATAAAAATGTTGGGTCAAAACTTTAAGAATATGGTAAAATTTGCCATCGTCCCGACTTAATGGAAGCCCAAAAAGTACGGTAATTTTTATCGAAGCTCTTTAGTGAGGATTTTGGTAAAATCAGCAATAAAATATGGTTTTATATGCGTAATGAAATTTGTAAATGTGATAAAATTTGATAATTTTGTCATGATATCTTGCATGACATATAAACCGTTTATTCGGTTAAACTTACTTTTCAAATTTGTACCTTTTACTACACAAGTGGTAATGGGAACTAACCTTTTTAAAACCAGAATTTCGTGTAATATATGAATGGAAAAACTACCAAATGAATGGTTAAAATTTATTTATTAAACTAGAAATATCATTATACGATACAAAAGAGTTCGATAATTTTATCTAAACTTTTTCTGCAGTGTAGGACTTCACCAATTTATATATGTAAATCATAAAAGACATTTTGAGAAAAATTCAACGTTTGAAGACTTTAAAACTACTTTTTACCAAACCCCTCAGCTGTAACTGTTCACGGTAATTCCAAATGTAAGCATAACATGTATTTTTTAAGAAAAAAAATGACAGCAAAATGTTAATAAATCAAGTTAATTACCTTAAATGTTTGTTTTAAATTTTTAAGTTTATAAAATCAGTCATCTATTATAAAATTTTAGACTTCTTTTCGTATATTTTCAATGCCCTGTCAACTATCGAGGTAAAGTATGAAATTGATGGTTTTTAGCAATACAATATTTGCATATTTTTCAAATTTGCCCATTCGATTGTAATAATAATACACATAACTCTCTTTCAACCAGTAGGCAAGGCTGCTTATTGGCGTGTTATGAAATAACTCTAAACATGCAACGACATGAATTAGATATGGCGCGAATATTTTTGTTTAATGATTGAATTTTGATGTCGGGAATTATGCTTTATTTACATCTAACAATGACCTAAGAAAATAATTTTATCAGTTGGATTGATTAAGCTAACACAAAAGTTGTGCAGTTGCATATTCCAATAGATGTTTTTTTTTTTCCTTTTGTGTGTGTGTGTTCCGAACAATGCACTCGAAACATCTGAAATCCGATAAAAAATATCTAAGCTTTTTTTCCTGCGCGATTTTTAATATTGATCTAATTGAAAATAAGTTCTAAAATTCCGTAACTAGAGCTCAAAAACTGCAGTTATTTATATTTTCCTAGCATGTTTCAGAATTCTATGAATTGTTTAGTTTGTTATGAAGTGTTTTAGCTAATTAGTCAGAATTGTAAGAATTGCTTTAGTTAATTGTTTAGAATTTTAGAAGTTCAATTAGTTGTACTTTTTTCCAAAACGTGATCGAAATTTTAGAGCGTCTTGGGCAGAACACCCTGTAATATCCTTTATTTATAAGGTAATAAATTGACACTCATCTCATATTATCTCTCATCTCATATTATCTCACATCTTAAATGATTGCTCCATATTATAGCTCCATACATAGTTTAGCTTAAATGGGAAAAAAATATGGCGTTACCACATGAAAATCTTTACATGGTTGAATTCGTCACCTTAATAAGATTCAAGTGACTTTGCAACGTCTCAAGGTATTGACAACATGGTTCAACCCCAACGGAAGAAATTAGTAATATTTCTACACCATATATTCCTTATGGTTTAATTTAATACCTTAATAAGATTGAGATCCCTTTGCAATGTTTCAAGGTATTGATATTATGGTTCACCGCTGAATTAAATTTTTTGTTAGCTTCATTTAGCTTGATTAAATCAGTTAGCTTGATTTAATGATAATTAATAGCATTCATCTCGGAAAATACAATAGATACTGTTAGAAATTTTCAGTCTGCGGAACTATAATATCTTTTCTTAAGTTTAATTACTCGATATTATGGTTCAACCTAAACGGGAAATACTATGCTGTTACTATTCTTTTATCCTTTTTATGGTTCAATTTAACACGTTATTAAGGTTGACGCCAATTTGCATGTAAATGAATATTGTATTTTCCCTGTACACTGTTTAATAGTTTTGGAACCTGTTGAACCATAATATTGTTCAAGCTTAATGCAATCAATGCATGGTGCTAATGAAAATAGAACGTACGCTAAAAGTGTTAAGATTCATTACGCAATATTGAGGTCCTGCTTGATCGAAATTGTGGTTCAATTCATCATCATTTTAAGATTGAAACCAATTTGCTGCAGATTCAAGGTATTGTTATTAAGGTACAACGTTAAACCAATCTTCATGAGAGTGTAGATGATGCAAAGTGGTAACCATATAATAGGTAATATATTTATATATTAGTAGGCAACCATTGATGGGTTTGATTTCTGTTAATGTTATTTTATAGCTATTGATCTCAGATCTCCAATTTTGCAGTCGTTTTAGAATATTTTATTTTATATGATTTAGAAGCGTTTTACTACGCAATATGTTTTCATAATGCAATATTTTGGAGAGTGAAAAAATTGTAGTAAAATATAATTTAAAACTCGAAAGATTTTGATTACATAATATGTTTGGCATAAGAGCAGATTAGAAACCATGATGGAATTATTCAAGAAAATAGAAAGTTTAATAATGCAATATTGAAATTCAGTAATGTTGACTGTAGTGTGATAACTGTAAGGTTAACTTTAATTTAAATTTTATAATTCGATCACAAAATTAAACTTTCATAGCAAAAACTCGACAATTTTTAGAAGTTTTGTAGAACTTTTTGCGTTATTTACGCATAAAATTCTGAAACAAATTGCATAAAATTAATCTTAATTTCAAGAAATGTTTCAAATTTCAGGGTGAGGATTTAATGAAAATAGCGGAAGTTCGAGAATATAATCAAGCGTTTAAAATATTGTAGAATGCTTTAAAAATTACGAATTCGAAAAAAGAAGAATGTGTTTGAAAAAGAAGCTTGGTTTCGCACGTGGGGTCGTTTTTCAGCCCACACGCACAGAAGGGAAATAGTGGCATATCCTGGAAGGCATTGCACACAAAACCTTCCATAGAACGATCTTGGAAGAAACCTATTCTTTTCCTGTCATATTTGGGACAGAAATTTGAAATCGTGAGTGATCAGAGAAAAGGGTTGAAACGAAACATTCTGAGATAGGGGTGTTCTGAGCAGGAATCTTCCAACAACCCCCTTCAACAACACCAGCACGTGTCGACTAATCTGTGATAATAGGCACCATCCTTTTGTGTTTAACTGCTGCTAGGGACCAAAGAGAACAAAAAAGGACAAGCTTCCTGAGGTCTGAGTTAGAAAAAGAGCCACCACAGAGCATAAGCACTGAGTTAAACCAAATTTTTGCTTTAATATATTCATAATTATAACGTAATTGAAATTAAGGAAGTATTAAGCTATTTTTTAGTTAATTTTTTTTTTACATAATTTTCTTTCGATATTTTAAACGTAAAACTAACATATACGTTCTCTTTTAACTGCAGTTTTTTCAAAACCTTTTTTATCTTGTCAAATTATTATTGCTGTTTTTTCTTTTTATTTACATTATAACTGTGAGGTTGGGCTTTGAACATTTCGAGACTCTGCTTTAATACTGATGAAGGTAGTGCGAAATTTCAATTAAAAAAAATTTTTTTTTCTATTTTAATTCCTATATTGAATGCGCGAAATCACTTAATTGATGGTACATTGCAGCTAGTTATTTTTTTTCGCAAATTGGTATTAAATTAAAACTTTATTTTGAGTTTAAGCTATTCACGGATTTTTAAAAAAAATTTTATTATTATTATTCCGTTCACAAGAAAACTGAATTTTTCTTTGAGCATATTTTTTATAGATTTATATTTGATTAAACTTATTACAAATTATTTTCTTCAGATGATAATTTTATAATAAAAATTTTGAAAGAAATTTTTTTTTATCTTAAAACATGAAATAAACAATCTAGTAAGGACTCTGGTCTCCACATTCATTCTGACCTCGCCCTAAAAGTAAAGTAACATTCGTTAATTAAAAATAATGCAAATAAAAATAAGTTTCTTTTTATTCTTCAACTCTAAAAACTCGTTTATTTAATTTATTTTTTATTCACATTGTTGCATAATAAAAAGTGCCAAAGATGCACCTTTCCATTGTTGATATTTTTAAACGAGTTTTATTTATTTATTTTTATTTATTTCTTCATGGCGAGCCAGTCGGCTTATGGGTGCTTTTTCCCAATTAGATTTAATCAACTGTCTCCTTGGAGGGGAGTGAGGGAGGTATGTGGAGGGGGAGGAGGGACGGCAAAGATGAGTCATAAACCAGTCACGTGAGTGTTATTGATTCCCTTTCAATGGAGTTGAGTGTTAGTGTTCTGCTTAAATCTACTCTTCAACTGTCCTTTGATCGATATCTGTGGGCCATTCTCTGGATATCTGTGGGATATTTATGGCACGCGACCTTTTAGAGATATCGAATATGACGAGCTAGGTCTACCACTGCATTTATCACATATTTCTTTATTATTTTTCTCTCACTCTCAAATAAACGTCTGTGGTAGGTTGGCTGTCCGGGGAACTAAATTTCCTTAATTATGATTGGTTAGGAAACAAAAAATAAACTGAGTCTGATTTCCGTTATTATGAATATTTCATACGAAGGACTACTCAATTTTCTTTTTCTTTCTCTCTGTTTTAAGAATAGAAATGGATTACATGATAATTTCCAAACTTCAATCAATGAGATTGATATTACATTTTATTGTTGCAAGGTTTTTTTTTTCTTACTCTGCACGTCTTCCCTCTTTTCGCTAAATCGAATAAAAAATATTGTTTTTTAACTTTTTTGGTTGAATGATAGCAAAACATCAACAATATTTTAGGTATTCCTACAAATAATTTTCAAAAGAATTTTTTTTTTTTTGAATAAGATTAAAATTTACTAAGTGAGCAGAAAGTATAATTATGCATGACTATTTTTTTTTATCATAAAAGTAAAGCTAGCAATATTTATTGTTTGAATTGAAAAGATGCGAGTTACAACATTTGGCTTTGTTCGTGCTCCTTTAATAAAATCCTGATTTATTTTATATTTTTCTTTTAGGATAAAATTAATATCTCTATAGAAGTTATTTCATATAATAGTATAACAAAAACATCATTAATAAAATAGTTTTTATTAAAGTGAAATAAAAAAAATTAATAAGATTGCAATATTATAATAAAACTCCTAAATATTTTAATATTTTACTCACTCACTTTTTTTATTTTTATTTTTTTTTAAATTTTTTTTATATATATATATATATTCAAGGGAATTTAAATTAATATGAAAAATAGACATAAGACTCAAAATTCCAGAATTATATATTTGGAAAATATTTAGCAAAAAGATTTTATACTAGAGCCAACTACATAATATTACCTCATTATTATTTTATAATATTTTCTAATTATTTTTCCTCGTTATATTCTTGTTATTTTCAACGAAATTCTACCATATGTATTTCATAATATTTATTACATAAGACATTTTTTATTTATTTGATTTTTGTGGTATTGTGGCATTTTTACAAATAAATTAAAAATAAAATTTAAAAAAAAAAATGCCTACGTTCAACAATTACATTAAAATTCATAATTATATTCACTGCTTGGGACGAATCAATGTTATACATCATAATAATTGAAACAATAATTAAAAATTTCAAGCAATTAAGTAGCTTTTACTAATTTTCTCTCCGAAAAAATACGTAAAAAACATTTACTTCTGCAAAGATAAGATCATCGAAAATGATTAATCTTTTTTTAAAATATGTTTCCGAATAAATTTAGTGAGTGTTTTAATGTAAAATGTATTTGAACAGTATTCTTTGTGCAGTTAGGCAAAAGTAGTGTAGGAACTTTTGTATTATATACATTAACAGTAATTATCATAGCTGACAGTATATTATCATCAGAACAGTATATTATCATAGCTAACTACATAAATAAATTATTTAAATTTGAATTGCGTAATTGTAATCACGTTCATATTTTATCTAACCAGTTTTCTTTAATTAATAAACATTATATTAATAGATATTTATTTAATTAACTTATTTAAATAGGTATGTTAGTGAAATGTAAACATACAGTTATGTAGCACCAATGTTGCATTTAATGAATTTCTCGAATATTTTTTAATGACTTCAACTAAAATATGTCATTTAGAATTTCGTTTCAGAGTATCAAATTTATTTTAACTCTGATGCATTTTGTTATGTAACGTATTAATGTATACTACCTTAAAAAAGATGCTGATTTAAGCTAAACTGTAATAAATTAATCAAAGCAACTAATTAATGGTATAGAGGAAAACTTTTACAAGTGTTAAATTAATGTTATAATATTTATGTACAAAGAAAGAAAGATTGAAAAGAATAGGCCTTTAGTATGCGTTAGAGATAACATACATCATTCCTTTTAATTGGAATAACGATGATTTTTAGAGTCAGTTCATTTAAAATAATTTATTAAATGCCCCTTAAAGACACGAGAACTTTGTTCTGATGCATATTTTCATATTTCACAAGTAAACATCCTTATATGCAACTCATCTTGTGGAGCGAAATTTAAGTCCGTCCCTAGTTTACGCCTATACCCTCCGCTATTCCATAGGAATAATTTATGATAATTTGATCTTTCTCGCGGATTTAAAATGGTTTACTTATAATCATTGCAATTAACTTTAATTTATTTATTTGCTTATTTTAAAAAGTGAAAATTTTTACAGTTTATTTGCCTCACAAAAAAGGAATCGAAATGTATTTAATTATAAGTGTACTTAAAACTTCTATTGAACCAGAAATCGGCGAAAAGTTTTCAAAAACTTAGATAAAAAAAGTTATATATATATATATATATGAAAGTGTATATGTGTATATTTAACAACAATGTATATACATTTATACAAAACAGCAACAACAAAAGTTGTGTATTTATACTCTACACAAAAGACCTACTGTTTTAAAATATATATATATATATTATTTCAAAAATTAAATTGCGAAGTTGTTGCAAAGTACATAATAAATTTCTAGTAGCAAAAATATATATAAAATTTTTATTTTAAAATTATTAAAAAATTAAATTTTGTCGTTTTATGTATCAAATAAATTACTATAACTATATTATTCTTTCTTGTGATTTATTTGTTAAGACATGCAATGAAAATACATAATGACAAGAATGACATGAAAGTTTAGTTTTGAAACATTTGTTTAATTCTTAGCAGGTGTGAGGTGTAAAACGTTATATTGATTTGTGAAATGTTAAACTAGTTTAGAAAAGTTTTAATTTGATACAGTGGAAATTGATTGAAACACAAAGGTTTAATGGTTCAACTTTTCAATTGGAAATCGAGATTAACTTTTGAAATTAATTTTTGAAAGTTTCAATCAACTTTAAAATTTCGCATCTAGTTAAATTGATTTGATTTTTCAAAAGTTTTAATTTAATCCGGTAAATTATACTAAAAATTTATAAGTTACATTTGGTTTGTCAAAGTTTGAATTTGATACAGTTTAAATCCGAATTAAATATAATAGTTAAATTATATTTTGAATAGATCAAAGCTATTTGAACGGCCCCAAACCGCTAATAACAAACACCTTAGGGGGTAAGGAGTTCGCCATTTGCTCATTTCTTTCTGACAGGAAGGGGGGGGGGAGAGTTATAAGCAATGCCTTAAAATCTCCTTATTTTCAATTTTCATTTAAAATAAAAAAAAGTTTGAGAAAAATTTATGCTCGGAAAATTTCTTGAGCTTGGAATAAAAATTAAATTTGTGGAAAGAAAAGTTGAAAAATATTTTTTCAAGATGGATAAGACTATGATTAGAGTTTATTGTTAAAAGTTAGTTTAATATCTATTATGTTAGGAAAATGAGAGGCCTTTTAGTTTCGAGAAAAAACTTTTCTTTTATTTGGTAAAATTACAAATTTAATTTTAATTACAAATATGAACTTTTTTATCATAATCTAATAGATTAGCATTTGAAGTGCAGCAAATGAAATTCAGCATCATATACTGACACTTGAATTTTTTTTATGTGATTATGAGATAGATTTATAAAAAGAAATTCATTTAACGTATAACCAACAGTTTAATTTATTTTGGAAGGTAGTTAGGATTTTAAAAATATTACCCACTGTAGAAAATTGATCATATGCTCGAATCGAATATATAATATAAAAATGAAATATATAAATTCTGTTTTGGTAATTAAAAGTAAACTCGATGCGACATTATGAAATGAGCGTATAACGCACAGGAGAAAATATCTCCCCAGTATTGGCCTCTTTTCTTGACTTCAAACTATCCTTTACTGTTATTTACATTTATATAAACAAAGCCCTTCATTGGTAGTTGTCTTTGTATTTTCTGAAAATATCTTTAGATGGCCGCATAAATCATAGGTAAGAAAATAGATTTCCATCGAATTAATGAAAGTGGATATTATACTTACCAAGGTCTTATAAAGGACTAACTTAATACCAACGTCATAGATTAAAGAATAAGAAAAGAATTATCAGCAAGTAAAACAAAACATTATATACATAAATTTGAATCATAAAATTTTAAATTAGATTTTTAAAGGGGTGAAGCTGCTATCTCAAAATGTTAAGATTCGACGTGAAAAATTGCAAAACTTATTTCTAACATGTTTAAATTAAAGCCGACGTTGTAAGAGGAAAAATAATTTTTTGTAAACTTCTTTTTTTTTTAAATTGTATTTCGGAACCAAAATCTTATTTATTCAGATATACACTCCGAAAGAGCTTGATTTTTCACGTAACCCATTCACGAAACAAGCGCCTCCAACTGTAACCGGAGTGAATTTGTTTCACTTTCAACGTTGCTTGTAGACGCACTTGATCAATATTCCCCTCAGATGTGCCCCGTAGCGGTCTCCAAAACGTGCGAATAACAGCAAAATAACAGAAGCGGCCTACGTGCCAGGAATTTCGAAAAGAACAAACCTAGAGAGAGAGAGAGAGAGCAAGGTAGAGGGGGGAAGGAAACCCCTAGGTTGCAACCTCCGAACTCCAGCCCCAGCAGTTGTAGACGTTGTTCTGAGTTTTGAATCGTAATTAGTCTCCTGGAATAACGTAATTAAAGTACCCAAAAAGATTCAATCTTCTGTTCGGTTAAAATCGCATCGATCCTCGTGAGTCTTTTATTCCACGTGCGTTGAGGGGAGTTCTACGCGAGTTTTATCAGTTTGAGAAAGTCTGCTTTTGTCGCTTGCTCGGGTTCTTTAATTAATTTCCGTCTTGTTCTATGAGAGCTAAGAGCTGAGCTTGGATTTTCTGGGGGGTTTTGCGGTTTTGAGTGTATGTGTGTGTGCGCGTCTTGATTGGAAAAGATAACCTTGAAGAATTGGAAACGATTAATCAAGAGTGCGTTTTGAAGAAAAGTCGTCTCGAAAAGATGGAATTTTAATTATCTACATTGTGGTTTTGTTGGAAATTCTGGAGCTGATTAAACTGGAGTTCGGGAAAATGTTATTTTCTCCATTTTTTTTCCCTACCAGTAAATGAAAAAAAAAATTGCTTAATTTGCGGTTATTGCACTGGCAAAAGGAAAGTTATTTGCTGGTTTTGTTGTAAAGGAATATTTATTTTTAATCACTGAAATAAATTTTTAACGGACGTAAGAAGCACACTTGTTTTTTTCCCATTATTGTAAAGTGCCCGAAATAAATATATAAAAAAAGAACGTAATTTTTTTTTTAATTGCCTGTCTCATATGGTATTGATAAATTTTTTAAGAAAAAATTCTAAAGATGTAATAAAAAGAAATTTAAAGTTTGTACATTTTGACATGCGTATGTTTTAAAGCTACTGAACTACAAACTCAAAAATTTCAATTTGTAACACGAAAAATAGCAATGTCAAACACTATTTATAAATATCTTGATTAATTAATTTATATAACTCAGATTTTATTTTTAAAAATATTTTTTTAAACACAAACAATATGTCTTTAAGTTACATGCTATAATACACACACTAACGGATTCCTGATTGCACCAAAATCATGAACTCAACCTAAACCTCAAAGCTCTACCCTCCATAACCAAAACACATAACTTCTAGATTTAGGATATAATGCTAAAGCTAGATGATTTCAAAACGCCTGCTTTCAAAAAATTTCGCCTTTTATTATGTGTTGTCTTATTTAAGAGCTTTGTAGTTTTAAAGTACATTTAAGAACCACATAACCGGTTAATGCTGTAATAATGCTGTAACTAGATAGCTTAAGAACCGGTTAGTTCTTAAGCTATCTAGTTACAGCATTTCATTGTTATGACATGAGAACTGTATGCATAAACAAGGCCCGCGCTAAGCAATCGAGACCTCGCCAAATGCGATAATATCGAAAATTTTGCGAATTAAATTGTGTTTTCCTGAAAATATTGGCGAATGATTTTTTTCCACTGGAAGGGAAAATATTAAACTCGATCTTTAAAATTACTTCAAAAAAATTTTTTCTTAACGTATTAGAATTGGGTACAAATAATATAAGCTTGAAACAAATGTAAAATAGTTTTCTGTGGGGAAAAAAATTAGTCATAAAAATTTTTAAGATTTGCATTTGGCGAAGACTTTTTTAAAAATTGGCGAATATTTTTGATATACAATGTGGCTAATTTACTGGCTAATAATTTAAATTAATTCTAATCTTTACAGCGGGCTAGGATATATAATAGGCCCTGTATAATTGGAAATTTAAATATATTCATTATATTTATTATCCCAGAGGCTCAAAATAATTATAGTTTAAAACAAAAGAATCGCAAAAATCTCTGAAACCAATATTACTGTAGACATTTTCCTTAAGTTTCTTTATTCCCCCATGACGCAAAATATTCATAAATCGTTATTAAACCTTTCATTTACATTTTTTAGAAACATCTAAATTATATCAACAGCTTTTCTGAAACATATAAGTCTTCTTGACTTCCTCTTTTTATCAGATAACTAAGTAAAATGCTATGACGCATATACTAAACAAAATGTCAAGTGCTTCAGCTTTTTTCCCTTCTTTTTCACTTCCTTTTTACAATGTTAAGCTCATACTGCACATGAATGGATATTTTCACACTTGATTCCTTATGCCTCTACATTTATAAACCAAACCATAATCTCCAATTTATTATAATCTACTTGTGTACCTATAAAGACTACTACTGTAATTAAAATTGGTATTTCCGTAAAAGCGTGCCAGAATTTTTACATATGCCGTACAAAAATATTTATATCTTCCAGATTACTCTGCAGAATTATTTTTGAGAGCATAAAATTATTACAATATGCTTTTAAGTGTCCAAAACTATTTTTAAAGCAAATGACTTCTTGTGACGCGTGAGAAAAATCGATATTTCGGACTTATAATAATGAAATTTTGTTGTCATCTAATAGGTTGCTATAAATTGGATCTTTTTGCATCCTTAATTTGGTGGTAATATAAATATCAATGTATCGCGTGTTCCATAAGCAAAAATATACTACTTGCACATATTACTCTTTTTACCAAGAACCACGATAACTCAGTGGTTAAGGTGCTGAATTGTCATTGTGAAGAGCTGAGCTTTAATAACCAGTGGGACTTGAAGTTTACCCAGCTTCAGATTGATGGATACCAGCTTGTCTGGGAAATAAAGGAGGCCTGTGCACAGTGCTGACCACATTACATTGATCATGCCATTGGTCACGAAATTGTGGATCTTGAGCCATCATGACCTCCTGGGCCACAGCGGGCTGTTGTGGGAATACTTTGCTTACACATTTTACTGAAGATGCTGCAGCAAACTTAATCAATTTCTTTTGTAAAGTTTCAGTAAAATTTAAAAATAATAGCAGTAAGAATTGTTAAAAAATGTTATGTTTTACAGTGCATTTTTAAGAGTTTACTACACATTTTACCAAGAGTCGCTATGGCTCATTGGTTTAGTAACTGTACTGTCATTGAGAAGAATTGGGGTTCGATATCCATTGGCGGTTTGAAACCCAATCTGCTTCTGATTGATGAGTCCCAGTTTTTCAAGAAAATAAAGGCGGCCTGCGCATGCTGCTGATCACATTACGTTAAAACTTTACGTACACATTTTGCTAAAGCTCTTGGAGCATATTTCATTTCTCACGAATTTATTCTTCAAGATTACAACATTTAAAGTAATAGTAATAAGAATTACTTACCATTATTATGTTTTAATGTGCAGTATTTTTAAGAGTTTATAGTTGAATTTGTAAAAGTTCGTGAACTTGCAAAATAATTTAAAATCATTTTTATTTGTAAAATTATAAAAAAAATTATCCATTTAATGGAAGAAATTTCAATTGGTTTATGAAATTAGATTATTTTTTTTAGACAGAGCTAGCAAATTTTATTCAAATGGTTTCAATTATTACTAAAATTCAAAATTACCTTATGTTTTTCATTAAATTATTAAGTTCAATAACAATGTGATGTTTATAAATTTCAAAATATCACGCAATTTTGATATAAAATTAGTAAATATCAGATCGCATAATCATGTGTAAGAATGAACAACATGCAGATTATCTTGATTAAATACTGCTCACGATATTAATCCTCTTGAAAATGTTTTTTACAATTTCATTTTTCAAAATATAACAACGTATAACAATATTAGTAATAATTCCACACCAATGTTTTGTAATGTGCACTATTTTAAAGAATATATTGTTATACTTTTTTAAGAATTTTTAAATTGTTTTATAACAATTGATTATTTTCCCAAGAAAAGCAAACAAATATTAAGCTTTTTTAAAATTGTTTAAATTACTATTAAAATACTCATACACTTCATGTTTTTCGTTAAAATTAAAAAGCTCAATCATGCTGTGTCAAATTAAAGGTAGTAAACAGCAGTTAGTAAATAAACTATATCATTATTCTGCATTTGACTTGAAATGATAATTATGATCTATGACAGAGCGTCATTTGATCGTTAATATTCAGTAGTTGTTCGTTACTCATAATTGGATAAAAATTTGAATTCCTAATGCAAGTAATTTGCGAACATCTTTGCCGCAATTCGCGATAGCCTCATAAAATTCGCAGAAGCTTTGCCACAACTTTTGCAATGATATATGTTTAACAAGTCTAATTCGTTTATACTGGTGTCATTAAAAGAAGAAACTAGTTTCCTTTAAAATAAACTGTGATTTAGTAATATATTATTCCAAAGTTTCGATATAGTTAATAAGAAATTGAAGATTACTTCAATGGAATTGCCGTGAGCTTAGTATTCATTCGGTCAGAATTTTTTTTCTACATCTTTTTATATTGATATTTTATTTCAAAGGTAAAAATAAAGTATTGATAATACAGAATCATTGCCAGGCTAATCATACTTTTAAAAAAAATGAATGAAAAAAAAATAAATATTTAATTAAAAATTAAATACATTATTAAAAATAAAATAAATTTTTCAGAATCATCAGGCAGCTGAATTATAGCATGCTTGAAATTAAAAAAAAAGAAAAAAATACTACAAATAATAATGGAATAATATGTTACGTAACGATAAACTGAAATAAAAGCGCAATTACTTATAGAAAAATAATAGCCAATAAATAAATAAATTTAAAAAAACGAAACAGAAGAAACATTAGTATCATTGAACAAGCTTGAAAAATAATAGCCAATAAATGAATAAATTAAAAAAAAAAAAAAAAAGCAGAAGAAGCGGAAAACATTATTGTCATTGAATTAATGTATTGCAAATTATGTTTAGAGAGTTTGAAGAAACTAATAATAATAGAAAAATATAATATTGATGTTATAGAAGAGTGTAGTAAATAAGAAATGGAAAAAGCTACAGTTATTTAAAGATCATTTTGCTGAAAAGTTACAGGAAAAGAAAAACATATACTGTGATCATAGAAAACTGAAATATTCTTATCACAGTATCATTATGAAGCACTTTTGTATTTTAAAAATTCTATAAATAGATTGAAAGCCTTATTCGCAATAAGAAAAGTTGACAAAAAATTGAAGTTTATTCAGCAATTTAATTGAAATGTTTCTTTTTCAATTAAAGTGACAAAATCAATTTCGAATTTTTAAATTACTGCAATTTAAATAACTCGAAAAATTAACGTTTAATTAAATAAAATCAAGAATATTTACATTAAAATTATAAGTAATTAAAATGTTTTGAAACATCTACACGGATGAAAAAACTCTAGTAAAATTACCGCACTGGATGCTTATGTTCTAAGGTATCATAACAAAATTACCGAATTTCACCACGTTTACCAAATTAACATATATTATAAAACCATATTTTATTGTTAATGTTGCAGAAATCATTATCAAAGTGATTTGGTAAAAATTACCGAGTGTTTTTGGTGCTCCGATAGTCAAAAGCGCCATAAATTTTTCCATATTTTGGTAGAATTTGCCATACTTTTTTTCTCAGTAATATTGAAAAAATTCTTTTCACTATATAAACATAAACGAATAGTTGTTTAAACAGTTGAAAAAAATTAAGAATATTATTTAATTAAAAAATATGCCTATTGTTATGATGAGAACATATTACTGTTTTTAGTTTTTAATGAAACATAATCAAAATTGTGAAATTCACAAACGCAAATAAATGACAATTTTAATATTTACTTATTACGAAAATGATTTGTAACAAATAAAAATATAAAAATGCTTACTTATACATTAAAATAGCAAATGAATAATTTGATTATAGTCTAAGGATTAATTATTAGATTGATTTATAAGGCTTTCATAGTCTTTATGTGTTTTGTGTCTAATATTTTGAAAAATAATGTCTATTGTTTCAATTATAGATAAGAAAATAATACTTCTTTAATTTTTATCTATATGATTACTAACACTATCTCAAAATAGAAATATTTTCGATTAATAATACAATCATACACACCCCTTTAATTAAAAGAGAATTATCCAATGATAAAGGAAGAAATTCTATTCCTAAACTATTGAATATATAAATGCTCTTTTGTTTTATTTCTTTTTATGAAAACTTGAAAAACTGGTAGTGAAAAGTAAAGGTAAGAAAAATGAATTAAATATGAAGGTTTTACATACTTTCTGTGTTTTATTGCATCACACTTCATTCTTTTTCCTTCTTCTTTTTAATCGATACCTAAAATTAAATTTATACAAGTATTTTATTGTTAAGAAATTTAATTTTCTTCTTATTTTTATTGTTTGACGAAGCTCTTTATTCTTTTTAATAAAACATTAATTTCGTTGTATTATTTATACAAAGTTTTTATCGAATCAAAACAATCTGATTTTGTAATACTGGTGCATATTTAAAATTAAGATAATTCACGAAAAATATGGTTAACTGTTAAATTACTTTTACAAATTATATTTCTAATATTAGAATATTTATTCTGAGATTTAGCATTTTACGATGAACTAGGACTTTACATGTTATGATAATCTAGGATTTAACATTTTGTGATAGATTTATTTTAGTTTCTTTCCTTAAATCACAGAAAAAAATTACTGGAAAAAAGAGTACCAACGAAAAAATAAATAAATAAAAGAAGAATAAATGAAAGAATGAAAGAATCCTAAGTAGATATTTTTTAAAAGCTAACTAATTGGAAGTTGACTCATTAGAACTTTTAATGCTTTACATATTTTAAATTTTAAGTGCAATAATTAAATAGCTTATAACATTAAATAGGTTAAATAATTTATTATTCAGCATTAGTCTCTTAGAGTTAAAATTATCAGCAAAATTTCTATTTAAAACAAAATTTCTAAAAAGACAATAATAATAATAACTACGTACATTATAAAAATTCCTGATCAATTTCTGGTAAAAAGTACTGGCACTCTAGATGCATCCTCCTTAAATAAATTTTTAAAGCCAAATTTGATACCGAAATTTTTCCAGTAATATTTATTTAATTACAGTGATTTAGCACTGATTTTATTGTAAATGCTACTGTAAAAATTGCGGTGTAACAGTTTCTTTGTTCCGTAAAATTTTACTATAAAAAGGAATTTTACGGTAAAAAGTACCGACACCTTGGTTACTCGGTACTTTTTACAGTAATTTGTTCCATAATTTTTTACTGAGTAGTAGAAAAAGTTATTGCGTATTATTATACCACAATAAAATAAGAGTAATTAGGGAAATTTAGAATAATTTTAGAACTGCTGAAGAGTCCTAATCAATTTTTAAGTAGAGTGAGGTGGGAAACTTTCATGTCCGTAAACCTTAAGTGAATTCATACTTATTATTATTTTTTTTAAAATAAATATATAATTATGTTCGATTCATTATTTAATTACATTAAATTCAGGTTCAAAGGCCCGAATAGAAACAGTCTTTAAATTTATATATTTTATTTTATGACCGTCGTAGAACAGTCAACTGAATTTTCATTTTGAACCCAAACCGGAAGACAAGGGAACTCCTATATCAAGTATTGGGTGAAATATGCCTTCGTGAAAGACTTCTTGATGGAACTAACCTGCATTTGTGTTACATAGAAAGGAAAACCACGAAAACCTCCCACGATTAGCCTAGCGGCAAGGGGACTTTAACCCATGATCCGTCTACTGCTGAGGATAATTTTCATCAGCATTATGGTTGATGAGAGCCGGGTGCGGAGTTGGTATCGACCAAACATCGCTTAGATTCGAACCCGGTTCACCTCATTGGATTTCGAACGTTCTATCCCATAAGTCACCACGTCTCCATCAAATTTATATAGTAGTTAATGAGGTGGTTTGTTTTCTGGTTCTTTTCACACGGATAATTTTTTTTTGGGGGGGGGGGGTGCTTTTTCTTGTCTTAAAATTTTTCCCTCGCCATTACTAACAATTGCTTCGCAATCATTTTCGTTTCTTTACAAAAATTGATGACAGGGAAGGAAAAACAGTTTTTAATTTTGAATGATAATTAAACGCACAATACTTTAAACTAAATTTTATAATTTTGAAATGCATTTTAAATGCTTAATAATTTGCTGTGTTGCGTAGCTGTGTTGTGTGACCAAACCTACACCTTTATAGACACATTTCTAAACTGTGACCTAAATTTCCTTTTTGTTTTCTTTAAAAAAAGTTTAAAAAATTTCTAAATTTTCCTAATATATGTTTAATTAATGTTGTAATATAATTATTTTAAAAACTGCGAAATTTTTTTGTGTAATAATGTACAATAAAAAGTAATTTAAGTTTAAATAATTTTTCGTGCCGAATAATCGTTTCACAGACTCCTAAATTAGAATATACTCCTCTCATTGTATGAACAACATTTGTAAACCATTAAAATTACTTTATAAATTCTGAAATTTCTATTTGTAACAGCGCAATTAATGAACAAAAAGGGTCGTCGAGATAAAAATTCGCGCTTTAAAATTCTCTACGAAATCTGAAAATAGAATCTCCCTCTCTGATTTGATGAAAGACAATCTCAAGGGAGTCTTAATTTGGCTTCTAAATTTGTTTTAAAAATCTTAATCCCCCCCCCCCAAAATTCCTAAAATTTCTCTATATAATAACGAAATTAATATACATATGAAATAAAAAATAAAAAAGCTCACTCAGATACAATTCGTGCCGAAAAGTTGCTCCACAGAATCCTAAATTAGAATCTCCCTCTCATTCGATGAAGGACAATTTCTTCTGATTTATTGTCGAGGGGGGGGGGGCAGCGAGAAAGGAGGAATTGAAAGAGAATCTATGGTTGGAGTGTAATTTATTAGGAAGCATCTTTTGGAGAAGAGAAACCACGTGTTAGCTGTGTTTACGTCTGCCGAATCGTAGTAGAAGAAATGACCTTCGCGTAGTTAATATCGTAATTATGCTGTTATATCGACGTCGGGATCTTACGTCGTAAATTTTGTTTCTGTTTCCGGGATCTTGTAACTTGAGTTCTGGAAGAACTAAATCATGTTTTGCTTTTGTTTTGAAGGAGATCGGAACTGGTTTAGTTTTAATTAACTGTATACAATTAAGCTGTGAGGAGAATTAAGTTATGCTAATTTTACAGGATAAAAATTATGTTTTTATTTTTTTTCTCTCTCTCAGAAATGCTAAGTCGTGATATAACAAACCTTTTTTTGGGTAAACTATTTCTCAATTGATCATGTTGCGTTAGAAAATAGTTTATTTCCAACCGTTAAAAAAAGACTAATTGCAAAGAATTTAAATCTGCTGATTGCAAAGAGATTTTAAAATTCAGAACCTAAAAATAAATTAAATAAAATTCAGAACCTAAAAATAAATTAAAAGAGATTTTAAAATTCAGATTGCAAAGAATTTTTAAAATTCGGAAACAGTACACACATAGGAATTGCTTAATTAGAAATTTGAACCATAATATCGTTCAAACTTGTTAAACAATTCAAACATTAAGTGTTGAGTTGAACCCTATTATCGTACTTTTTTAGCTATTTAAAGAAATGCTAACTACTAAAAGGGTACATTTTGAATAAGTTTTTGAAACACTCCACACATTAAACATCCCCATTTAGAATTTCGAACCATAATATCATTCAAATCAGCTGCAGACTTTATATGGTGTAATGCTGAACCCTGTTAACCTCATTCTTAAGTTACTTAAGGCTAACTAAAAAAAGAGTAATATGAATGACATTCGGAAAAAGCACATACATTCAACGTACGCTATTATAAATTTGGACCATAATATAATGCGAATTATCAGCAGCTTGAACCATATTATCTTACTTAAGCTTGAACTAAAGTTAATCTTGTACGGAAATCTCCCGTGCAAAAAAACAACGTAAGTGCTTCACGGTAGATTTCGAGAAAAGTGGCTTGACAAGTATTTTCTTTTTATTGATAACGCTACGAACCTTAAAATAGAATTACAAAATACTGATAAAACAAAATTTATCTTTGAAAAAAAAAATTTTTTTTTTTGCAATAGATAGTTTATCATACAAAACTACAAAACATAAAATTTTCAATTTTGAATCTTGTTTCGCTTACATTGAAATTTCTATTGCATGACAGAGACATGGTTCAGTTTAGCACTTTATTGTGGTTGAAACGAATTGGTACCTTATTATGGTTTAGATGTCAATATTATGGTTCAATTTTGAACCGATAGTAATGCTAAGCTTCATTTTCAATATTTGATAAAATGCTTATTTAAAAAAAAAAATAATAAAATGCTAAATTTTGAACTGTGTTTTTCTTTCAACAGAACATATTCACGGATCGGATATTTAACAATATGCTAATTTTTTAAAAAATTAATAAAATGCTAATTTTTTTTTCAACCAGCAGAACACATTCACGGATCGAATGCAGCCTTCATACCAGTGAGGACAGTCGCTCTCATTAATTTAATTTGTTTCTGTGCAATATTCAATATTTCTATTTTAAAAAAGAAATAAAAAATACTTGTTAATAAAAATTGATTTTTCCAAGGGTATATTTCGTCTGACTTTCTATTCAGTTTTTAGAAATTAATATCGATGAATATTTAGCTTTTTTTGACAATATCTATCGAAACATGAAAAACTGAAGATCTAGAGCCTAATCCGATTTAAATTTCAGAATTTTGACTGAAATATAAATTGGTTTTGATTTTCTTAGAATTTTTTGATTTGCATTTTTTTTTTAGCATTTTCATTTGTCATAATCGGAATTTGACAGGATACTCGGAATTTTTTATCAAAATTGAATTTTAGAGTTGTAATTTTTTTAAATGAAATTAAAAAATGTTAAATGATTATAAATTTGCAGCATTCGTTTTGTAAATTCTTTGAATTCAATTTCAACTTTCACAAGTATACTGTAATAGTTATAATTGAAATTTAATTTAATGAGATACTAGTTATTTTTTAATTACAATAAAACCTAACTGAGATAACTTTCCTTTCAGCTAAAAAATGTTCTTGGATTTGTAAAAATTCTTCCTCTATACTCTATAAGTACTCTTATCTTCTCAATATCTTACTCGTATTGTTTTAGCTCTTAAATTATTCAAAAACAAAAGCTCTTTATCCTTGATTCTAACAAAAAAAAATAATAATAATGAATAATTTTAAAATAAATTGCTTAACTGTATTGATAACTCTGTGCTTTCAATATTATGAGATAAAATCCAAAACAATTACCAAATTTTTATTTGTTTCATTTTATTTCAATCAAGAGATGACTTTATTTTTTATATATTGGTGCTGTCTTATAATGTTATATAAACATGTTTCATGATCAATAATTCATAAATAACAAGAATCAAGAAGTAAAATTAAAGTTTTGTCTTATTACAAAGATAACACTATTGATCGGTTTTAAAAAATTAAGATCAAGATACAAGCATAATTTTTTTTATACAAGGTTTTAGTTATTGCAGAGCAAAAATATTTTTTATTTCAAAGCAACTGTTTTATTTTGAAAAAAAAATGAAATAATTTTACTATTACGTAAAATAAAAGCTATTGTTTTGCAATATTTTAATTGCATAGTTTTTGAACAGTTTTATTATTTTAAACCTATTTCTTTTAAATGTTTTTTTTTTTCAGATTTTATTTTTATTTTAAATTAATCCAATTAATCTAAGGATGTGCCATTCTAATGAACAGAAGCGATTTCTTTTTTATTTCATAATTTTAATTTTGAATTGACCACTGGATTCAATTAACTTGAGATGTTTGTTTATTCTTTTCGATGAACATTTGAAAAATACATTTCATTTCCATCAAAAGCAGAGAATGAGTAATGATTTGCGAAATAATATGAATAAATTAGGCCAATATAATAATGTGGTGAATTCTGTTGCACTAGTTAATTTTTATTAAGGGGGGGGAAAAGTGCTGAAAAATTTGAACGATAATATTGTTTGAGTTCGATGCTGTAGTTTGTTTAGAGACAAATTGAGCCATACAATTCTGTCCTTTGTAAATTTAAATTGTTAAAAAAGCTAGTTTACGTTGAAGTATAATATTTTAAAATTTCGTGTGGCAATAATAAGTTCATGTTCACGTTAAAACATACAATTTTGCTGCATTTGTGAACTGTATAGTAAGCTTGATCATGTTTTGAAGAATGATATTTTTGAATTTCGTGCATCGTTTAGTAACGTATCAAGTTAATGTTAAAACATTTAATTATGTTGTTCTTCTGAATTGAAAAGTGAAAAAAAGTTGTTCTTTATAATAGAATGATATTTTCAAATTTGGTGCCGTGTGTCAAGCTTTTGAGGTTAAGGTACACAATTCTGTTCCCTTATTAAATTTAAAAGTGAGAGAAAAGGTTGGTTCAAGTTGAACCATAATATTGCTGATTTAGTGCAGCATTAGTGTTGTGTTAAGCTGCGCTATATAACTTTGTCATTTTTGAAGATTCTGTACCATTGAAAAAGTTGATTCATTTTAAAACATAGTTTCTCAGAGTGATAATATAATTAATAATTGTTCAATTAATACGTAATTAAGTAATAGTACGATTTCAGTTTATCGCTTACTTTATACTAAGATTTACGAAATATTTCTCTGTTCAGAGTTCCTAAGTTAGCTATAAATTTCATTACAACAATTTTAAGTTTATGTTCTTAATGATCTCAGCAACAATTAACATTCAAAGTTACGTTGATGTTTAATAATGTTACAGTGCTTCTAATCAATATTCAATGCTTCTTTTCCTTTCAATGCTTCTAATCAATATTCAATGCTTCTTTTCCTTTCAATGCTTCTAATCAATATTCAATTTTAATCTGCAATATTTTTCTTTCTTTTGTTGAATGATATTAAATTGACCAGAGGGAGATTTAAAATTGTATTTACAAGCAGAAAAATCTGAAAAATTACGGTACAGTATGGTAATCATATTCTTGTTCAAAAGAAAAACATAATACTGGTTAATAAAATCAAAATATACGGTATTTAAACTACTAATTAGGTAATTTTGCAGTTTATACGATTACAATTTACCAGAAATTCTGGAAAAATTATAGTTCTTATTATCCCACATTTTCAAAAAATACAAAACTGAAAAGTAAATTTAATCGGATAACTGATTTTTATTCCATGTTCTAAGGTATCATGATAAAATAACCATATTTTCCCCCAAAAAATTACCAAATTTTGCCGCACAATACAAAATATTCATATTTTATTTTTGATTTATTCTTATGCATATTTTATTTTACAAAATCTTTACAAAAGCGCTTCGATAAAGATTACCGATCTTTGTGTTCTCATACAGTCATAAACACGGTAAATTTTACTATATTCTGGTAATTTTGACTATTTTTTCTCAGTGTAGCTAAGCATAATGAGTTAGTTTCTTTTTCATATCTGCGTAATTCAATTTTTTTCCCATCACATCACGTAATTTAGTTAATTTGTTTCTCGTTATTTTTAACTTTCGTCAGTATCATCCATTCTTTAATTTTCTTTTTGTTTGTCTCAAAAGAATGCAACAATACATATTTTGGTAATTTAACAAAGCAAATTTAAATTCATTTGCCTCAAAAATAAGAATATGTGTTTAAATAAATGAAATTTTCTGGCAATTTTATGTTGTTGCAGTTTGAAAAATGACTAAGTAGTCAATCCTACTACTAATACTTCTTAATTAGTAGTACAACTACTTAAAAATGTTATTATAGAGGAGCAGTTTAAATATGACGGACGAAAATTTTCGGCAATTTTCAGCTGTCCTTCTCCTCCTACCTCGTCAGTAAAAAATTGCCCCCCTTTTTTTTCTACCTATAGATTCAGAAATACTTTAAATTTTACCATGATCTGGTAGTTTTGACCATACTGTTTTCTCGGTTATTGAAACTACTTTTAATAGGCAGTCAAATGTGTTGTTACAAACTCAACGAAACAAAAAAAAAAAAAAAAAAAAAATTAAATACAATTTTTTTTCACTTTTATAAAAAAAATACTTTTTTTTATCATGAAATATAAAATATTTAATGAATGTTCACGCGCTAGTGTGAATTTGTAGCAACATACTTAACACAAACCAATTGCCAAATTTTAACTTAACAGACGATTAATTTTGTGAGTAAGTCGAAAAGTTTTAGAGGAAAGTATATACTTAAGGACAAAACTGTTAATATATGTTCTTAAGCAAAATACTTGAGCTAGCAGGCTGTTCCTATTTCAAAAATCTGTAAGTTATTTTTGGTTTTCAATCAGTAAGTTTTAGAATTTTTGTTGTAACTTTGCAAGTTTTTTTTTTCTTTTTTTTTTTTTTTTTTACACCTTTGTCTTATACTTAGCGTCATATTGCTCAGAATAAAATAGGTCATAGCATATATTTTAAAAATCCATTAATTTTGCTTAACAAAAAAATGCTCAATGACCCTTCAAAACTAATAATTTACTTTTGACCAAAATACTACAATACATTTTCTTGCACTAAATAAAAAGATTTTGTGCAAGTTCTATGAAACTTTTTCTCTTCACAAAATTTTCAAGTCTTTTGTTTTACTTAAAAACTTCATTTGTGATCTAGGATAAATTCATTGAATTAATGACAAAAATTTAGAAATAAAATTTTCATTATTTTACAATTTTTATACATTTTAAACAGTTGTAAATATTAGTACTATATTAAACTATACTAAACATGAAATTTTATATACTATACTAAACATAAAATTTTACCGATTTCTTGTAATTACATTAAAATCATGTCAATTTGAAGGAAAGTGAATTACCGTTTATGGCATGAAAAACAGGTTGTTTTACATCTATTTTTGAAAGTAAATACTATTTTTTACTCCGAGTAATGGAAATAGCTCACGATTCCTTCCTTTAAGGAAAAAGTAAAATCTTCTTTCAAGAAAATTTAACAATGTTTTGACATTGCTTTAGTTCATTCAAGCGACGACGGCTTTTATGAAATTGCTTTATCCCTCTAAGTGCTTGGAAAATATTTAGGGCACTAATAATTTTTCGCGTTTAACTGGTTAATTTTTAATATATTCTTGACCATAAATTTTAGCTATATCATGGTAAATTTAAATATATATTTAAAAATTGTAACCTTTCAAGTCATTGAAGTTTATTTAGTATTTCTTTTGTGTTTAAGGAAATTTATTTAAATTTGATAAGATAAACTTAGCTGTTTTTCTGCTTAATTTGTTTTAAATGATTATGTTTCAAAATAGATCTGCTGTTATAGAAAAAGTAGTTAAAATAGTTTTTTGCATAAATTGTTTCGGGTTTTGAGAAACTGGTAACTAAATTTTTTATTGGTCCTACAAAACCCTTGGAATTAAGTTTTGTTGTAAAATTGTAACCCTTCAAGTCATTGAAGTTTATTTAATAATTCGTTTGTGTTTTTCAATAAAATTTATTTAAATTTGCTAAAATAAGCTTAGCTGTTTTCTTGTTTAATTTATTCAAAATGATTATGCTTCAAAATAGATCCGCTGTAGGTGGGACTGTAGTTAAAATAGATTTATACATAAATTGCCTTAGGTTTAAAACAACAAGCAACTTTTATATTGAACCTACAAAACCCTGTAATGGGATTGCGTTTTGTTGTAAAGTTCATACTTGGTGGTTTTAAAACAAGAGTTAGCACAAAACTGTTTTGGCCTTATTTTTTGAAGGATTGGTTGAACCAAAATGTTCCGTGAGCTTACGATATTTAATTTTGGTTTGTTTGAGAGGAAAGGGAAGCTAAAAAATATTTTTGGTTGGTCAACAAAAACTCTTAAGAGTTAAACTTTTTTGAAATAAAAGTCGCACTTTTGGATGTTATCATCAAAAAAAAGTCGATTCAATTTTTAATAACTAGTTTAAAAAAATATTATTTGTATATTATTATATCACTATAGAAGAAGTTTAACTATTACAATTTAGAGCAATTTTAAAATTGCCTTAGAGTCCTAAATATTTTGTTTACTAATATAAGTAGAGAAAGTTCATAATCGTAAATTTTAAAATGTTAATTAATTTAAATGGTCGGACACTTCTTTTTCCCCCAGCCTTTTCTTCATGTGCTTTTTTTACATTAAAATTAAATCCCGAGAGGAAAATTTTGTATTTGAATAAGCACCTTAATAAGTATGTTTTTTTTTTTAAATTATGAATAAATGTTATTAATCTTTATTAAAAATTCTTATTTTATGTGAAAATTTTGCAAACATAAATTTTTATTTTTTATGCAGTACGTAATTTGTTACTGTAGAAATATTACTTATTTTCTTTCTTTATTTATTTTTTAAATGTTAAGTGGCTAATTTCCATTTATATTCTTTTCTGTATTTCATGAAGAACTTCAGATTATAATGCAGACATCAAACCGAGGTGTTTTTATTAGCGGTAAAAAAAAAAAAAAATTACCATCAATAACGTGTTCAAAAAAGTACTTCATTATTCGGACCTCCCGGTTAAAGTTTTGACTACTTTTTGACTTCAACACGACCCAGACCAACTCAAGTCGTTATTTACGACCAAAAGTCGACAGTTTCCACAGATATATAGTTACAACTTCAAATAACAGCAATAGTAACATGATCTTTTGTACCTGTTCCTTCCGGTATTCCCGAAGAAAAAGTACATCTTTCCGAATGTAAACAAGTCAACGGCGTGGAAAAGCACGTGCTTTATTCTAGGCGGCGGCACCCCCCGTCGTAATAAATGACTTGCTTTGTCACAGTCCCGCGACTCCTTCTACGCTCTCCCCGCCAGAGCATACATTAGGTCCCGCTACCGCGATAAATCAAAAGCGGCTCTCGCCCGTAAATGGATTGAAGTTTCATCTAGAAAAGGCCCTCGTGAGCCTCTACAAGGAGAAAAAAATTGATGGCGGTGTTGTAGATCTCCATGTGTATAGTTACAGTTACAGTCAAGGTAATTGCTTTATTAATTGTGACCCCATAGTTGAGGTTAAGTGTTTGTTGCTGATAGCCGATATCCACATTAATTGTTTGTTGTGATATATGCTTCACTAAGTGTTGGCGACGATTTTATTTTTTAAGTGATCTTAGATTTTTTTTTTATATTTAAGTAGAGAGTTTGTCAGTCGTTTCTTTTATGCTTGATTTTATGGGTTTGGAAATTAATTTACATGATTCGGTGTTAATAAAAATGACTCAAAATAGTCGATCAATAACGTTAATTAATTTTCATCACACAGTTTAGCCTAGTGTTGGGCAGATGAACAATGCTGATTAGCAATAATAAACAGTTGAGTCATGAATGTAAGAGTGCTTGAATATTGTTAGTACAGTTTTCATTACTTTTCTCAAATTAAGTGAAATAAAAATTCAAAATACAAGTTATAAATAATGTTGATTATATTTTTAATATATAGTTGAGTCTAGAAGTCATTTGCATGTAAATAATCTTGATTATTATTCAGTTCAGTCATTCAGTAAGATTTTGATGCAATTGAGTAATGAATGAGAGAATATAACTATAGATGAATCTTATTGTCTGATATATAGTTAAATAATAGAGTACTTGTTAAAATAGTTTTGGACTATAGTCAAATGGAATTAAAAATGCAATTTTGAAATACAGCTGAAGAATAATGTTGATTCATTTTCAGTGTAGAACTGAGTTTAGAATTTATTAATTATAATTATTGCATTATAAAAAGCATGAAGACAGTATTAGTCAAATAGATTAGCAGATATTTAAATTTATTGAACTATGCTCTTTTGTTGTTGTTGCTGAAAAGTTAATGTTTATTATTTAGTTTAATTTCTAATAATCATTTTAATCATTACACAATTGAGCCATAGATGTGACAATTTATCATTATTTGAATATTGCTTGTTAATATATAGTTGAATCTCTAATTCTCCTAATCCCTCTGGAGTCTTTAATGCCGAAATTAGTTTGTAAGTGAGTAAAAGTTTAGCCTATTTTGTAAAGGACCCATTGTCAAAAAAATTGCAATATATATATATATATATATATATATATATATATATATATATATATATATATATATATATATATATATATATATATATATATATATATATATATATATATATATATATATATATATATATATATATATATTTGGAATGAATTCATTGATGAAAAATATGCGATTGATTATATTTTATAAAGTTGATTATTAATTATGGTAAAGTTATTTCTTAAGTTATTTGAATCTTGCTTATTTGCTTTTTAAAGTTTATGGCTATAAAACGTGTGTAAATTAATGATTTCAGATAAACATATTTTGTATCATTACATTACTATTAGGATAATTTTCCTCGAAAATTTGTTAATAGTAATTTACGGTAAAACCAACAGAGCTTACTTTAAAATGCGTTTAAAAAAATTGAGGCTAAGAATCATTTTTTCTCATAACATCAAGGAGATTGTTTTTACTGAGAGACCTTTACGCAATATGTTTAGCTTATTTTTACGCAACTTTATAAACGAAGCATAATTACTAAAATCGATTTTTATTTGTAAAAACACATGCGATCACAGTTTAGATCAAAAA